>NW_028145587.1:142500-385000 GCF_977016875.1 Pavona decussata
ACGGAAAAAGGATGTTCAAGCTCCAACTGAGGCCGAATTGAATTTCTTCTACGAAAAGCTGAACACCTGTAAGAGTAAGCCGGTTGAACTTACCTTAATTTATCCGTACTCTGAGTCCTTTGTTACAAAGAGCAGAACCATTCAAACTTTCCCAGATCTCTATAACGAGAAGTATTTAAACATGCAATACAACGAACCACTAGAGGCCTGCGCTAAAGTAAATATTGAAATAACGCCTGAACAAGCAAAAATCATTGAAGAGGATATATATTGTCAAAGTGACAAATGTTAACAATGTTCATGCATCTAGCATTGTCAGCACACCTAAAAATGGAAATTTAAATAACTATCACTACCAACTGATTTTGTTACCTACTGGATGGCTGAACGATGATATTATTCTTGAAGTTTACATCAATCTCAAGAAGATTGATCCTACTATGCAAGGTTTACAGGATCCAATATTAGGCCCAGTACTTCAGTTCAAAAGAGTTCATAACCCTTTTGCGCAGATTCTCCATACAGGCATTGGGTATGGGTATGCACCAGTGGGAAGTAGTAATGGCATTGTTAATTTGTATGACAGCTTATATCACAATGCCATAACAAAGGAAGTAGAAGAACAAGCTATAAACCTGGTTGGAACTGATAATTTTTCTGGTTAACACGTTGTTCCAATCCAGCAACAGAAAAATGGCTCTGACTGCGGTGTATTTGCTGCTGCATTTGCTACATCCTTGGTTTATGGTGTTCCACCTCAGTTGTTGCAGTTTGATGTCCCAAAACTGAGAAACCACCTTTGTGCATGTTTAAAAGCAGGGAAAATGGAAAAGTTTCCTTTGCTTTGATTTTAGAAAATCTGGCAGTTAATGTAAATATATCATAGATCTCTTGAGACCCTAAAACTGAAAAATAGTTTGGATTTCTCTCTCTAAAGCCTGATATGATGTATTTCAAAATCAAAGCTTTGGTAACTACTTTAAGCAATAGAGCACCTAACACAATCACCCTGTTGCTAAACCAAAGTTCAAACCATGCATTTCTTAATTATGCCAAGTGAACTGAACATTTCATCTTAAATTATAACAAACGGACAAGAAGAGACTCCAGGGGTCCTGAGAAATTTCTCTGGACCCTCTATGCTTAGTGTACTGAGCCAGTCAAATTGCTGTAGTTAGGGCTAAATCAGGGTCAAATCAGCTGCTCTGGATAGGGCTATTAAAGATGACATGTTCCAATGGAAATTTATCATTATAAAAATCAATGACTAAAAAGTGTTTGTAAGATGTCATAGTACTGGTATTTTTTATTGCCTTATTACTATCAATCATGAAACATTCTTGGACATTAACAGGGACATATTTTCGCTATGCCACAAGACATATTCCCTTCTGTTTGCTTTGTAACAAAAAGGGAATATGACAGGGATCCTGATTCTCGTAGGTATTTTTCCAGCACCCCTTCAATTTCAAACCGTAAGCTTAGCTTTTAAACAGTTTTGGTTCAACATAGAGTAATAGAGGCTGATGGTACAAAAAACACATGACTGTCACAGGGGAAACTGAACCTACATTATACCAATTTTATAGGTTTTCCACATGATGAAAATTAGTTACAAGTGCATGTAACACAAAATTTGTTGAGACAAAGCCCAGGCAGAACAATAAACAAATAAAATAAAATAATACTGACTTTTTGTTTTATTCAAATGGTACTACTGATGGGCAAAGATTTATGAAAGCACAGCAGACTCTGATAAGTCTGTCCACCATTGGGCAGCACTTGTTTCCCTCCTTATCTGAACTCAACAGATAATCAATAGGTAATGTACTCTGTAATACACTGTAATTCTGTCTCAACAAACCAATCACCCTTTCTACATGGATACGTACATTGGCTATTCCCCTCGTCTTTTCCACAGATATGGGATCTAACTGGCTCTTTCCTTTAGTGAAGGCGGGGATTGCAAGTTTCGCTTGATATAATGACAAGTTCTCTTCAATGGTAAAGCCCCTATCAGCCATGACTAAATCACCAGGCGTTTAGCAGCCTGGCCAGACACAAAATGCCTGTGACAAACCCTCTCATTTTCGAGCTTTTCTTCTTTTAGGTCATCGCGACTTATGGCAGAAAGCCACGTTCGCCTTCTTCTGGTAGTTAACTCCTCAGTCATCTCACCTTCGTTGTTCACGATTTTCGGAACGCAACTAAATCTCACAGGATCCTTTTTCTTTAAACTTTTTCCAGTCTTGTTACCACAGCCAACAATGATGCACAGAACCATGACAATATCAAACAATATCGGAGTGATCTTTCGACATATAAAACGAAAAGTACAAGAAATGGCCAGTCTACGCTTTCTTTCGTGGGACACCAATATGGCGGATGGTAAGGTTGCTAGGAAACCTAGTCACGTGAGTGAAAACACTCTATAAATTAAGTTTCTGTGAAGTCATATAATTATATATAAATGACAATATTCTAAACATCAAAGTCTTACTCCAAAAAAGAAAATTCAGAATCCTCAGTGGAAATCAAATCCATTGGTTGAACTGAAACAATTCAACTGTTGGAGAACTGTGTGGTTACCTGCATCGTCCAGATACATGTACCAATAATTATTATGACAACAGTCCCGTAGACAAACTACTCACATCAAACGGGCACTCAAATGTAGATGACACAGCCATGTGAAGTCATACTAGAAACATAAAAAAATAATTATTATATTTAATATTAACTTTTCAATGTTGATTTTGCCCTCAGGATGCTATACAGACTCTTTCATCAAGATTGAATCTATCCAAGAACCTCAAGAAGCTTGTCTTCACTACTGATCAAGGGACACGGCAAAGTGAACTGACATTTTCAATTTGCAGAAACCTGGCTGTTGTGTTGGCTTGCTTAGCTGACAAGTTAGCTGGTCAGTTGTTACAAGTGTAATGCCATTTATGTTTGCTCAAACAACACTGACATAACTCTGACACTGTCCGACTTGATGAGACGAAAATTTACCACATCCATCCCTGTTAGTTTGAAACTAAGTTATAAATGTTAACCATCTCTTCAGCATCGAGTGAAAGGGGTTGGAATGTAAAGAGAAGAAGCTGGCAACAATCAGAAAAGTGGATGGGTCTGGTGGAGAAAGAGATGGGACTAGGGACAGAAGGAGATAGGAACAGTGAGATAATGAGGTGGGATCAGTGAGGGAAGGAGGTGGGAACAGGGAGAAAATATGGTGGGAACTGGGAGGGAAGGAGGTGGAAGCAGGGAGGAAAGGAGGTGGGAACAGGGAGGGAAGGAGGTGGGAACAGGGAGGGAAGGAGGTGGGAACAGGGAGGAAAGGAGGTGGGAACAGGGAGGAAAGGAGGTGGGAACAGGGAAGGAAGGAGGTGGGAACAGGGAGAGAAGAAGGTGGAAACAGAGAGGGAAGGAGGTGGAAACAGGAAGATAAGAAGGTGGAAAAAGGGAGAGGAGGTGGAAACAGGGAGGGAAGGAGGTGGGAACAGGGAGAGGAGAAGGTGGAAACAGGGAGAGAAGGAGGTGCGAACAGGGAGGGAAGGAGGTGGAAACAGGGAGAGGAGAAGGTGGGAACAGGGAGGGAAGGAGGTGGAAACAGGGAGAGGAGAAGGTGGGAACAGGGAGAGGAGAAGGTGGAAACAGGGAGAGAAGGAGGTGCGAACAGGGAGGGAAGGAGGTGGAAACAGGGAGAGAAGGAGGTGGAAACAGGGAGGGAAGGAGGTGGGAACAGGGAGGGAAGGAGGTGGGAACAGGGAGAGAAGGAGGTGGAAACAGGGATGGAAGGAGGTGGGAACAGGGAGGGAAGGAGGTGGGAACAGGAAGGGAAGGAGGTGGAAACAGGGAGGGAAGGAGGTGGGAACAGGGAGGGAAGGAGGTGGAAACAGGGAGGGAAGGAGGTGGGAACAGGGAGAGAAGGAGGTGGGAACAGAGAGGACAGGAGGTGGGAACAGGGAGAGAAGGAGGTGGAAACAGGGAGGGAAGGAGGTGGGAACAGGGAGGGAAGGAGGTGGGAACAGGGAGAGAAGGAGGTGGAAACAGGGAGGGAAGGAGGTGGGAACAGGGAGGGAAGGAGGTGGGAACAGGGAGAGAAGGAGGTGGAAACAGGGAGGGAAGGAGGTGGAAACAGGGAGGGAAGGAGGTGGGAACAGGGAGGGAAGGAGGTGGGAACAGGGAGGGAAGGAGGTGGGAACAGGGAGGGAAGGAGGTGGGAACAGGGAGGACAGGAGGTGGGAACAGGGAGAGAAGGAGGTGGGAACAGGGAGGACAGGAGGTGGGAACAGGGAGAGAAGGAGGTGGAAACAGGGAGGGAAGGAGGTGGGAACAGGGAGGGAAGGAGGTGGGAACAGGGAGAGAAGGAGGTGGGAACAGGGAGGACAGGAGGTGGGAACAGGGAGAGAAGGAGGTGGGAACAGGGAGGACAGGAGGTGGAAACAGGGAGGGAAGGAGGTGGGAACAGGGAGGGAAGGAGGTGGGAACAGGGAGGGAAGGAGGTGGGAACAGGGAGAGAAGGAGGCGGGAACAGGGAGGACAGGAGGTGGGTACAGGGAGGGAAGGAGGTGGGAACAGGGAGGGAAGGAGGCGGGAACAGGGAGGACAGGAGGTGGGTACAGGGAGGGAATAAGGTGGAAACTGGGAGGGAAGGAGCTGGGAACAGGGAGAGAAGGAGGCGGGAACAGGGAGGACAGGAGGTGGGTACAGGGAGGGAAGGAGGTGGGAACAGGGAGGGAAGGAGCTGGGAACAGGGAGAGAAGGAGGTGGGAACAGAGAGGACAGGAGGTGGGTACAGGGAGGGAATAAGGTGGAAACTGGGAGGGAAGGAGCTGGGAACAGGGAGAAAAGGAGGTGTGAACAGGGAGGGAATAAGGTGGGAACTGGGAGGGAAGGAGCTGGGAACAGGGAGAAAAGGAGGCGGGAACAGGGAGGACAGGAGGTGGGTACAGGGAGGGAATAAGGTGGAAACTGGGAGGGAAGGAGCTGGGAACAGGGAGAAAAGGAGGTGTGAACAGGGAGGAATAAGGTGGAAACTGGGAGGGAAGGAGCTGGGAACAGGGAGAAAAGGAGGTGTGAACAGGGAGGGAATAAGGTGGGAACTGGGAGGGAAGGAGGTGGGAACAAAGAGGAAATAAGGTGGGAGCTGGGAGGGAAGGAGGTTGGAACAGGAAGGGAAAGAGGTGGGGAGAGAGAGGGAAGGAGGCAGGAACAGGGAGGGAAGTAGGTGAAAACAGGGAGAGAAGGAGGCGGGAACAGGGAGGGAAGGAGAGTAAGGTGGGAACAGGGTGAGAAGAGAGTAAGGTGGAAACAGGGAGGGAAGGAGGTGGGAGCTGTTATTAGGAAGCTGTGGGAGTTGGGAGGAAATGCTAGAAGTAGGATGTTGAGACCGTCCTGTTCTGCTGCTGTTACAAGTCATACCAAATGATTTTGATAGACGCTGACCTAAGACACCAAAACATTTGTACTTACTAATAACCAACTGCCTAGCATGACATGCTTACAGATGGGTGCTTTAGCCTGCAGTAACAGCCACCTCTCGTTGCTCCCACCACTATGGGCATTTGCAAGCGCCTTTAGTGGCGGGAGCAATGAGAGGCAGGTGTATTCACAGGCTTATGGGTGCTTGAGATATTCAGGGGCCTCCACTGTGGCCAAGAAGCCCCCAGATGGACTACAACATTGTTGACATATCCTAGCCACCCAGCCATAACCTCCACACTCGCAGGCTCTTTCATCCTCGGAGACCCAGGGGCAGTTAGTCGGGTAGCAGGGATTTTCGTGGGCGAAAGTTTATTGTCCCATTCTTACAATAAACTTTCGCCCACGAAAATCCCTGCTACCCGACTAACTGCCCCTGGGTCTCCGAGGATGAGACTCTTCTTACCCCTGTTAAATAGTCAATGGAGGGAAAAAAACCTGCACAATGCTGCTGAAATATTGCCAACATACAGTAACACTGTCCAACCAGCCATTTTGTGTTGGAGTACTGACTGCTATTCATAGATAACGGCTATTTATGAAATGCTGACCACCAATGGTAGTCAACTGCGTGCTTGTTGTTGGTTAATTTAACGTCACTCAAGACTTTTATGGCTGACCTAAACTGGCCGATGATTAAAAGGGGCATTCTGATTGGAGTGAGCAATTTTAAATTTAGTTTAGTGGAGCACTAAAATGGACCAATCACAAACCAATTTCACTTAATTGTGTTTACAAAAGAAAGGGAAAGACTGTGTTTAATGAAGGCAGACCTTTTCTTAAGTGTCGATATTTTACCAGTTTACCAGCCTCTTGTTAGTTCGGTAACATTGAGATTTTTCCATATACTCTGTTTAGGGCCACTGAGTATTGTCTTGTTAACCCAAGGGACATTGGAGTTTCTGATCCAGAGATTGGTAAGTCAACTCACATTCTTGATAGACTTTGTACTGTGTGCTCAAGTCAGATCTCCTATTTGCACCTCGAGTATTGGGGTGTGTTTGGGCAAAGTGCCTCTTGTCTTGCTAGAGACACCATGGATTACAAGTATTTCTCCTATGATTGACCTTTTTGCAATTTCGTTAAAGGTGCTGTTACAGCAGGAAATTATTCTTGCAACTTGTCTTGCAATTTGTCTTTGCACCTTTGTGAAACAAGTTTCACGGATTGTTGCCTGGTGCAACATGCCCTGAAATGAACATGCCTCGCAACGTTTTTGTTGCATGAAGTACATGTAGAACCAACTTCTACTTCCCGCAACCATTGTGGCATCAAAAAAATTGCAAATCATGTTCATATCAGGGCATGTTACACCAGGCAACAATCGGTGCAACTTCTTTCACTACAAAATTGCAAGACAAGTTGCCCAGTGTTAGTCAGTTCCTTAAGGTTTCTTTTTTCACATTGTTGTGATACTCGGTTATTAATATTTTGTAATTTTTTCTATCTATTGATAATCACACCCGCTTATACCTACCTTACTTGAATATGCAACTGACGATACATAGAGTTTTTTGAAGTTACGGATGTTGAAAATTAAAAAAAAAGAGGTGTTTACTTTTCTTGAGGGAATAAATAGAAAAAGAACAAATTCAGCCAGCAGCTATAGAGCATATGGCATTTTTGTATGCCAATCAAATGTACTCATACTTGCAAGCTATCATTGCCCATAAAATTGAGTACTTTTCTAAAACACGTTGCATTTCAGTCAACAGAGGAATGTCCTGGTGTAGTGCTTAACTCGATCTTGGCACTGGAAAAATTTGCACAAACGGGTATGTGAAACTATGTTTGTTTGTAAACAATCAACTCCCTTTTTGCAGACACCCTTGGGACCATGAGTTAGTGTCCATAATAACAAGAGTCCATAATAGCAGGAATTGTCATTTCCTATTCCATTCGTTTTTGACCCAAACTACTTAATATCCAAGATACCAGAAGTTCATTTGTAGTTTTGCAGTGGATAGATCTTGCATGCCTTGTGTTGCTTGTAACAGGTGAAAACAAACTGACAATTCGAGATGCTGAGATAACAGACCTGCTTACAAAAATTGAAAGAGAATGGCTGAGAAGCAAGGACTTTGAGAAGCACCAGGCTGGATTTTGCTCGCAATGGCTGCTTGACAACACATGTGAGTTAGTTATGTGCATGTTGGCCGAAAAGCCAAATGTATAAGCTTCTTTTTCTGAAAGTCGTGAATTTTAAAACACCTGCTGCAATACTGATCAATATGTTTTTGTTTTTCTTTCACCATGTCCACTTACATGTTTGCAGTTTCATTTACGGTAAGTTGCATGTGCCATCTAATATACGAATGTTTGGTTTATCAACAGGTGATAACTAAGGGTAAATTGGCTACTGTGAGGAGATTCGAGTGCTGACGTTTCGAGACGTCAGCGCTTTAATCTCTTTACGGTGGCCAATTTACCTTTAGTTATCAACACTCTGTTGATAAACCAAACGTTCGTTTCTACTGCTCACCAATACAGCACCGTAGTGTCTTTAGAAACTAACTCCCTTAGCCATCTAATATAGTTTTCAGCTGGAAACATTTAAACCTTGAAGCCCTTTCTATTTGTTAAACCTTTTGTTTTTGTGAATGAGCTTAGTTATACTTTGTCATTTTTTGTGTACTGTTTTTAGAACAATCAATGGAAATCAGTGCTCAACTCATGCAGGCTGAGCAAGTCAATAGTTAACTTGTCATATTATTTTGTTTTGCTCGCAGAATCGCCCATACTCTTATGAAACAACAGATTTAAGTACTATCAACGTCATGCTTAATAACAATGATGTCAGTGATTATCTTAAAATATCACCCACTGGGCTGGAGGTGAGTTACAGGCCTAGGATTGACAGGTAATTGAGCTTATTTTAGTTATGTTGAAGATGAGCATACTACGCAATTGTAAGGTAGTCGGACGCAAGCCACAGCGGGCCCACATGGCCGGCTGTTTGATTCAAGTTTCTGAGTAAAGATTCTTTTATACCATCTTGGAATATATATCTGTCTCTCTCTCCCCTCCGGCCTCCTGAATGACATGCTAGTCCATTACAGAGTCCTTCCAGCACTGCCTGTACCTATTTAATATAGACCACACTCCAGAGAGACATGATTGTGGAGTTCAGTTCCTTGTAATGTCTGGTAAAAAGTCTGATGAATGAACTTTTTCACAGCTTCCCTCTGATGAACTGTGCAGCCTTGACATTAATAATTCTAATTGCTTTTATAACAGGCAAGGTGTGACGCCTCTTCATTTGAAAGCGTGCGCTGCACATTCTGTGTGTCATCAGGTAAGTTCTCTTAAACAACTGTGAAGTGTGTATGTCAACTCATGAAAAGCAAACTTGTAACTTAGGTTTAAGAAGGGTGAGGTTGCACTTGCCCCACATTACTGTAGCTTCCCTTTCTGTAGCATGAAGAAAGAAGAGTAAAACAGTCAAAATGTTGCTTCCTATATTCCCACATCAGTTAACACCGTTGGACCTGTCTGGATTTTTTAACTGAAAATGTAAGTCGCCGAAAATTTTAGTGAATGTAATCTTTTTTGCCCAAATGTTCAAGCAGATGTTGGCTTTCCAAAATTGCCTGCTTATCTTTTTTTGACACTTTCAATGGCGTACTTGCTCCCCCGAAAACAAAAAGGTATCAATTAGTTTTCCAGCGTTCCGAAAGTTTCAGGTGACCTTTCACTAAAGAAACGGTAGTTTTTCTTCCCAATTTCGTATCAAGAAAAGGGGATCAACTTTGATAACAACAGGCTTTGTTATACGACCTAACATTGACCATATATGGCCTTTTGAAACAATGGCGGATTAAGTTAATCCTAATTTCTGAGACGGATAACGTATTTCTGAACAGATATTCCACCGAAATGAATCGTTGGGTGTCCGTGTCTCTAAGGAAATGGTATGACTGTAAAAAATATCAAACCAGCCACCTACTGATTGATACACTGACATGTGAACAGCAGCTAAACTACCCCAGGAAAAGCTTGCAAAGTCTCCTTGTGTTGCATGTGTGCCCTTACCCCACCCTCCCTTGATTAGGTATTTTCTGTTCCAGGTGTATGGTATTATGAAGTAACTCTCCTGACAGCTGGTGTAATGCAGATTGGCTGGGCTACAAAAGAGAGCAAGTTTCTTAACCACGTAAGTGAACACTTTAAAAGTTTCTAAAGCGTTCTCCACAAAACCTTGAGTTGGGTTATTTCACGTTGTTTTTTGGCCGAGTACGTCGAAGAAATGAACCAAAATTTATAACGCGCGTGCAGGGTCTTTGTTTTTCTCACTAAATCCTAATGTTTTATGACGTTCTCGTTCCCATTCTCATCGTATCTGCTTAAATTCCCTGATGATGAGGATTACAGTGCGGCGACTTACTTACAGGGTTGCCACAATCAGCAGAAAAGTCAGAAAAAACTGATTTTTTCGAGGTCAAATAACAGTCAGGGAATTTTGCATCAAGTCAGGGAAATTCAAGATCAGCGAAAAGTCAGGGTATTTTGTTTTTGGCTAGCCACTAGGTTTGCAGAAGAGCTTCCTTTTTGACAAAGATAATGCCGCTGATTTCAAACAGTTCTTATAGAGGAATTGGTTTCTGTGGCTTCAATCCGCTGTAGCCAAAGGATTTGTCAGTGAAAAGCCGGGGAAAAGACAAGGAATATTTTTTATCCATGCAGTTGTGTGGCAACCCTGCAGTGTTATTGATTAGCTCTTTAGTTACTCTGTCCTGGGCCAGTTCCTGTCATCTTCGTCATTTCGTTTGTAAATGTTTGTTTTAAAAAAAGGTAATAAAGTTGTTATTGAAGAACAGAAATATATCCAACATTTGTGCGGCCTACTCACTCGCTGTTGGTGTGTCATTCATTTGTGTTTTCTGTCCAGGAGGGATATGGCATTGGTGATGATGAGTATTCTTATGCATATGATGGCTGCCGGCAGCTCACATGGCATTGTGCACACAGCACACCCCATCACCACCGGCCTTGGATTGCTGGTCAGTAAGACTAGAGCGTGGGCTTTCAGGGTCTAAAAAATGTTGAAGCGTTACAAGCTTTCGATTTCTTCGCAGAATCTTTTTGTCACGTGACTCACGCCACCCCAGGTCACGTGACATAAATTAACATTTCACTTACTTGAAAAAGATTCCGCGAAGAATCGAAAGCTTGCAACGCTTCATTTTTTTTAGGATCCTGAAAGCTAATTTTGTTTTGTAATCTTCAATATGACAGGATCAGGAAACAATTTATTTTCTCAAATATTTTGGAGCTGTTTTCAATTGAGCTACGAATTACGTTTGCTTTGCTTTGGTTTTGCTTCAATGTGCTCTGTGATTGTTGAAATAATAATAATAATAATAATAATAATAATAATAATGATAATAATAATAATAATAATAATAATAATAATAATAATAATAACTTTTCACCACTTTTCGAACCGATTAGAAATAAAATGTAAACCAATCATGACTTTCTTGCACGCATTTTACCCGCGTTATATGCCGTCAGCGGTTTACTTTGCGCTTCATTGTCAGTGCTGTTTGCAATCAAAAAAATAGAAAACCCATGATCACATCTGTTTTTGGTTTTATGGCACAGTTGAAACGTGCTCTGTGATGCATGTATGTTGAAATAAATGGATAAGGAGGTTCGTTTCTAAAGAAACTGTGGTGCTGCGTCGGTGGGGAATAGGAACAAAGGTTAAGTTTATCAACATAGATGAAAACTAAAGAAGCCGAAAAGATTTGCTTTGACGTAGGGCTTGACGCTCGAAACGTCAGCACTCGAATCTCTTTACGGTGGCCAATTTACCTTTAGTTATAAACTGTACTGAATGACCAAACATGTTAAAATAAAGGTGGAACGTTTGAGAATATTTGGACAAAATACTTCAAATGATCTTCTCTGTGTTCCCAGGTCGTTTTATGACATTTATAAGGCAGGGTTATTGTTAGCTATCACAGTCTGATCTTTTCGGCTTCTTCATCAAGTCTTGTCGCGGAGTGAGGTGACTGAATAGGTTTGACAATTTACCTTCACACTACCTGCAAAATAGGATCGTTAAATCATCTACGGTAATATATCCCCGCTTTACCGTTTTCACGACGATAGTAGATATAGGAACGAACAGGACTTTTGTGACTCTGCTGTGCTCCGTAAGTGGGCAAATGTAATCAAACATCTTTTTGTTCCAGGAGATGTCCTTGGGCTTCTTATAGACTTAGAGGAAGGAAAAGTATGGTTTTCATTGAATGGCAATCAGATCGAAAAAGACTTCAAAGTGGCGCGTTCGGGGTAACCTTCACATCTTATATCAGTGTTTTAATGTCATTAACAATGCCTGGCTTGAAGCTTAATTATCTGTTTTTCAGGTCTGGATTCTTTGCTGGTGCAAGTTTTATGTCCTTTCAACATTGCATTTTTAATTTTGGAGATCAACCCTTCAAGTAAGTGCAGTATTCTGTAACCGCGGCTGCAAGCAACAGTGAATCAGAACTCTTTAGATCACTTTTCCTTGTGAGCTGTCAGAAGTTGTAGTTCACCACTAAATTTTCTCCAAGTCTAATTTGCTTAGATCAATGTTCGTATATGGACGGACAGGCGACAGGGCCTTCTGACGAACATGCGAGGATGGGTAGAACTCGCCCGCGAACTGCATTCGAAGTACATTAATTTTTCAAATTCATAATCATTGCAAACAGGTCGCAGAAGTGGCCTGCATGGCCAGCCATGACCTACTTACGATTTTTTGTAGCCTTTAATAAGATCGTTACTTGAGTATGCATCACCTGTTTGGCCAATCTTACTGCGTATGTAATTTAGCAGAATCCATTCGAAATACATTTATTTTTCAAATTCATAATCATTTGCAAACAGGTCGCGGAGCGTTTTATTTTCGCATTCGAGTATTTCGTTGGTTCCACTCCCTTGAAGACCTCAACAGGCCAGCTACATTTCAGAATACAGAGCCTAATTACTTTTGACACCCAACTGAGAACTGGGCGAAAGGATTTAACCAACCGACAATCCGCCGAGTCACTTAGGTTATTTTGCTTTCAAAAGGATCCCTGTATTCTAAAGTTGCTCCCAGTCTGGACCCACGCCAGTGATCTTGCTTCCAAAGAAAAAAAACGCTGCCTTTTTACCTGGACTCTGAAAAAGATTCTGAATCATAACTTCGTACGATGCGCAACCGATAATTTTAACGTTTTATTTTTGCAACTTTTAGGTTTCCTCCGAAAGTATCGTTCAAAAGCTTTAACGATCATGCAGATATGAAAGCTGAAGACAAGATTATTTTGCCAAGGTAAGCCAGGTTTTATTGTCCGCTAATTAATCGGCTTCATTGAGAAAACTAGTTCTAATCAGAGATGTTAAAAATGCTCTCTTTGTAATCAAATTGCCCGTTTTCCAAATAATACAAAACTAATTATTTTGGCCTCCTTCGCAGGCATTTAAAACTAGCTGCTATTCGTCAAGAGAGTATAACTGGTGATCCATGTAAAATATGCTTTGAAAATGTTGCTGATACCAGATTAGAACCCTGCAATCACAGGTGAGGCATAATTTGTACTCGTGTAACAGGTGCCAAACAAGTTAATACCAGTATTGTAGATGGGTACGGAGCAAATTTGAGCTATTGCTGTTTTCTTCAAAAGTAGCAGCTGCGCGTATACGCGAAACAAAAGGAAACTACACCATGAATATTCACCACCCGCGTGCGTTTTTCTTCTTGCTTGAGAATTCAAGAAAAAACAAAGTAAAGGATTTGCATGACTCCTTTTTGCTCTAAAATATAACGTAGTCGTAATCTCGTTATTGAATTGGATCTAGCTTACATATGGAGGTACTTTCGGGGGAATATAGTGAAAAAATATTTGCAATGCGTGAAACGATTTCCCCGCTTAAACCTCGTGTGCAAGCTAGTCCAGCTAAATACGAATACGGTGTATGGGGTATAGCGTCCTACCTTTGGTTTTGTGAGAAGCGATGAAATTTTTTATGATTTATACAATCAGTTTTTAAACTGTAAGATTCCTAACACGTTGACTTATTAACACGGCATGTTTTTACCAAACCATGGCCTTTCAACTGTTGCCTCAGACTCCAGGTTCGCTTCCTTCTTTTTTTTTACTTTAGGGACGTTTGTATGAGGTGCGCGCTGCAAGTGGAGGATTGTCCTATGTGCAGGGAGAGAATTGAAAGTAGGGTTCTTGAAGACCACAGTACTCCACCTTCACCACAGGACGCTAGCTGACAGCGGTTAATTGCAGAAGGACTCAAAATATTCGTCTCCAATGCAGAAGGAGTTCGTTTGTCAAAAACGACGCTGCTTAGTTGCATTACCAAGAAGGCGTGTGGTTATGTTGAACGTCTACTATGATGGCTCTTCAAATGATCTTGAACATTCACGCAATCATTTCTATAAAATAAACAATCCCTATTTTCTTCTAGGACTATTCCATCGAAAAGTAAAGCAGAGAAGCCCACGAAAGAATCTCGATGCGCGCGTAGGGAAAAGAATCTAGAAACAAGTATCAATCACCCATCTCGCGCGTCGCGTGGGAAGGCCGCAATCTTGTGCTTGTGTACGTGTGTGTGTTTCGCTCTAAGTTTGGGCCTCCCCTGCTTGTTTCTGTATCGCGACGGATAGTTTTAATCTCACTTCGCAAAATGATTAGCCTCCGACGCAGTCGTTTTTAGGGAAGTCGTATTAATTTCCTCCCCTAAAAACGACTGAGTGGGAGGCTACAAAATGATCTGTGGAAAAACAAGTTCAACTCTTACTGACATGCGCACTCTTCGCCCTTCACATTACTGCCCCTGATTGGCCAGTTTCGCGCGATACGACACGTAACGTCAAGCCGAGGTGACAAGAAGTGTTTTCAGTCCAGGCTCGAATCTGATTTTTAGCCTAACGCTGGCGCACAAAATGGCTGCGAATCAAACTTCTTTTAGCCTTGGTTTAGTCGTTGAAATTAAAAGGTTTTCGATGTTACCACTTCTGAAGTAATTTAAACGCAAGAAATAAAAACAATGAACAATTTTCTAATAAAAAAAAAACTGGCAGACAATTTCAGTTCAAGTTCTACCAATCACGTTGCTCCATTAGCTCAGTAAACTGACTGCCTCAACCATGATATGGCTTCTCGAGAACGCAAGAACTTGATTTATTATTGTACAATACAATACATTCATTTGTATAACAAAGATAGCCAAAAACAAATTTTCATGTTCAAATTTATTAAATGAACATATGTAAATCTGTTTCGTTATGCTCTTTTACTTTAAATAAATGTTATTCACCGGCCGTGAGGTCCGTATTGGAAAATACTGTGCCGGGGGTCTTGAATCAAGACGAGGGCACGGTTTTCCCCAATATGGACCGACCTTGGCCGGTGAATAACATTCTTATTTTTCCGCGGCTGAATGAGGAGTTCCGTCAGAGAACCCAGGCAAGATAGTGATATGGCATTAACAGTCTTGTACCAGAAAGTCACATAACTTAACAGTTAGACATCTACAGTAAATCCTTGTAAGTATGGAGTATAAATCTACTCTGAACAATTCCAGTTAGGGGACGAAAATACCACCTCTCCTCCAATGAGACCTAATTAGTTACACTACGTTTTAGGAAGCAAATTGTTCGCGTAGCTGGCGGATTATTGGCGTAATGGTAAAGTTTTGGCGCTAAAACGGAGGATGCAAGGCGGCCTTGAGTGACAAAGACCGCCAGCTGATGCCTTCTGGCTAGAAAGCCAGAAGGCATCAGAATGGTTGAATTCTGTTAGTAAACAACCATACTAATACTTTGAAAATATTAATAACTGTTAACTGTTCGGATGGACTTGGAACAATTCGAGCCAACTTTTCACTGTTTCGCCACCAGTCGGTGTTAGAATTGTTTTTGAAACAAATTGCATTGCCTTGAGACTCCGTTTGGACAACCCTTGCATGTAGGAACTTCCTATCTTTTGTTGGCGTCATCTTCCTCTGCAAGCACCTCAAGATAGAGGCTGGTACTGAGCCAGAAAGATTGGGAGGAGCCAGAGCAGAGAGCTCTGTTCCCCTTCATTCTATCTCCGAGCTATTTTCATTACTAGTAATAATCACAGATTAGGGTGTGCGTGATTCGTGTGCGTTCGATTATCTCGATCCCAGGCTCTCTCTCCTTTGCCATATCATACGCCCCTGCAAAATCTGCGGGGGATGCCAGATTAACGTTGTCCCATACAATCTCCACTCCGATCTGTATCAGGAGTGCGTTCTTACTAACGTCGAACGCAATTTAGTCAGAGTTGCCTACAGAAGAGGCTACGTTGACTTGGGTCTCCGCGGACCACGCCTTCAGCGCAGACCACTTCCCATCTTTTCGGCTGTAACAACAATCAACGGAAAGCTTAGTTCGTTCGATAAGCGTGGTGAGGCCGGGCCGATGGATAAGAGAAACGTTTTAACGTCAGACTTCCTAAAATGCCACTCTTGTTTAAACGGAAGAAATTCGGGGAGTGAGTCTCGTCCAGAGGAAAATTGAGATAGCGCTAAAATACGATGGAGGAAAGCGCATTTTAAGCTATGATTTTAAATTTACAACTCTGACATGTGAATGCAAAACATAAGTAATTGGAAAGAAAGCATTTATTGTTTAAAGATATCTATTCTTTGATATCACAATTTAGTGGTTTAAAAATATGTGATTTTACTATTAAATGAGCATTAATAATTATAATTCTCTAGTTTTAAGGACGGTGCCTACTAATACCGAAGTATTTTTGTGCGGTTTATGACTATGCGGGAAAAGCAGATCTTAGCAAGGCCTATTGGAATCCAAAAAGAAAATTGGGGGTAACCACGCATTTTTCAGAGATAATTAAGCAATAATATCTCTAAAAAACGCCAAAATATAAAGCAATGTATGGGATTTTTCCTAAATTAAAGCTTAATTATTTCTGAAAAATGCATGGTAACCCCCAATTTTCTTTTGACATACCATAGGCATTTGGTAAGTTCTGCTTTCTCCGTATAGTTTTAAACCGCGTAAAAATATTCCTGTATTAGTAGGCACCACCCATAGAAAACCCGAGTATCTCGCGATGCGTTGAACGTATGCGCAGTAACAATAGTAGGCACCGTCCTTAAAGTGGGGTACACCGCACTGTTACCACTCGACAACTGTTTTGAATGATTCGTGTCAACTCTTTTTTTAGATTTGACAAATTTCAGTTCAGTTGGAACTAACCAATCGTCAACAAGTTGTCACAGACTAAAAGACTTAAAAAGTTTGTCAAGTTGACAAGCAACGCCGTCGTACAGAACTGAGAACGCCGTAATTTTTTTTTGTTCGAACCCCGAAATTGCCAGTTGCGCAGGTTGATTCGATATCCGTCAGCAACTTCATTATGAGTGCCACGATTACTTCGCTTGTCCAAGACAGATTCTTGGAATGCTTTTTGGGTGAGTGATTTCAAACTAACCAATAAAATTTCGTTCTGCTGCTGCTTCGCATCATCTTAATCACAAGTTTTCAAATCATCAATCCAGGTAAACATTTTGACCATCGCTCCATTTTGCTTACGTAACTTGTCATTAACTGGCGCCTTGCGAGGACACGGCGGCGGAGAACTGGGCTGGGAGGTCAGCGCCTTCAGCCATCAGGGCCTCGATTTCATGCACGGTGCGTGGGACGCACGTCATGAGTTCCATACCGTCTGACGTCACCACGATGTCATCTTCAATGCGAACCTGAAAGAAAAAAATACAAATAAATAAATAAATAATAAATGCTATTTAACCAGGGTGACCTCTTCAGCATAAAACGCTGATATCAATAAGGGCTCTGGAAAAGAGAAAAGAGACTAAAAAGCCTAAATACAGCCACTAACAGCAGCTAACACAACCTTGCGACTCAATGAGGTTTAACCTCCACTGTTGAAATATAACAAGCGAACCTAATTTAACTTCGCCCCCGCCGCCTTGAATACCAGTTCACCACACGCTACTCCGAGTATCTATCAGTTTGCCTTACAGTTCGCCGGAACTTGTTTATAAACTATATGTTAACGACATTCAAGCTTCATCTAGTAAACTAGATTTCTTTTTATTCGCTGATGACACGAATCTGCTATTTGCTGACAAATGCTTAAAGACCCTGGAGCTTATAATAAACAAAGAATTGGAAAATGTTTGTGATTGGTTACTAGCTAACAAGTTGACTTTAAATACTAAAAAATCTAATTACGTATTATTTCACCCTCGCCAAAGAGCGACAGCAAATCGCCTTCACATAAAAGTATTCGACTGCGAACACAATGTGTTCGAACACCTTGAACAAAAAGATTGTGTTAAGTATCTGGGTGTGTTGATCGACAGCAACCTCCCTTGGCAATATCACATTAATTATATTTCGCTTAAGATAAGTAAAACAATTGGTATTATATCACGGTTGAGATACGTTCTACCCACTTCTATTCTTCTTCATATTTACCGTTCTCTAATCCATCCTTACGTTTCTTACGGTCTTTCAGTATGGGGCCAAACTTCAAAATCAAATCTGGAGAAAATCTTAATCCTCCAAAAAAGAGCCTTACGTCTAATTTATTTCCGCAATAACAGAGAGCATGCCATCCCGTTATTCGTATGTTCTAATATCCTTCCAGTTGACATGCTTTATTTCAAATCTATAGCCAGTCTTATGCATGATATCAATAACCAAAGTGCTCCCCTGAACCTAATAAATCTTTTTGATCGAGTAGATTCTGTGCACTCGTATAGAACCAGGTCTGCATCCACGGGCAAATTTCATATAAAATGCTCAAAGCTGACACAACTGAGCCACTCATTTTCGAGATTAGGTTGTAAAATCTGGAATGAATTACCGGAATCTTTCCGTGCAAAAACTAAAGCCTCCTTTAAGAAATGCCTTCAGACCAGATTACTAAAACTTCTTGATCAAGAGGATATTTAGGTTGACGTCAACACTCTGATTAAAAACTTCAATGATCAGTGGTATGATTAGCTAGTATGAAACTTTCTTAATTTTAATTTAGACAGTCATTATTTTTTTTTACTTAACTTATTACACATTAATTATTGGTATATCTTTAAATTATATTCTGTAAATATATACTAATCAACTGCACTACCCGCCTAGATTAGCCTATGCTATTTGCGGGCCAGTGCATTCTTGCCTTACCTTCGTGAAAAATGTGCTTTAATAAATTGAATTGAATTGAATTGAAACTCGTTGGTAATAAGGTAAGACGACATGGAGCATTTTGTTTTTTGTCTGACAAAACAACACAAAAAAAAAACCAACAATCTGAGTAACATTGAGTACCGCGGCTTTGGACTTATTATGATTCACGAGAACAGTTAGGATAATCGGAAATGTTCTATAATAAAACAGAGCATGCCATGAAAACAAAAGGCTACCTAAAACCCCCGTGCGGTATTCTAAGAATTCTCTGATCATGTTTCCCGGGCTAATGTAATGAATTGCTTAAGTTGAAACCGGAAGAACGTTAGTTGAATAACTGCCGTTGGCATTCTTTGGTGATGGTCTTATTCAAGGGATTATGATACATGTCCTTTTGGCGTATAATTACAAACTGAGGCTCCTTATAAATGAAAATAAACCAGCTTGCCAGCAGGCTCATTTGGTTGGGTGTACGAACCTTTCGGCGGTGGAGACGCCATTTATGGAGCAGGCGTGGAAAATGGGGCATAAAGGCCAGGAAAGTGTTCTCGTAAATGGCGGGCTCGTCGCAGAAAGATTTTCACGAACACTCAATAAAGTGAGCCTGCGCGATTACACGCTAGAGATCGGCGAGCTTACTCACCCCTCCAAAATTTCTAAATCGCTGCAGCATTTCTTGATTAAAGAATCGCCTTGTTTCAGGATTTTCCAAGGCTTGGTTTAGGGTCTACACAACAGAAAGAAAATTGTCACTTACATTTCCAATGAAACACAAAGACTTAGATTTGCAGTTGCCCAGTAGAAAGATACTTACAGCGTCGATAAAATAAAGCCCAGGCTCGATGGTCAGTACCATGCTCTCCTGTAGGACACGGGTTGTTCTGAGCGAGCGGAGACCTGGTTCGTTAATCCGATGGGTACCCTGGTGAGGATAGAAACAACAAATATAGGCGCTTGAAATTTGAACGAGGGTAAAATGGAGGCAAACGCACTTGAATTATAAGGGCGCACGAGAGAGTTATAGATTGAATTCGCGTCAACACTTGTTCACTGGATGCTGCACAAGTGTCCGTGAAAGAGAGGAGTCAATCGAGTGTTTTAAATAAAAACCAAAGAAATTAATTTGGCCATCACAGCAGTCGCAAATAACAAAATGAACCAATCGGACCCTTATTACTACGCAGGTAGCACTGCAACTTTTCTCTGAGCGTCCACTTTTCAAAATTCAATCTTCGCAATCTGCCAGCGCTTTCAAGGTTCCAAAAAGATGCCAAAAAACGGTGTCAAAATACACTGCAAAAGAGTTGCATTTTACGCGTAGATTAGATACGAAACACGCAGAGTTCCTCGAGTCGAACGAAAGGTCTGGAGCGAAAGGGGTGCCATGGTTTTGGCGCTTCCCGTCTTTCGAGATCTCGCTTTCACGCAGCACTCAGCACTGTGGACACCTTCTTCCAAAAAGAAGGAAGAACGTTATAACGCACCTCAGGGTAGCCACCAACGTCATGAACATCAAGCCCCATTAAGTGCCCAAGACCATGGGGCATGAAAACGGCCCCAAGGTGCAATTTCACCATCTCATCCACGTCCCCCTGTAAGAGCCCCATGTCCCTGAGGCACGTCAGCTGAACACGGTCTGCTAAACGGTGCATATCGGCCCACTTGACACCTGTGAATACAAAGACACTGCTTATGATTGTTCTCTGAGCAGTGGCGGATATAGAGAGTGGCTTTTTGGAGTCTAGAGCCCCTATAAAAACTTGAACATTACCGGTTTGAACTTGAATATTGCCAGTTTGTTGGAATCGTTAAAAATCTAATGCAATCGCGTGAAAATAGGATAAAAAGGGACCGCGTGGGCAAGTAGGGATGAGGAAAATTGCTGATAATTTATAGGTAAAATTTTCAGTTCTGCAACGAAGACGGCGATGACAAGGCCACAAAGCAATACGCTTAGTTAGCAAAACAATGGATCAGCACGTGCAGTATCAATTTTCGTACATTTTTCACCGTCCTATTCAAAACAACGTGAAATGACCAAATTCAAGGTTTTATGGAGAAAATGAAAACACGACGGTGAAGTTTCCATTCGGTTTCTTGACTTGAGTGCTTTTCTCACCAATTCATTTCCTGGACAGTCCAGCAACATTGAACACGTTAAGTGAGTTGGAATAATCGCATCCTCTTTCCCAGAGCCTACGATCTTCTGGTCAGCGGTTGGATCGTAGGCCCTGGTAACAGCCGCTACCGGATGTCGTGAATTTCACGACATCCGGTAGCGCACGCTCAGTGTGATAAATTACCATTGCGCTTGCTCAGTATTATTATTGCTCAGTACTCCTCAGTATTAGGAAGTAAAGACAAATGCGCAGAAGCGTAGCATTTTTTCCACCTTATAGCGCATCAGGTTTTCGACAGCCAATGAAAAAAAAGATATTTTCGGATGGACCCAGAGCCACTCGTTCATTAATTAAAAAAAAAAACGTTGGGGCTCTGGGGACGAGAATAGAATAATCGCGTTTTAAATTTTGGTACATTACTTTGCCATCCTCTTCAAAACAACAACGTGAAATGATCAAATTCAAGGTTTTGTGGAGAACGTGAACACAAGACGGTCAACATTTCATTTTCTTTCTTAATTTTGAAGGCCACTCCTACCAATTTGGTTTCTGGTTAGTTCGCCGTTTTGCAGAAGTTGAACGAGTTGAAATAATCGCGAAGTAGCACAAATGAAATAATGTTATATTTTCAAAGTGGCGTTTAAGTTCCCTGTCGACGATGACAGGTCTGCATGACCAGCACAGGCTCCCTTTAAACCATAACTTGGTGTACGATCAGAGAAACCTGACTTAGTCGTACGGACTCACCAGGTTTAACAGCCGCCATCACAGCTCTGCTGGCCTTGTACACAGCTTCATAAATCTTGCGCTGATCCTCTGTGAACTTGCCATTGGCTGGAAATGAACACGTGACGTCTGATGTATAGCAGTAATATTCTCCACCCATGTCAAACAAGCTGCAAAATAAAACGCACTTCTCAGCTGCACCCAACGGAATATTTCCCTAAAATATCTGTTCGGATGGAAAGTTCCCTAAAAATTTCGAAAGTTTTCGCCTAGCGATCCCTTAGACTTTCCTACGTTTTTCGGAAAACCATCAAATTTTCCTAGAATTTTCGGAAATGATGTACTCACGTTTTTTATCACTCACATAATTTTCCGATGGTGTTTTTCTCCGCTAAAATTTTCGTATCAGGGGGTTTTAACTACTCGAATTGAGGTATCAATAGGAGTTTACATAATTTAGGTCTGTCAGAGCGTATAATTTTATCCTTTAACCTTTTTGGATGCAAAAGTTATACGCCTATAATGTATTCGGATGAACATTTATATTCCCTAAGATTTTCGCTTAACATTCGTAGTCGCAGGTATAGCGAAAAACGTCCCCTAAAATTTTCTAATAAAACCATGGCTACTACGTGTCCTCAAACTTTTCGACAAGACCCATCAGGATAGCTAAAACTTTCGGATGAGACAAAGAAGCCCCCTCAAACTTTCGACACGACCAAACTTCTCCTAAGACGTCCGAACAGATAAATCTTTTTTAGGGCAGCTCCAAATTAACCAAACACTCTTCTAAAGCATACAGAAATCCATTTTGGGCACTTCTGACGTATTTAGGAAGATTTGGTCGTTGGGTGCCCCTGACTTCTCGAACTCATTAAACAACAACAAAAACAAAACCAAAAAAAAAAAAAAAATGAAATCACTACCGTGAAGAAGGTCAAGTCCTCGGTATAACAAGCATTATTAAAAACTGGATCATTGTATAATGCAATTCAAGGGATTTGATTGGCTGAGCGGCCATGGTATATGAGCAATTATACCATGGCCAAGAAATGGCGGCCATTAAATTGTCTGCTGGTTCTTCTCTCACAGCGAAATCAGTTAGATCTAGCAATATTTCTTGATTGTTTTTAATAAAACAATTATTCCACTTGCGCTTGTTGGATATGAGATGATTATAGCCAACTCGGCGCTACGCGCCTCGTTGGCTATCTATCATCTCATATCCAACGCGCGCTCGTGGAATAATTGTTAAATATTTTTTGTCTGGAAAAGAACCTCGATATAACGAACCAATTTCCCTTGTCCCTGGGTACTTCTTTAAATGGAGGTTCCACTGTGCAACACTGGATAGGGAGCGTTTATAAAATTAAAAAGGGGCGTTCATTTTTAGGAGAAGGAAAGTTTATTATATATGGGGCAATTGTTACGATAGCTGGCTACCGAATGAGACCTTAGATTGCAGGATATGTGGACAAATGAAAGGTGATGTCAACATGGTCATCTGGAAATTTTTGTAAAAATAATACGCCTCCTGTTTTCCCCAGTTTTGTCTTTCAAACTTAATAAGGCGTTCTCAGTTTTTGGATTTGAACGGTAAACCGTAAATTTATGGATGTTTGGTTTATCAGCAGAGCAGGTTGATAACTACAGGTAAATTGGCCACCGTAAAGAGATTCGAGTGCTGAAGTTTTAAGCGTTTGCCCTTAGCTTCGTCAGAGCGAATCACGGAATTGTGCCCAGGGGCACAATGTGTAATGTTTCTTAACAGAAGTCAATTTTTGTTATCTTTGAATACTTAATTTTTAAATCTTATAATTCTATGAAAACATTGGCCAAGTACCATGTCCGTAATCACTGTGCAATCGGCGAAAAAAAAAACATTTAAAAATAGACTTATCGGGCCCGGTAAGTTACCGGGACTTTCGAGAAACGGGCCCCAGGTTGTATGCGTTTATATAGTAAGCAGTGAAGCTACGCTACTTGTGTAAAGTGGAGGGAGCATGGTAATGTAGAAAACAAGAATAATTAGTTCAATAAAAATCGTTTGATGATTCTGTTCAGATTTAATTAAAGTAACGATTTAGAAGATGAATTTTTGTTCTAAAGTCTTGCGAGTTTCTGTGTTACCATGATGAAGACAAATGCCACAGACTGCCATATGATTGTAAGAGTGGTTAGGCAGATTAAATATATAGGGCCTTAAGAATTTTGTAGACAGACCACTCACCACATATCTCCATCATTAATCTTCTTATCATTTGGAGCTCCAGCATGGCCATAGTGTAGAGTAGCGCAGTTATGACCACTGAAACAAAGTCAACAGTTTGACAATATTGTTTTATCACTGTTGAACTCCTTTACTGGGCTTTTCAGTAACAAAACCTGGCAAACCTAAAGTTCATACTTCACTAATGATCAGACTAAGAATCCAGTCATGTGGATTTTCTACATTTTAAGTTTTGTTTCTAAGCCAGCGGGACCAGTCTAATTGCATGGCCTTAGCTGTAGTGTTTCACCAGCCATTTTGTTTTTATTTCCCACTTTGTATCTTTGTAATTAGTTTGCTTGTTTTTATTTTTGGTTGTATTTTTTTCGCATGACAAAGCTAAATAAAATTTTTCATTTGAAAACGCACATCTTTTCTTCCCGTTTTCCCAATCTGTCACAAGAATACACATCGGAAACAAAACTTTTGAAATTCGGAAAAGAAGCTTTTCTTTGCATTTTTGTTTACCATCTTCGTAGTTTGGGAAAACAGTCGAAGCTTTGTGGCACCAAAAGTGGTTTTGAAAGGCTACCATTAATATGAATACCATAATTTATGATCCAAAAATGCAAACTTTTGAAAACTGTATCCAGAGTGAAACCTTTTGAAACCTCAGCACGGACAGCAAAAATGCAAACTTTGAAAACTAGAGTCTTCATATGATGCATTCGCTAAAAAATGTCACCATGGCTTCTTTACTACAAGTAAACACCAATAACAACTTGATAAGTACAAAGCCAACATGGCCACCTTTACAAGACCTGCTGGCCACCCAATTTTGGGGAACATACCTTCCCGCAATGCATGTATAGGACATGTTTCGACAACCTCCTTGTGAATAACAGAAGTGCTGGAATAAGCTGCAAAACACAGACAAAAAATTGCGACAAGACTGCAAGGTGACATGGGTAATTTATGAAAAACCGATAAATTCAAATTTCAAAAACTCAATAAGTCGTGTTTTGCAACTGGCAATCTTTAATATTGGCGCTGTTTTCAATTTTCACATGTGTTCATTGTTTGATTTTTAGGCCTTTTTCTGTTCTGATCATGTGATATGCCAAATACGGTTGTGACTTGAAAATCTTGAAAACCTTTAAACAGAACTTAGAGATGGCTCAAAAAACTTGTCTGTAGAAACTTGTTAGAGTTTCTAAGATGTGATGATTATGAACTTCCCATAGCAACAACATCAGAGTCTAGTTGGTGTCCTCCCTCAAGCACCACAAGAGATCTCAAGAGTTCTTTAGGAGAGGATCAAATTTGCAATAAAGTTCAATTCAAATGTTTTTGTGACATACCTTTCTAATTCGAACTCTGTCATTCCTGGTCGAATGCGCTTCATTACCTAAAGGTGAAGCAAAGTGTATGTTGAAATCAATATTATTTATTCTATTCATTATGTTATATAAAATTTGTTTTTCTGTGTCACTGTAGACAATGTGGTTATTGTTACAGAAGCCCGAAACCCAAGTGGGCCAAATATTCAAATGGTGCCACTTTTCTGTAAAGTTTAAAGTGCACCTAACCCCCAAATTTTTTTTTCGCTTAAATAAATCTTTGCACCTGTTCGAAACACATTAAGCCTTTTTGCGCCTTTTTTCAACCAAATCTTGACTTTTTATAGGCTGTAAAAGTTACGAAATCTAGCCATCATCTGTCCCATGACCGAGCTAGTAAGGGGCATGGGTCTATTCCTGAATTTACGTCACAAACTGCTTTGCATGCATTTTCACAAAGACTTAATACAATGCAAATCAGTTTGTGACGTAAATTCAGGAATAGACCCATGCCCCTTACTAGCTCGGTCATGGTACAGATGATGGCTAGATTTCGTAACTTTTACAGCCTATAAAAAGTCAAGATTTGGTTCTAAAAGGGCCCTAAATAGCGCAATATGTTTCGAACAGGTGTAAAGATTTATTTAAGAGAAAAAAACATTTTGGGGTTAGGTGCACTTTAACTTATTTATCAATTAACGTAAATTTGTAAACATAAAAAAAACTAGCATCGATTTTCAATTGGCAATTTTCTTTCTCTGATCTTGCACTCACGTTCCATCACTTTCCATGTGAAAGAAATAGGGAAATCCTGGTGATGTACTAGCAGGATTTGTACTTGAAATAATACTGAATGGCTGATATCTTAAACCAGCTGAGAGTCTTGAGAGTATGTTTTGCACTTGTTGTAAGAAAGTATTTAGCATATATAACATTACGCAAATCAAACCATTTACTTTCAATTAATCATTCATTGTAAACTTGTAACCTGCTTTCTGTTGTTTAATATTTGTTTTTCTTTTTTCTGAATTGCATTGTATGTGAATTTTAGCTTATATCTTTTTAGTACTACAGTATTTTACTGTTTTCTTTCTGAATTATTTATTTATTTATTCAAACTTCTAGTATAGTATTTTACTGTTTTAGAAGTATACCGATTAAAGATTAAAGAATAAAGATTAAAGACTTGTAGTATTACAATGTTACATACACTTATGACATTGAGAGTAAAACATAATCACCTCTTTGTGGGCTTCGCTGCTGACTCTGTTAACAAAGCGCATCACCTCTAACTCTTGAGGGGTCTTGAACACACGGCTGAAAGAAAAAGAAAAAAAGATTAATCATGGCCACTAAATTAGGAGGAAATAAACCATTTAAAAATATCCACAAATAAAATAACTGCAAGTGAAATCATAGAATAACGTTTTATTACAACGTTCAACTCACCACTCCACAATCTCGGGATGCAAAATCTTATTATCCACATTGAACCTGAAATAATATAAAGTTAAAATGCATCACTATTAATAACAAAATTATACATGTGCTGGCCAAGCAGTAAATGAAGGGTGACCCTTTAAGAATTCATCACAAACTAAACAAGCAAAGCAACAGTTCCATGGCACAGTGCTGCTCAATAGCTTTGACAATAAGTAGTCAACCATAGCTTTCATTTGAATGGCTAAACTTAGCTTGGCTAGAGCACTCAAGTAATTTTCTGGCCATCAAAATTTAGTTAGTTTGTGACTTCTTTGATCTTTAAAAATATGAAATTTCAATCCACTAAACAGATCAAAGTCGTTCATTTATATTCAAAGGAAGTTTAAACACATTTTTCCATTATGATACTAAAACAAAAATTGTGTGATACTGAATGCCATGCTCTCAAAATGATGGATTTATAGTTGCTATCAGAGTTTGTATTAAATAATAACCAACTCACTTGCTAATTCCATCAAATGCAGCTTCTCTACAATAACTTCCTGAATCAGTATTGAGACCACGCTGGAAATTGGTTGAAAAATAATAAATTTAATATCTTGTGCGTCACTATGACATTTATTCGGTGTATCATCCATACAAATTAGACACCTCTCCTAAGTAGCTCCCTCTCCTAAAGCCTCTTTAATTAGCAGAGTGACACATTTCCTACGTAGAGACCTACATCCTAGCAGACACATCTCCTAAGAGGGTAGCTCTCCAAGGCAGATACCTCTTGTAAGCAGACACATTTCCTATGTACATATATCCTGGGAAGACACCTCTCCTTGGCAGACTTTACAGAATACTGTTCTTTGTAGAAATCTTTGCTAACTAGACCTCAACTCTCCGAATGAGATGTCACCTCTCCTAGCCAGACAACACTCCTTAGCAGACACATCTCCTGAGAAGGCCTGTAACATTCCTTATTAAGGCAAACACCTCTTCTAAGCAGGGACACTTGCTATGTACAGTACTAGACACCTCTCCTAAGCAGGTCTACAGCTCTGCTAAGAAGATGCCTTTTCTAAACTACTTCATAGCCACTTAGAGGAACTACACTTATTTTAAATTGCATGTAAATAAACTAAAGCATCACTTCAAGATCACTCTTGGGGTAAACCAA
Source organism: Pavona decussata (assembly GCF_977016875.1). Lineage (NCBI taxonomy): Eukaryota > Metazoa > Cnidaria > Anthozoa > Scleractinia > Agariciidae > Pavona > Pavona decussata. The sequence continues at coordinate 170,195 of NW_028145587.1, forward strand.
TGTTCCCAAAAAGACTAATTTAGTTTTTATAAATATGTAACATGTTACACTGCAAAATCTTCATCAAAAATGTGTTTGTGATGTGAACACAAATTAAACTTAACGCAGCAAATCACGATTAACTAACCAGAGTCAAGAGGACAGAAGGTGACTTCTTTTGTAGTACCTCTGCTATCTAATGATAAAAGTAATAAATTATAGAAATGCAAGAATATATTAATTAATAATTTTATATTGTATATTATATATTATAATATTATTATATCAGGTCTGAAAAGGAGGTGGTGGTAGGTGGTGGGGGGGGGGGGGGGGGGGGGGGGGTTGGTTTTCAAGAGGGACCTATTAGACATTGGTAGGGTAGTGCATATTCACCTGCCATGATGTTTGTACTTGCAGCCAACATCCGATTTCCATAATGTTGCAACAATCATGCAACTTACTCAAGTACACATAAAATCACAGGACAGCACACAGTTGAGGAAACCTGTCACTGGGATTAGTTCCTATTAATTCCCAGAGACAACCGAAATTCCCTTTGTGTGAAATACTACATTTAGTACAAAAAATATAGTTGCAGGAAACAGAATTTGGTCTCGTCACTTGTCCCATCAATTCTATAATTAAAACTGGTTTGAATACAGTATGTCTGACAGGTGGTAGGGATTAACGTCCCGTTAATTGTGTGCTATTCAAGTGAGAAGTCCCTGTGAACTGATAAAAATATTGTTTAAATCAACAGACTGTTGCTGTAACAGGTCTGACTACTTACAGAAAAGATAATATATGGCTGTTACCATATTTAATCCCCAGAAAAGTGTACTGAAGATGAAAATCAAATGCTTCACATGACAAAATATACTGCAAGATTTGTGGAGTATTTTGCAGTGTGTGCCAGGGTTTTCTCTTTACTGCCATTTTCAATATCGCAAAGATCCACGCGACCCTTCATGACTTCCATGTGCAGCTTGCCAGAAGGACTAGAGCTGCGGCCTGTGATTGGGCACTCATGTGACCATCTGTGTTAGGCCCAAGATGTCAGAGAAGCAAGTCTGAGGCATAGATCAATCAATCCATGGAAAGCCCTCCTGAATTCAAGAGCCCTTGCGAACTTCTTTAAAAGTCAGTATAACTAAATAGTTTTTGTTCCATCATTTTTAGTTGCCAATATTTTACATGTTTATGTGCGAGCTATTTCAATTTAAACTATGTCCCTTACTGTAAATATAATTTTTAATATAATGTAAAAACAGGATTCCATTTAAACCAGTTCAGCTGAATATTTGGACATTTTCTGTTTAAATATTTGTCTAAATAAACTAAAAATAACTGACACATTACAAAGCATTGGCTGCATGAGTTCATAAATTTTATGAACTCAGCCAATGCTTTGTAATGTGTTAGCACGTTTTACTAATACATAATTTAGGTTGTGTTTGATTGACCTGCTTATTCCAGTCCGAATAAGAATAAGCAGGATAGTGTTAGATTTCTCTTTTTATTATAAGTAATTTGGGAAGGTATTTCTGCAAACTTTCGCGGAAACATGATAATTTAAGAGCCATTTCATACTCCAGAAACTCCCAAAACCTTTTATGAGGGATTTCTTGTCATTGTTGTATGATTGTATTCCTATTCTGGAATAGGGTCAATTGAATGCACCCTAAAACTCAGGAACAATAAAGTTAAACATAAATCATTTGCAATATTCCATCTTGATGGCCTGATGTACCTCATCAGTAAAATAAACCTCATCGACTTCATATTTCTTCTTAAAATGTTCAAGGACATGGATCCTGAGATGAAGAGAAAACCACAAGTTTGACACAGATTGCTGACACTCAAAGGCTGGTATGCATAAGGGAGATATCCATTGGCATGAAATTCAGTGCTCAAGGTGTATATTAGAATTGTTTTAATTAAGGTCAAGACTGTTGTTACGTGTTTTAGTATGTTCAATGTTGTCATGCAAGAACCTGCTGCTGTTGCGACAGACAGACCACATGACTGAAATTATCCAATCACATTTATGGTGTTCCATGTGCTTGTGGGTCAGATTTGGTATGTGTTTTGTAGCTCATTACTGCGCCTTTCAATAGCATACAGACTCTCACTGAACTTCAACCCCAACTAACGATCTGCATGTTTTGCTGTTCAGGGCGGTCATTAAAAGGCGGGGGCGGGGGATTTCCTCCGGTTACTAAGAACGTGGCCCCCGGCTATTTTCATAGGAAAATAAAAGAAAAATAGAACCAAAAGAAATTCTTAGCTGTTTGACTCCCCACCTACTTGTTGTATTTATCCAGCAACTTGAAATCTTAGTGACAGCCCTGCTCAGAGCTGTCATTAAGGGCCGTAACGCATAACACCTGTTCAGCTGAATACCTTTGAAAGAACCCTGATGTTACGGCTGATCTTGATGGTTGAAGGGTTATTTTACTCAGAAATTAACAACACTGTTACGGGTGAGAAGCTTAATGCAACATGTGGCTGAAAACTTAATGACAGCCCTGCCTGCTGTTCTCAATCAAAACAACAATGACACCCCGCTGACCACAAAAAATACAGAAACCGTCAAAGTGGATGGAATTCACCAATCACAGTGCACAAACATGACCTTTTGACCCTGTTGAACCAAACATTTTTGTTTCTTGGATGTGTGGTGCAGTGAATTACAGCAGTGAAAAACATAACAGTTGGTTGAACCCTGAACTTCAGAGTCCGCATGTTATAGAAACAAACAGTAAATTGTTGTATTCACACCCAACTGTGATTTTTAACTGGTAGATGATCATATATTAACAAATATCCAACAAGAAGTAAATGGGATTATCACTTGAGGACCCACTACGGTGTAAACCACGGTTGTTCGACAAGGTTGTCAGAAAATTCTAATAAAAGTAGATAGCTGCCACCCAAAAGGAACTGGGTAGCAAAGTAATGACAAGCTTTGTAACGCCAAGCATCTAGTAACCAGCCAAGATAGTCGGCAAGGTACACTGCACAAAAAATTGGATTTGCTCTATTTTTGATCCGTATCAAAGATGAGGTCAAATATAATAACATTTTTGACAACACATTTGATGCACATCAATTAATGTGACGCCTTTGCATATACCTTTGACTCGAATCAAAAGTGAGTTCAAATGGATTAACAACTTTCACCCTACGTCAAAATTGTCAAATTGAAATCAAACAACTTTGACTCCACCTATGACGCGCATCAAAGGTGGATCAAATATATGATATCTTTAATTTGAAACAAATTTGACTCCACTGTGAATCAAATGCGGCCTTTGTCACCTGTGATTCGAATCAAAGGTAATCAAAGGCGGCCTTTGACAGTCTTTGACCACACATTTGATGTGTGCAAAGGCGTTTTTTCATGCAGTGGTAGGTACTGACTTTAGCTGGCTGTTTTTGACAACAGGGTTGGGGAGTTAAGTATGCACAAATTTCACATTTTCATTTGAAGCACTTACTTTCCCATCCAGATGGCATACTCTGGAGGAAGGCGTGGGAAAAACAAGATTGAGCATGCTGTATCTACTTCCACAGCACCAAAACAGTCACCTTCCAAAACACCAAACGTCCAATGAAAGTAAGATTCCTGCAGATGAAAAAGAAACAACATTGAGCATTTCTCTCAATCTCATATTAATTTTCTTTCTTTCATTGTTGAATTTTAATAAATTAAAAAAAAAAAAAAGAATTGATACAAGACATTGCTATATGTATAATTTGCACCCATATGAATTGCCACCATCATCATCATCACCATGCCATCATCATCCTTTAAGCAGTCCCTAAAGATGAGAAATTAAGGTGATTCCGTTGAATTGTATTGCGCATCCTTGCTGCGCATAATTTTTTGCGTCATCTAGCGCGCGCACGAGCGCGCGCACGCACAACATTACGGGATTTCCTTGAGGTTAAGCTCGGCAGGAAAATAATTGGTCCTTTTCTTCTAAACGAGCACGGTGACCCCCATTTTTTAACGCATCAATTTAAATGTCATACGGTTGACCACTATATATCGCAATTTAAAGAAAAGTTTAATACTCTACTCTGAGATATTTTTATTTGAATGCTTTAAAAAGCACGTATTAAGGTAGTGCTGCTTACGTGCACCCGCAGCAAAATCTTTAATTTCTTTCATAATCTTTATTCCAGTTCAATTAAAATAGTTTGTTGTGTAAGATTAAAGTAAATTTTGTTGAACTGCTTCGATATTTTAATGCAAGAAATTAATTTTTATAGATATGATAGTTCCCTTTTCTGATTACTAGCGTTCCTAATATAAACCTCGTGGGTCATCTATTTACTATAATAGCCATCCAGGTTGCACAAAAACGAGCACGGTGACCCCCATTTTTTATGGCATTTTTGTAATGCTCATAACATAGTCATGAACTGGACCAAGTCTTAGACAATTTTTAATACTCCTTCTTTTTCAACGGAATCACCTTAAAGGGCTATGGTAACCATAAACCTTATAATTTTCAAAATGGCTTCCATTTTAATATTCTTTTGTCTACATTCAAATAAGCCCTTGTTGCCCTGTTCAAAGCAAAATATTCTTTTGATTTTTGAGTTGGTAAACGAGGTAAGAAGGGCTTATTTGAATACAAACAAGAGAATATTGAAATGCTAGCCATTTTGTAATAAGGTGTATAAAATTCCAAAGGTGAGCCCATTTGTTCAAAGCAAAATATTATTTTGATATTTGAGTTTGAGAACAAGGTAAGAAGGGGTAACTTGAATAAAAACAAAAGAATATTGAAATGCCAGCCATTTTGTTATAAGGTCTATAAAATTCCAAGGTAAGCCCACAATTTTTTTAGGGAGAGTAGGGGGAGCTAAATTTTGCTCCGAATTATGCATAATTTCAAAAGTGGTTGAGAGCCTAATGTGCAGTTCCAGAAAATATCCATACTCCCCCTATAGAAGGTTTTTAGTTTTGCAACCCCCCCCCCCTCCCCCTAAAAATTCCAGTTTAGCTTCACACTTTGCTTCTAAAATTTTGGCTTTTAAGACCCCCCTCTCCCTACTTATTTCCAATGACCTTCCATGGGGTGGGTATAGGTTTTTTTCTGGAACTGCACTTAGATTATGTCTTTTAAACGCTTACAGTAATAATGCTAAAAGAAAATTTCGCTTTATAATCCAAATTGGTCAAAGTTAGTAGCCTACACGTACAATACCTCATTTATGCTTGGTATTGCAAGCCCTCTCAATAATGTTACATGTTCTTTCTCTGACAGCTACAAGTTCGTTACAGTTAGGCCAAATCAAATATGAGAGTTCTCTTCTGCTAGCACAGAAACACCTGTGACAGCATCTTGCTTAAACCCAGTCTGCTAGAATGACAATAACAAAAAGGGGCTCGGCAATCACTTTTACCTGACGGAAGAGAATGTCCCTGTCAGTACAATATTGCTGTAACTGTTCCCCTCCTTGCAGGAGAACTATCGCCCCAGCAGTTACACCTTTGGCACTTTTTAAACGATCACACAGTCGCTTTCTATTGGTTGCATGAAGACTAACAGGAATAGCTAATGTGTGGCTTCCAAGCTGAAAGCATGATCTAAGAATCAAAGCAAATTAAATTTTTAGTCAGTCTGCTGCAATTATTTAATTTTTTTTACTACCTGCCTTAATTAGCATTATTTTGCTATTTGTAGGTAGTGTATAACTTTAGATCAAATGTGATAAATTGTTACATCAATCAGTCAAGTCCTAAAATACAAGGAGGGCTGGGGTTTCCAGTTTGACGTACACTGCACTGGTGTTAGTCACATCATACAATTCCAGGGAGAAATTTTCATGTGAGACTTTGCAAAAACTCATGGTTGAACAACCAATGAAAGTGTGTTTTATTTAATAACTTACCAAAACAAAGTTACCTTTTTCATGGCTCAATGAGAACCTTTTATTTGAAAATACTTTTTTCCCCAAAAATATTTGAGTCTCTAGCATCATGGTGCAGCTTATCAGTAAGAGCAGCTTATCTGCTGGTGATAACGACAACTGGCCAGCAGAGGATGAAGTTAGCTAGCCTGTGATCAGGCTCAATTTCTGTTTCACTTGATAAACCATTCTCACGGCAAATGCACTTGAGTTTCATAAACTTTGCCCCGTTTACTAGGGATAGCCGGTCCCCTAACGTACTGGACTCAATGAAAAGACTCGACTGAGTTTAACTGCTTAATAGTTCTCGCGTATTCACTCAGTTACAGCTGGTGTGTAAAGAGCTACTCTGAAAACTTGAACCGATATCCTAATTCTTATACTACATTCTCTACATTGTGATTGGTCGTTGCTAAACACTGGCAAAAAGGTTATTCAAGGCTACGTCAATCATGTACAAATTAGAATCTCTATGATAATGTCCTTGACAACAGTTAACGTCACGCGAGTAATCACGCAGTCTCCGACATCAGCAAGTGACCAAATAAGTAGAAAACAGAGTCAAATAAGAGTGCCCGACAACAGGTTAGAAATTGGTAGCTTGATACAAAGAAAGGGGGCTCATTACATGACAACTCACGCTCCAAGGGAAACGTGTTACAAAAGAGAGCTTATTACATGAAGGGGGTTGGGGTGGTGGTGTGTGATGAATATTACTGTAGCTCCCATTTTACTTGTATTTGCCACTTAATAAGTGGGAATTGAATCAGACCATTTTCTTTGTTTTTGCTTTGTTCTATTTAAGCTTTCATACAAATGCATTCTAAATCGCTCGCGTCCAACAAAGAGAGATGGGAATGGACATAGCTAAGCTACAGCCGAGGTAACTTGATTCGCAGCACGCGATCCTAAAATAAGCTTAATTTCATGAATACTGTGTCAAATTAAATAAGCCTACGCTTACAACAACAGATCACAAGACAAAAGAAATGTATACTCACGGAACATTTGCTGCCGACATCCTTCTAACGCTTTTGTAAAACCCTGTGTAAGACAAGAACAAAAAGCAGGAAACTGGCGATCTCCCAAAACTTGGATCGCATGCTCGTGAAAGGTCGTGTTTCGTCGGAACACTTCGTGAGTCTCGTTCTCAGTCTCCTCAAGATAGGAAAAATCTTCCTGGCAGTGTATTAAAGGTGGCAAGTAATCTCCTCTCTTGAAGTTGATTACTTCGCTTTTTAATTTCCAAACCATGGCAGATGACATAGATGATTTACTAGACGAATGTGAAACAAAGTTTTGCGACAGTTCCAGTAAACCTCGCCAGAAGCCACCAAGCAAAACAAAATCCAGCTCCAAGAAGGCGACAAGAAATGAGGACAGATTGAAAAGGTTTACAGCTTCTCTTTACCGTTGCAAACTGCTTCTAAGCTTTGTTTACTTTATTGATTTGCTGAGGACTGCTTTAAATCCCTATTTCTTTTATAGTTCGCAGGCTAAAAATGTTGAACGGGATGAACTTCACGACATGATCGAAGAGTGCATGGATGACGGACCAGACATTCCAGAACTTGACAAAGTAAAAACAAATCGTTTGATGGATTACAATATAATTAAGCTTACTTAAGGGTAATGAGACTTGAAAAATAATTCATTTTTTCCGCGAAGAAATTGCTTAGAATGCTCCGAAATACTGTATTACGAAGCATGCAAATTTTATGTAACTGGTTGCCAAGTCAACATATTTCAGCTTATTATTGGATGAGGTTAAAAAAAAAACATGAGCATAATAAGCTTGGCTTTTCTCAGTGATAAAATTAAGCGAGCAATGCTGTCGTTACATTTTTGTTTGATTATGAAATTTTAAGATTTATCCCTTAAATTATTAAATTAAACTTAAATTCATCAGTTTTAGATTTTTTCAATACAAGAGACAGGCTCCTTAGCTTGTTGTGTTTATACAAGGGAAATGGTTACTTGGACAATCCAGTTTCCTCAGTGATTGATTTATTGGGGAATCACCCCCATACTTGTCCTTGTAAGCCCTGATGTGTTGATTGGCCACCATTTGATCTGGCCTAAGCTGGAGTAAGCGTCCATTGCTTGGGACCCACATTTTAAATGCGACATTGTCAGACTAGAGGAGCAGCCGAGAGCCGAGAGCAGCAGCCTGTTTTTTTACAAATGACTATGACTGGTCGTCAAGCGTCAGATTGCTATATCATTTCAAGTGCTGGCGGAACTTTTTTGCCCATTTCACTTGTCAGAATTTACCCTGACAGGGCCTCTCCATCCCGTTGAAGAGCCAATGATACCCCAGGATGACCTGGAATTAATAAATTTTAAACATTCATTTATTTTTTCTCCAGCCCTTAAAATTGCTTCCCACTTCAAATCAAAATGATTCAAGTTCATCAAAGAAGCGATGTGTTAAAGTGTTTCTTGGTGGCTCCAAGTTTGCCAAAGGACTCTGTACTGTTTCAGAAGAAAGGTAAGAACATGATCTAGTTTTTTACAGTCAAGTTACTCAGCACATTTTAATTTGCTTCTTACTGGAGGATAATTTTTGATTCATTAATCCTGAATGGATTGCATTGACCATTCATTTCAGACTACTAACAGTAAATTGAATAGGCCCCCCAAAAATTCTTTAAACAATTTGAAGCACAGAGCTGATATTCAGAAGTTTGTCAGGGAGCAACAAAAATCGCATCTGTCAATCTGCAAGCCACTATCCTGTAGCAGTTGCCTAATGTGAGAGGCTCTGCAAAAAACGTCAGCCAACTACAGTATGCCAATACTGTAAGGCAAGCAAAATAATGTTTTAATAAATTACCAGTTTAATATTTTAATAAAATTATATTTTGATGTATTGTGTCAGTAGTGATAATAATAAGCCAAAAAATAAATTTAGCAAAGTTTCATTGTCATTAATAGAAAAACATGAATTCTTCCATATCATTGTCATTTTAGTCTATTCGGCATAGCTCTGTGTTTCGACTGTCATCATCCTTGGAGACCCAGGGGCAGTTAGTCGGGTAGCAGGGATTTTCGTGGGCAAAAGTTTGCTGTAAGAACGGGACGAGCTTGTCCCATTCTTACAGTAAACTTTCACCACGAAAATTCCTGCTACCCGACTAACTGCCTCTGGGTCTTCGAGGATGGACTGTCATGGGCTCACTTTAAAACGAATTTTCTTTTGAAACACCTTGAAAGAAAAGAGTCGAATGATGCTTAATATTAAAACAAATCAGTGGATTATTTCCTTTACCTTTGCAATAAGAATTAAGAGTTGCCATTGTTTTCTATTGAGTTTCTGATTAACTGTAAAAGTGAGAAATTGTCGTTTGAGAGTCACAAAGAACATTTTTTGAGGCCTCCATGTTCTTTACTTGATGTGTTTTATCAATTGTTTTATACATAGTATTCAATTATGTGGCTACAATGAAGTTATGTTTTTCTGTTTTAGAGTGTGTGACAAGCTACGCTGTACATCATGTGATTTCAATGTGGTTATCCTAAATGACTATGAGTGGCAAGCAGACTGTGATTATTTATTCTTCAGAAACAATATACCAGACTTTGATAAGCTTAAAAGCAAGCTCGTAAGAAAAAGGGGTAAGCTGACAAACCCTATATTTTAATAAATTATTTAATTACAGTCGAACCTCTTTATTACGGACACCAAGGGGACAGGGATAAGGGTCCGCATTATAGAGGTGTCCATTTTAGAGAGGTAGGCTTTATATGGATTTCAGTCTCTCAGGGACCAAGTGAACTGTCCGTAATAGAGAGGTGTCCGTATTAAAGAGGTGTCTGTAAGGAGAGGTTCCACTGTATTAGGTAATATCCTCAAAAAGTTCTAAATGAAGAAAATAAGCTTTCAATATTTTTTTAATTTCATATTTAAATTCTATCTTTTAGCTTAAAATAATATATTTATTAAAACAATATTAATAAACGTTATTAATAATTAAATTTCCAAACATACATCCATGGGAAAAATTTACAGAGTGACATTAGTGGCCAGTTACAAAAACATTTCCCACAAGTTTTGCCAGAAAAGCCTTTCATGTGGCATCAGGTGTTAAAGTTTATGGGAAATGTAGGTGTGGTACGTAGGTCCAGAAAATATCCATAACTCCCCATATGGAAGGAATTTTCTCTAAGCCCCCCCCCCCCTCCCCCTTCCCTGTCTGGAAAGGCTAATTTAGCTTTACACTTTCCTGGAATTTCCAATCCCTTCTCGTGGGTGGAGTATGAGTATTATCTGGAACTACACATTTTGCCACATTGGGGTTTGGAGTTTCACTACAAATGTTGTATTTTGTACCATGTTTGCACCCATCCAATTTCTAAAACGGTGATTTTGCCAGAGACTGCAAGCAGAGGTCCATTTTTCCTCAGACCGTAACTAAATGTATGTTCACAGAAATGTATTATTAAATTAAACAGCCTTGCAACTCGCCGCTTGCTTGATTCCACATGCACTACAAAAATTAGCCTGTTAAGGAGAGGAAGAAACTGTTGGCCATCTAATGCCATTAAACTTCGCTTGATTCAAGTTCTGACTCAGTGATTCATTGACTGCAGACCAGCTAGATGCTCTAGGTTTTAGTTATAACTTCATGGTTGTCTTCAAGAGAAAACTATAAGATTGTGACAAATCATCATGTTTGCACTTTTAAACATTTCACAGGTTGTTGTGCTTATGCCTGTCAGTGTTCGTGGAAATCCATCGTACAGCTCACAGAACTTTGGTCTAGCAATCCACAGTTGAAGTGGGTTTGTGGTAAACACAGCTGACACTTATTTAAATATAATTAATGTAATTTTAGGAACGAATCACCAAAGAGAAAATTTCTTGATATTTAACAAATTCTCCACACTAGTGCCATATTAAGTAACACATGGAGACCTGTGAGGAGGACATGGATGTTGACATTGGCACATTTTTTTTCAGAGGTCTTTGCTTTGAAAACTTAATAGTAAATCACTCATTTGTCTATGCTGCATTAGTGCTGCATTAAGTGTTCTATCACGAATGCCCTTCTCTGATTGGCTATGCTACTCGCTATCTATTCTGTGATAGATAGTGAGTAGCGGTTTTCAACAAAATGGTGGCCGCTTCGTCGCGTTTTCGAAGTGTCTGCGATGAGGAAATAGATAATTTACTTGTTTAGTTTTGACCGACTAGTAAAGTTATACTAAAACAATTAGAATATTCGCTATCGATTTTCTAAGCATGATAGCTGATATGGGCTACGCCCTCATCAGCTATCATGCGATAGAAATCTCGGGCTCATAATCTAATATTGTTAAGTAGCAATGTAGTAAAACTGGAAGTGACAATAAGTAAATAGTGATAAGAAATAAACAATCAATTTAATGAATTTTTGACTTCATTTTTCCTGTCATTAAAATGCAATTTTTGAACCTGTGATAAAACTGAGCGCTGATCTGTAATAAAATCTGATCTGTAATAAAACTGAGCACTGACCAGTGATATCAATATATTATTGCTCATCAAAAATTTCAAAAGAATCCAGGAAGTTACCGTGTATTACTTCTGGGCTTGACTCATGGGACTCACTTTTATGTTTAACAAGTACACTGAGCACCCAACATGATCAAGTGAACCCCTCCCCAGCACTGATGACAGATGCCCCCCCCCCCCCCTCCCAAGTAGACACTAGACCTTATTCCCATTCACAAAATGAGACTAAAAGTAATATCTTGGTGGTAAAGCCATTTTGGGAGGGGGTTTGGGACCAAATTAATCTTGTACCAAGAGTTCTCCAGCTCCTCAATCTTGTGACCAGAGTCCTAAGGGTTTTTGGCCAGCAGTTGGTCGCCAGGAGAGACTGGAGAATTTCCATAACGACTTGCATTGTTTTACCGCAGAAATCTTGCGGTAATAAAATTCCAGTTCCCCAGCCTCTCCTGGCGATCAACTGCTGCCCAAAGTGCCTGAGGACTCCTGGTAGGAGATTGCCAGCTCCTTGGTCAGTAGTTGGTCACCGGTGAACAACCACTGATCAAGAGGGACTATTCAAATCTGCCTCACAAAACCTGAAGCATCATTTTCTGAGTAAACCTGTGTTTTCACGAAAGGTGTTAACTTAGGTTTAATGTTTTAATTTAGCTGAAGTCAAAATTCAAACTTGTACCCGTAAAATGAGTAGTGAACCAAAATAAGCGGCAGCAAATCAATAAGACTAATAAAGCTGAAAGAATAAGAATAAGGTTTGTCAAAAGGTGACCAAGCAAGAACAGACAGCTAGTCTCAACAGGTCCGTGGCAAAAACAACCCCGCAATATCAGGTTATTTGAAAATGGAGCTAGATTTTGCACAAAGGAACAAGAGGCTTAAAAAATAAAACCACCAAATTGGTTTGTTGGCCATGTCACCAAACACACTTGTTTCACTTGAAAGGAGTAACTGTCTTCTATATTAAGCACTGGACGGCACTTCACGAAACAAGGTTAGAAAAATATTTAATAATCATAGCTAATTCTGCAACCATTTTTTTCCAGTGGCAACAATGCACTTGTTTACGCTATGATTTTTTTGCGAGAAGACTGAAAAACCGTTGGTGGCTGCCTACCTAGCTTGGTTATTTGGGTCTGTGCTGCGGCCAGTTACCTTGGCGCAAACGTCACAGATTTACGCGCCATCACGAGCGAAATGTGGCCTCTCCCTACCTCACAAAGATGTTTTTGCGCGACAGCTATGAGCTTTGGAAAAAATATGTCGGTAAATGTGGCAAACGAGAGGGAATCATCTAGCAAAAGGAAACGGAATTCCTACAGCCCTAACTACAGCCCTGATGCAAAACTCTGGTGAGTTTAGGAGGTCATGGTTAACCTGTGAACTTGAATTTCCCGTTATGAAAGCGACGACACTCTGTGCCCGGTTGTTCGAAAGCCGATTAAAAATTAACCAAGGTTTTCATCTTATTTTAAATGTTTTCAAGAGCTAATTTTAAGCTATCGGTAAAGAAAAAAACTGTAAAACGGTTAAGTAAAAACTGAAGGATAAAAATCTTTTAGAAGAATCTTTTAATTATTGATTAGTAATTAAATTTGAATCAAAGTTTATGTTAACCCAGGATTAGCTTAACTGCCAGAAAAGTTTCTCGAAAGTCCCGGCAACTTACCGGGCCCGATAAGTATATTTTTAAATGTTTTTTTCGCCGATGGCACAGTGATTACAGGCATGGTACTTGGCCAATGTTATCATAGAATTGTAAGATTTTAAAATTTAGTATTGAAAGCTAACAAAAACTGACTTCTGTTAAGCCGCGGCCACACGAGCGATTTTTTGCTCGCGCAGGTGATGCGATTTTTTCAAATTTTGTCGCATCGCCTGCGCGAGATGAAAATCGCACGTGTGGCCACCCTCGAACTGGCGACGCGACAGGTGAAAAATCGCAAGAAAAAAGTCGCCAGAATTGAAATTTTCGCGACAAAATCGCAGAGATAGTCGCCCGTGTAGCCACCCTGCAACTTTTTGCCCGCGCTTGTGATGCAACTAAAGAGTATTTAGCCAATGAGATTACAGGACGAAATCGAGATTCCGGTTTCAGCAAAAACAACAATGGCGGACGAAGACAAAAAATTCGGTGACGAAGAAACAATTAAACTGATTAAATTCATTGAGCAGAACCCAGACATGCTCAAGTCATCCAACAGAACTGTCAGGGCACAGTTGAAAGAGCGGCTTCGGGAGCATTTGGGTAAGTTTCTTACGTTTTAACGCGAGTAAGATCTAGCTTATCAATTTTGCAGCTTTGCAAAACTTTGACACGGTTGACAGGCTACTGTTAATTGCTCGGGCAACGAGCCGCCTGCGTCATTTGCATTTAGAAAATGGAAAAAATTAAAAGTTCACGCATCGTGTCAGGCAACAGTACCTCAAAAGAGTTGACTGTCTTCGCTTTTTACGTCTAGGTAACCTGTATTCAGTGCCCGTGATCGAAAAAAAAATACACAATCTTCGCACGTGCATGAGAAGGATCGTGAAGAAAGAATTCGAAGTTGACCAAGACTCCTTGAATGACAGTGACGGTACCAAAAAAACATCCTCAAAGGAATGGAAATTTTATAATGCCATGTTATTCATGAAAAAGGATATAGAGGAAGATTTAGAAAAGGAGAGGGCAAAAGGTGAGAAGGAGATTACGAATGAGGAGAAAGCGACTGTTATAGAGTTTTACAAAAATACGCCACACCTGTGGGATGCAAGCCTTAAGGAATACCGAGACCGTGACCAGAGAAGAGCGTCAATGGAGAGGCTGTCGAAAGAGTTGGACGACAAGTATACCGTTAAAGACCTTGCAGAAACGTGGCATAAGTTATCAACCCACTTTCAACGCGAGTCAGTGAAGCAGGAGAGTTCACTCAAATCAGGTGCCGGGAAAGAAGATGTCTATGAGTCAGATTGGCCTTTTTTTTCCTCCCTCAAGTTTATTAAAGACAAAACAGAACCAGAGAAGGGCGTTTCCAACACCTTTGACCATGTTGCACCGTTGAACGATAAAAAGACCCCTACAAAACGAAAGCAGGAAGAAGAAAAGGAAAATTCAATGGAAATTACAAAAATGAAAGTGCTGGAGGCCCTGTTATCCAGGCTAAGCGACAACAAAGGGACAACAAGTGGAGGAATGAGTTGGAAAAATGGCTATGAAGCTGGATTCCAAGCTGGCTTCCAGCAAGGTATTGCTTTATGCAGCCAGCTTCAAATCCAGCAAGCCCAACCGAAGCCTCCATTGCAATCCCTTTATCCGAGTCCATTGCAACACACAGTCCCATTCTCCTCTCTACCAGCTACGTACATTTCTCAGAATCTGCGTCATGAGCAGCAGAAGCTTGGCGAAACAGCCCCAAGTACAAGCCAAGACAATACTGAACCACCATTGAAAACAATTGACCTTTCAGAGATTGATTGGAACTTGTAGCTCCTGTTTATGGTCAGTGTTTGTTAAAGTGACTTTACGTGCTTGAATAACATATACGAGAATGTAGGAATGACTTGCGTGAACATAAAGTCAAAGCGCTAAACCTTTTCAATTTACGCAAGCCATTTTATACATTTTTGTTGTGTTTTATTTATGGACTCAAGCCATTCCAATTCATGTGCTTGAGCTGACCTGCGTACCCTTTTACGTAATCAGTGAAGAATTCTTATGAGAGAAAGCTTTTGTTCCAAATACAGATCCATTTTTTAAAATCAAACTTCATTGATTTGTATTCACGGATATTGAAGAGCTGTTTTTTTATAGCAGAAAATACAAGGACCTTCACATTTTTAAGGCCTCTGTTCAAATTAAAGGCGGAAATTCTTTTACGCGGGACATTTTGTGGTATGGGAATGTGTTGATTAGCCCGTTTATGTTTACTCATTAACCTTTTATTTGTAATAATTCAACCAGAGCTTTCTTAAAATGGATAGTTTGGTCTTACAAAGGCTGAGTACAAAGTAATCATTTGCTTTCTTTAGTACATAATATTTGTATATAACAGTCTTTCTCTGGAAGATATTTGTAAGGTTATTTTACATGAAGCAATTTCAACATGACATGGCTTGGCATACACTATTAAACAAATTGCCATTTTCTGTAACATATTAAGAGTTTTTATGTAAAACTATTAATTCGATCACAGGATATCTTGGTATACAAATTATTAAACAAAATTGCCATTTCCTGTATGATATTTCAAGTTTGTTACAGAAAGCTGTTTCAGCACAAGAAAGCTTGGCAAGCAATAATATTGAATGAGTTAAATATACATATTGAAAGTTCAATGTTGTCTTGTGGATACTTGAAAAAAATCTGAGTGCTCCTAACTAGGAGTCAAACCTATATGACCCTCTCATAAGTTTGGATGCTCTTCTACTGAGCTATAGGAGATTCATGGTGTCATTGAAGTTTATGGCAGATGTTTACCCTGGTAAATTGAGACATGAGCTTTTTTACCTAGCCATTTCAGTACAGGACACCTTGCAATACAATGCTTAACAATTTAAGTATGAACATTTGAACCCTTAATAATCATGGCCCATTGCAAAATTCCAAATTTCAAATTTCATATGCAAATTTCAATAAATTAAGCTCACTCTTTTAATCTTGAGGCTCCTGGGAAGGAAGTCATATAGGAATCATTATTTTATACCCCATAACGTGGAGGCCATGTTTATTGCTTAAATAAGTTGATAGAAATTAAGTAAGTAACTGCTCTATAATATATATACCAAAATTTCTGAAATCTGGTGGAGAGCATCTCAATTTATCCCAAATGTAGTGCAGAAATGTGAAATTAAGTGCAGAAAGTTGAAATAAGTGCAACAAAGGTGAAATTAAAATGATAGACAGCTACATGAATTTGCAAACGGGCTGTCTCAAAACAAAATGGCTAACAGGTTTGGAGAGAGAATAACAGCATTTTAATTGAAAGTTTAAAGGGAAATGCAAAGAAAGTCAATCAAGCTTAACATTTTTAAGACCAATCAAATACATGTAGGCGGGTCATTAGCTGACGGACAAGAAATTAACAAAAGCTCATTTGAAATTTTTGTATGTATATTATTGACAAGTAATCACATGATCTTTTGCATGCAATTTGGAATAAATGAGCACTTGTAAAATTTTACAAATTTGTGGTCTTTTAAAATTTACGAGTGCTCATTTTTTATTCCAAATTACACATAAAAAATCGTGAATACTTGTCAATAATATACACACAAAAATTTCAAATGAGCTTTTGTTTATTTCTTATCCATTGGCTAATGACCCGCCTACATGTATTTGATTGGTTTCAAAAATGTTAAGCTTGATTGACATACATCTTCATACATACAGAAAAAATGCTAAAAATACTCAAGAATTTTGTTGAGTGCCTCGGGTTCATAATCTTCAATATTTTGGTCGTAGCCCTTCTGTGCTGTCCAAGACCTCCAAACTTTTAGCCTGTTGTTTATGCTTTGTTGAGTTTCTTTGCATTTTTCCACTTTCAATTAAAATGCTGTTACTCTCTCCAAACCTGTTTGCCATTTTGTTTTGAGACAGCCCATTTGCAAATTTGTGTACCTGTCAATCATTTTAATTTCACCTTTGTTGCACTTAATTCAACTTTCTGCACTCTGCACTACATTTGGGATAAATTGAGATGCTCTACACCTATCAGATTGCAGAAATTTTGGTTTATATATTATTAGAGCAGTTACTTACTTAATTTCCATCAACTTAAAGCAATAAACATGAAATCTACACCAGCGTGAATGGTGGAGGTCATAAAGGGGTCTCTGTTGAGGGTTATATAGATATGCTAGAAAGTGCGTAATTGCGTTTTTAACTTTTCCTAAATTTGAAAAGGAAAATGTGCATAAACTAGCTTGAAAAATGTACAGACAAATGTATGGAAAAGTAAAAACCTTAATCACACACTTTTTAGCCCAGCTGTATCCCTCAACTTTAATCACAAAAATGCTTGGACCCCTATATTGCTTTCACTATTCAAAGTTTGTGTAGATTTCAATATTAGAGCATTTATTTGACGTTAAATATTCATGCAAACATTTTATCCCACATGCTGTTTGGCCTTTTTTGCAAAATGACAGACCTCGAGCTTAAAGTAAAAAGGTCTTTGCATTTGTTTAACCATTGGACGATTATGATTGTCACAAAATGTGTGCACTCCTCCACTGCCAAGGTACTACACCTTCCATCATGACATACTCAGTGAACTCCTTTCTGATTTCCTTAGCTTCTTGGGTGGCATTGTGGTGACCAAAATCTTCCAGATTGAGCCATGAGTTGTCTCCAGCTTGACATCCATTGTCTTCTGTGAGATCCTGTGAATGCTGAATCTGCCCAGCCTCTGCTT
The DNA here is from genome assembly GCF_977016875.1 of Pavona decussata. Classification (NCBI taxonomy): domain Eukaryota; kingdom Metazoa; phylum Cnidaria; class Anthozoa; order Scleractinia; family Agariciidae; genus Pavona; species Pavona decussata. The sequence goes on from NW_028145587.1 coordinate 187,988, forward strand.
CAGATCGCAACCAGTTGTGGAGTGTTATTGCTGCCAGGGTGATGGATGTTGCCCGCTGAGGCTGCAAGAGAAGAGGCTTTCTGAACACTCTCCATCTGCTTGAAAGGATACCAAATGCATTTTCGGAGATCCTTCTGCACCTTGAAAGCCTATAGTTAAAAATACGCTTCTCTTCTGTCAGTCCCAGCTGGGGGTAGGGCTTCATCATATAGGAGGTCAACCCAAATGCATCATCACCCACAAAGACATGAGGAATGCTCTTGCTCCTGCCTGGTAATGGTTTCGGAGGGGGGATTCCTAATGGGTTGTTTACATTCTCCAGTGCCTTTCGAAAACTGTTACGAGACCAGTTGCCACCATCTGACATCCTGCCGTTCATCCCAACATCAACATTTAAGAACTCGTACTCAGGTCCAACAACAGCCATTAAAATTATGCTATCGTTCCCTTTGTAGTCATGATACATTGAACCAGAATTAATGGGCTGCTCTAGTATGATCCTTTTCCCATCTATGGCACCAAGGATGTTGGGCAAGTTCCACCTTTCTTCAAATTTACCAGAAATTTGTTCCCATTCTGTTCTTGAATTTGGCGTCTTCACATAAATTGGGCCCATTTCCTCGTAGATTGCTGTGCAGACTTCGGAGATTGCCTGTGAGATCGTCGCCCTCCCAAGCCTAAACTGGAAATGCAAGGAACGGAACGACTCCCCAGTGGCCAAGAATCTTAGCGCAAGAGCACACATTTCTCCAGGCTTAATGCTTTCACGCATCACCGTGTCTCTCTTTGCCAACCTTGGGGACAAAGTGTCCACTAAGCCGTAAAATTGCGTCTTCGTCACACGCAATATCTCACGAAACGCCGGGACATCCTCGACCGAAATTTCAGTCACAAGTTGATGATAAAACCCCCGCTCTTTCCTCCTTGCGAGCCACGGACGGACCCACGTTGTTCTTTTTTTTTCTTCTTCCTTACCTTGCTTTTTCTCGTCAAGAAGAATGAAAATAGCGGATAACACAATATCGTCGTCCAAAGTGACTTCCGCCATGTTTGTTTATAGTGCCCAGGTCTCTTGACGTATGCGATTCGCGCGGCTTTCAATTTGTCGCCAAACTCGCGCTAGCATTTGTCGCTCGTGTGGCCACCCTCTCGCGCTGGCGACGCGACAAAATTTGAAAAAATCGCATCACCTGCGCGAGCAAAAAATCGCTCGTGTGGCCGCGGCTTTAAGAAACATTATTACCAAAATCACTTATCGGGCCCGGTAAGTTACCGGGACTTTCGAGAAACGGGCCCCTGAGCGCTAACTGGCTTTCTCGTTCATTAATTACAGGTTTCTACAAAACGTCAAGTCCAATTTTGGCAGTAGGATTTCCGTTTACGACATTTTACAGAAATACAAAAAGGAAAAAGAAAGCCTTGATTTTGTTCTTGATGAAAGAGCGATTGGTCGTATCGTGATGTTAACGGAAACACGGTGCAAATAGAGAGACGGCGAGAAGATGGTAGATTATTGTCGAATATCTCGATAGTCTTGGAATCTGTACCGGTTTCGAACTGACTGAAGAACTGTATGTGGACGAAGTCCCCAAAGAGGGTCAAAGAGCAGTGCGTAAAGTTGTCGTGTTTTTTCAGCAAAAGGGGGATTTTGTTGTAGATCTGAGGACCAACATTTTGAAGAAGCGCTTATGGGCCAGCCAGCGAAAGTCAAACGAAACGAGAGATTATAATGGTGTCAGAAATGATTATTTAAGTCGTCAAGAGCTTGAGAATAAAAGCAAAGTCATGAAAACACAGAGGATATATAAATGTGGTCAGGAAGGCTTTAGACGCCAAATCTAAATTTGAAAATGAATCGGTGGAAGTGTGTGGTGAGGATCACTTGGATTTTAAGAAGATCACGAGTAACGTTGACCGAGAGAAGCCCTCCCCAAACATCAAACTACTCCTGGAACAGCAAGGAAATGGCCCTGTCCAGAAAAGCTGACGGCTATCGTTGGCATCCAAGCGAACTAAGAATCGTACTAAGATGGCCTTTATGGACCATTATATTTTTGAGGGGGGGGGGGGGGGAGAGGGGGTTGGACAATTACCAAAAAAACAATTCCTGCACAGCAGAAGTAGAGAAAGAAAAAATCATGCACAGTGTGCCAAGGGGAAAAAAATCGAGTGAGCTTTTCCATTCGTAGGATCCTGTTAGACCAAATGAAAAATTAATCTGTAATTTTTTTCATAAATTATTTAATTTGAACAGACAAAAATGCCGTGTACCTATTTGTATAATAATTCACCTCTTTGTGTTTCATATCATAAATACATCATTTCCATATCTCTTGTATTAAAACATAAATTTGAACCTTTTCACTGACTCTGGTATAATATCAGTAAAATTCATGCCATAAAATATCACTTTCCATGTCTTGTATTAAAATATAACTTTCAGCATGTCTGATATCAGTAGGGTCCGTAGGGAACGGGGGTGCGACGGGTGCGCCCGCACAACCCCACAGGCTGCGGAGGTCCACTTTTTTGTTGACCAACGATTAAAAAAAAGTGAATTGATAAAAAATGTAGAGTATAGTTCCGTTCTGATTCACTGTTAGTGTAGTGAAAATGAAATAAATAAGTAAAGAATTATATACTGTCAATTGCATCTACCCGTGAACGCACTGGTGCACAAAACATGTGTTTTCAAATGACGTCAAACATCCACTATCTAACAGACCTTGAACTGGAAGAAGCAGTTGATCTGTTTGTTAAGAAGTACCCAAGGGGGCTTGAGCTTGGCACACTACTGAAAGATCATGATGATCAGCAGCTGCAGCAAACCCAGTGAATAATACGGATTTTCAACTTTATTTCTATTTTTGTTCTTTTTAAATAGTGACATTATTCTCTAAAACCATAAATACATTCTATGCCAAAAAAAAATCCATTTTGAGGTTCAAAAGTTTGAGTAATATCCACGTTTTTAAGTTCGCTTTTGGCTGCCTGTTTTCATATCATACTGCCTTCAAAATGCACGAAATGCAGTCTCAGACAACCTCACTTAAAATGTTTTTTTTCACCTTTGGGCTGTGGAAGAATTTTTTTAGCACCTGAAGGTTGTGCACGTTTTTTTTTTTTCCATCGGTTTTCAGTCTTCATATTTACCAAAAATTGGCATTTTATGAGGTATGCCTATACAAGTATGGAACAGAAAATGATACACGTAACTCAAGCACTGCTTTCTCTCTAGGCTGATACAAGCTGCATTTAGTCTGTAAGTGTAACATGTTGGGTTACAAAAATAAATGAGAAATCCTATTCAGCTGAATTTCAAACCTATTAAAAATGCCTGGATCTTTTTATCCAATGTCAGGAAATCAGGGAATTTAAGTAGTCGATAGTCATATCTAATTTTAACACACTTGAATGTCATTTCTATGTTTTAGACTGAATTTTAGAATTTAGACACTATTTCCAACACTTAACTGTCAGAGTGGAGGTTCCCTTTCAGAGAACGTCTATAGCTACCCCATAGAAAGCCTGTTAAGAGCCAATGTACAGTAGTCATTAGTAGTATGAACCTAAACCTACATCATAAAAACGTTTAGAGTGCATGCTGTACAGTTTGATCAAGCATGGCCCAATAGCACGGTGCTGGATGAGAGTTTTTGGTACAAAATAACAATCATCATAATAGTTGAAAGGAAAAACAAAGCCACTGTGATGAACTGGGGTGATGCCAACTTGGTTAACAAGTATACCAACATAAGTATCATCAATTCTAAACGGTTTAACCACATCAAATATAGGAACAAGGCACTCAACAGCGTCATATGACAGAACAAAACCAGCTCCACTACAGTAGTTTGGGTAGGTGGAGCCAGCAAATTCATCAACACTGATGTTGAACTTTCCATAGCGACGCACTTCAGCATTTACTTGCACTTTACCCATATACAATCTTTCCTTAGGTGTTGATTCCTGTTGCAAGTAAAGAACCAAATCCATGGTATTCACAAGCACATCATCATCTGCCTTTAGAAGAAAAGAGAAGCTACAGTATCTAGCTGCCCACTCAAAACCCATTTCCACCTTGAAACTCTGGTTCCAGTAATGCTCATAATAGTCACCCTGAATTATGTCGCCAAAGTCCTTCTCTTCTTTTTCAATTAAACTTGACTGTGTTTGATTTTTTGTTTGACCAAGAAGAAAGAATGTCCTCCAGAGAGGGTTGCTAGCATTGGTGCTATCAGTACCCCAAGTTTGGCGGATTAAATTTCTTCTCTCAACATTTGCTGGTGCAGATGAGACAACAATGAGAAGAAAATAATGTTGTCCACATGCAGTCTTTGTTATTAAAGTCGTTCTATGCTGGGATGTTTTTTTCCAAGATTTACAATCCTGGATAGGAGTGATCTGTGTCTTTTTATTGTACTTGACAAGAAGATAATTTATCACAATGAGGGAAGATACAATCATCAATCCAGCAACAAATCTACGATGCCGTACATATTTCCTCATTCTTAACATTCTCTGTATTACTGCTTCCCACATTTATGTAACTCTGTGGTTGATGCTGGTTTTTAACTTGTCATCTGGTAAATTGAGTTGGAACTCTTTTCTACTTTGGCTCCTACAAATGAATTACACAAGTAATGATTATTTTATTTCAATTGCTTGTAGCTAAAGCGTGTAAGTGGTTGCATGATAGCGGTGACTTGAGCAGTAAAAATGAGGACAGATGATGAAGATCATCATGAATAACGATGATACTGAAGTCTACTCTCTTCTCTCTTATGTCTGTGGCCATTAAAGTGGCACGCTTAATTTATACAAAACTCTTTTTATTTGAGATGGAGTGTTCACTTAGACAAATTTAGAACCCAAAGTGCAACAGGCTAAGTTTTGTCTACTAATTTCAAAAAGGGTACATGTTTTCTGGTTTTGCCGTGAACATGGGGAGAGATTTAAGAATTTGTGTCTGTGTTCACATGAAAAAAAGGTGTGAATAATAATTCTTTTCAGTGAGAAATAGGATTAGCCATCTAACATTTCAACTGTTCAACAAGCTAAGCAGGGGCGGGGAAAAAAGAACGGAACCTCGGGAGGATGTGGACATTCCCCTTGTAATAAACCTGTGAATAATATGTCAACAAGGTAATTATATGTAAATATATGTATTAAGTGAAGCTTGGTCAAGCACTCCTAACAAGGATAAAATTTGAAAGTGATTATTGCAATATTAATTTCATAATTATTATTTGTTTCAATAATTAACAGTTCAAATGAAGAATTAAAATTTCAAAATGGACCTGGATCCAGGTGCCATCATGTTCATTGGAAATGCTAGGCTTCATGCATCTCACACATCAGGGTGAATGTAGCCTGAAGAAAGAAAGCTCTCTAATTTGGGTCTCACATTTATTTGGGGCATGAGCAATGTGTGAGGTGAAAGCTGAAAGAGGAGATTGGATTGGGACCTGCTGTGCCCCAAATAAGCCTCCCACGAGAAATAAAGAGTTGCTCAAAGGCTAGGGTGAATAGGAATTTGATGGGTTTTGCATGCAAAAATATCCCTGTATTAGTAGGCACCACCCATAGACCTTTTTCATAAATGGCGGCCGATTTATTATTCTTTTCAATATATGTTAATTAGCCCTACTAACCTCATTTCAGAGAAAAAATTCTTTTGAATTTTGCACATGCTGACGAGGCTAGTAAGGCTAATTTTCACGAAAACAAAAGAATAATTTATCGGCCGCCATTTATGAAAAAGGTCTATAGAATATCTCGAGATGTGCAGAACGTATGCACAGTAACAAAGTGAAGTGCCAGATACGTCCATTTGAAGTAGATACAAGTTAAAACATGCCTTTTAACATGTTAATATAACAATAAAAAATATGAAAAATGATTTGAGCAAAATGCTCCCCTGTCTCTGCTCCCCCTACCCCCCTCATTGGGGTAGAGTTACTGGGCGCAGAGTCCCACCCGCACGAGGGAGCTCTTAAAAACCTGATAATGCTGAAAACATACATATAAGACGATAGCGTCTTTTCCTTCCACGTGGGACACATTTTCTTAGATGTGCACGAGGCACAGCCTCGTTTTGGTGCGAAGCTTGTTTTCGTCCTATAACGTCATAAAATTACTGTTTTCATTCACAACTCTGGTAGAAGTCTTGAATTCGTGGATTTCTTGGCATCTTTTAGGTTGATGTCGACTACATCAAGGATTTTCTTGAAAATGTTCGTCTTAAGGGAGAGTTACACCTGAACGCCATTTTTCCACCACTTGACATGGCTTTAATGGGAATATATTGTTCGCGTTTCAAGCAATCCAAAAACCCTATCATCATATCGTGAATCTGAGTTGTGGGCTATATTTGGGAGGAGTAGTTTTTCTAGAAAGATTGGTAAAATTAAGAGAAATAAGAAATATTGAAGATTTAGCGAAGTTTTAAAATTGGAATTTGTAGTTAATAATTAATAGACGGATACCAAATTAGTCCACTAGCAACCTGGGGTTCTCTTGCGTGGGTATCAACTGTCTGTTAGTGTTCCAAAAATCATTTTCTTTCCTCTATCCCTTCTTAAAACCTCTTCAAATTTCATTCAAATTTAGGTGTATTGCCCCCTTAAGCTTATTTACTTACGCAAAACCAGCCAAATCTACGTTAGCCTCCCTCGCAGAGGCTCTTTTGGAAGATTGCGTGACGAACCAAAAGAGCGTCTGCGAGGGAGGCTAAATCTACCTCTGTACGCACGTAAAATTTACACGACAATGGAAATCCACCTAAAGTGACCTTAACAGGAACGCTTGACAGAGCTTCACTATTTGGTTCGGCACATGTGTGGAGTGGCGTCTGAAACGGATCTAAGGCGGTGGAAATCCAACCAAACATGCATGAGAGCCTCTAGCTGTAAAACTTACCAATAACTGGCCTAGCTTGCTCCGGTGTTTTACCTCGTTTTAGCCAACTTTTAAACACAAAGCTTTAGTTATTGTTGAAGACTCCAAAATATTGTCCGCTAAACAAAAAAGATCCTTGCTCGGTTTTAAAACCTTCGTTGTCCGGCCTCGGCCCAGGCCAGTGCGCCTGGATCCAGCCTCGTTCCCGGGTACCCAGGATCCTCGCACTGTGATGTCACCATACGTCTCCACACCATACGGGACGGGACGGGACAGCCAGAATGCTGTCGTGAGACTGCCATCAGCCCTGCCATTTCTCACAAGCAGCTGTGGGTTAATAGGTATAGGGAACTTCAGATTTTACTATGACTACGAGATTGAGGACGAGTACGACTTTTCTAATCTATTTTGCGGGGTTTAGATAACCGTTAGTCACACCAATCTTGTTTCTAGGATTTCCTTAGTTATTTCTTGCTTTACGAGAAGGAGCAAGAGTTCTGGGGATGTGACTGATTTGAAATATGAAAGTCGTACTCGTACTCAATCTCGTACTCGTACTCTGATCCGAAGGTCCCTAATTATGCATCCTCGGTGACCCAAGGGAAGTTAGTCGTGTCGTGAACGGGTTTCCGACGAATAAACTTCGATTTTGAGCTAATGTTCTCTTCGTTACAACTCTCGGCGATTTAACCTGCAATCAGGCGGTTTTTTTTTCGGGGGAGTGCGAAGGTGTGGTAGCACGAAAGAACGCCTGATCGTAGGTTCTCGATTACACAATACTCGATGATGATGATGATAATGATGATGAACTTATGATGATGATGATAATGATGATGATACAATACAATACAAACTTTAATGACACTCGCTGAAAAGGGCTTTTCAGTGACAATAATAATTAATTTACAACATTAAACATGTAAACGATAGTAAATCTAAAAGTTACAATGATGCAATGCAATGATTTATACAAGAGTAAAAATTAAGCTAAAGAATGGTCGCTAAAAATAACAAGATAAGATCTTTATGTAAAAGCTAAGACAGACTAGAAAGGAAAGCGGCGAATAAGTTGGCTCGAAGTTTACGCTTAAAAATAAGAACTGAGCTAGTTGCAGAGTTTAAAGGAATTGTCCAAACTGTTCCACAGACTTACTGTACGGTAATGATGATGATGATGATGATGATGATGATGATGATGATGATGATGATGATGATGATGATGATGATGATGATGATGAAAACTTTATTAAAGTGTCACCCTTGTAGCCTGGGAAAACACCCATACTAATTAGGGGACACAACTTAAAACTAACTAATAATAAGGATAATACTAATACTAGTAATAATAATAATAATAATAATAATAAGAAGAAGAAGAAGAAGAAGAAGAAGAAGAAGAAGAAGAAGAAGAAGAAGAAGAAGAAGAAACCAACATCACGAAAGTGGTTTACAGAAGGGTCCTCTAAAAAATTACAAGAACAAATAAAAAACAAGAAACAAGAAATGAAAAAATATATATACAAGAGTTAAAAGTAGAACTATAAAAGGATCATAAAATGGCTTTTGACAGTCCACGTTGAAAAGCAGTCAGTGTCTCTGCTTCCCTTATCGCGGGATCTTATCTGTTCCAGATTTCTGATTAAAATTAATTGACGACCAGTGGCCCCACTTTCTATTGGCAGTGGATTTTGCGGATATTATTTCTAGACCTGGTATAATAACCGTGAAAATCGCCATTAAATAAGATTGGAACCGTGTGGCAAAAATGGTTATTAAGTAACTTATAAATGAAAACAGAATGATGCTCCATTCTACGGCGCACTAAGGGCTTCCATCCAAGTCTCTTTAGCGCTTCAGATGCAGATGAATGGGCAGGAAGATCTAATATGAGGCGAGCAGCCTTATTTTGCAACACTTGTAGCTCAGACATCAAAGAGGCATACTGTATAAGTGTGCGTCAATGTCAGTTACAAAAATAAAATCTAAAACCTAAAATCTAGTCTTTAAAATCTACGATAAAATCTAAAACTGGTAGTTGAAGAAAAAACATTACGTTGAGCAGAGGGTTCAGCCCTTGCAGCTGGTATCCATTATATTGGTGAGATCTTTTGTCCGGATACGGCTTTTGAAAGCTTTGAGTGTCTTGGCCGATCTACTGATCAGCCGTGGACAGTTTTCCTCATAGTTTGGGTCCAAAGAACCGCAAAGAGTGCCTACCGTAAGTGACAGTGTTATATCTAGGAATAGAGAAATCTGATTGCCTAAGGTTATATCCAGAAGTGTGATAGCTAAAAGTATTACAGATGCTGTTTGGACATGCGTGTAGTCTTACTCGTGCCGCGGTGCACCTGAACTTTTACCTCATCAAAGTGTAGAAGAGTTCCTTCGCAGTTTAAAGCGACTGATCACCAGACGGGAACGTCCGGAGATTTTCTCCGACAACGGCAAAATCTTCGTTGCCGCAGCCAAGTGGTTGAGAAAATTTAGCAAAGTTGAGAAGTTTAACGACCATATCGCCATTTCGCTTGCCAGGACTGCAGGGTTTTCTTTAGAACTGCATGATCATCCTTCCATAGAATGTAATACATGTATTTGTCTTGCCGATGATCTTCCGTTCCCGGTTGCTGACAAACTGTTTATATTTTCCGCTCCCCTTGATCCAGTACAGCGCGACACCACTGTCTAGCCAACAGTGAACATCCACGTTGTTGCTTGACCTTATGACCAGCAATCAGCTCAAGTTTCCGTATCGTTAAATCTGGACTTCGCAGCTAAAAGACCTTGTGATATGCCTAATGGTTAGTGTGCCACGGCTAACACTGCTGCTGACACTCCTTGGTTGCTTCCATCACCAAAGGCCGGGTGTGATCTGCTCCTGGTGTTGGACAATGCTTCTAGGCGCTTCGAATTTGTTGGGGAGATTTCTTTCCCAGATTTTTCAGCTAGTCATAAACTCCTTAGGAAGTGTCTGGCTCTATGGAATTCGCAAATAGCATACTTCACTGTATATATATAGCATCTTTCCTACCAGCGTGATTGGAGATGCTAGCCCCATAGGGTCATAGATCTCAGCTACCTTCCTGAGGACTTCTCTCTTGGTTGTTCCTTAGGTCGGTGGGGGAAAGTTGACCTGGATTGTGTCGGTATGTCTTGTTTCCAGGTACACCGAGCAGCTTTGCGTTGATTGACCGTTCCTTCATTTGGTGTTTGCGACTTTCCTTGATTTTAGTTTGGTATTTGAGCTTTTGTTCCTATTCCGCTTTCTCAAGAGCTAGAGCAAAAGTTTATTCACTTTTAAACAAGTTCGCTACAGCTTTTTTGAATTCAGAAGGTTTTTCCATCAATTGAATTGTCCTAGGGAGTCATGTTTCACCCTATTAATTCGAAAAGACCTTTGAAATTTCTTAGTGTCTCGTATGAGAGGAAGCCTTTAACAGTCATCTCGTCCTATCCTGTAGTCATGCACAGTGGGCGTACGCTGAAAATGAAATCATCAGCTCGTAAGTAATCACTGCCAGGCGCTAGTCCGTATTGGCATTGTAAAGTGGGACACAGGCCGACCGAACGAGATAAGATCTTATATCTCAGTTTTGCTAAAGTAAAAGGAATTTGCTGTGAAGCCAGTTAACAATTTTAGTTACGTCAGATGAAAGTGCAATGCGCAAGGAAGTAAATTACCCCCTTTGATTAGTCAGTGGAAACTATTTTTAAAGAAGAGAAATAAACTAAGATCTAAGATCTTTAATTAAAATTACCGTCTTCCTCGAACTGAATGTCGCGTTAGGCGTGGGTAGCTATACTCTCTTAATTAACTGTGCTTTATTCTAGTTGTGTTCGAACTAAACTGTCCAAAACACAATAGGCCATTTCCGATTTCTGTGAAGCTCATTATGAAAGAGAGGCTATGTGTAAAGCTTTTCATATAAAAATTGGTTTGTTTGCATATAAATGAAAACTAATTTTCATAATAAAAACTTTGTACTTAGCCTCGCTTTCATAACGAGGTTCAAAGCAACTCGGAAATGGCCTATTGAGTACAGTATCACGGCAGTAACAGAAACTGACCTCACAGATTTTATTACATATCGCTGCTGCAAATGATACACTAACCAAGAAGTCATGAGGTGTTGTCAACTTGCAAAAATATTTAACGGCTTCTATTATCCTTCTGATACTAACAGAAGAATAAGTCATGGCAAATTTTTTTCTTTTTTGTCGTCTAACGGATAGTCAGCTACTACCTTTTGAGGCTTATATGAAATTCTTTTTAAGTATCGCTATTTATTTTATTAAAGCTATTGAGTAGCACTTTTAAATGGTACTGTTTCTGGCTTGTGGTGATACTAGTAGAACTACGACAACCATGGCCAAATTGGTCCGGACAGAGGTCTCACTGGGGCCGACATGGTTCCCCCCCCCCCCAACCACAATTTTGATGAACAAAGGCGAATTAATGCACGTGATAATGATGCCATTATTAAAAACTGGATCGTCTTAAAATGCAATTCCAGGGATTTGGTTGACTTAGCAGCCATGGTATATGAGCCGTTAAACCATGCCCGAGAAGGACCATTAAATTGTCTTCTGTTTGTTCTCACAAAGCAAAATCAGCAGGATCTAGCAATATTATTTTGATTATTTTTAATACAACAATTATCTCACTCAGGCTTGTTGGATATGAGATGATTATAGCCAACTCGTCGTTTGTTATCTATAATCGCATATCCAACGCGCGCTCGTGAAATAATTGTTAAATATTGAACAGGGGACGGGGGACTACATTCATGAGCGACCGCAACAAAGACGTTGATACTGTTGTGGCAGGTAAAGTGGGAATTTTTTTTTTCAAAAAGAGACAAGTATCATGATTGTCATAGCTTTGAAACCTGTGGATAAACCCTAACGTGTACACATTCTACTGTAATAAGATCTCGTAGTACTTCCTTGTGGTGTTGCCCATTTATTATGTTGTACAGAATAAAGCCAACTTCTAACTTTGCAGTGAGTCTGTGAATAAAAGTCTTGATACAGCGACAATTCAAACTGACATCATTCTACCGGCCTCAATACACGTGGTTTGGCGGCTTTAATTCCAAGTGGTTATTTCAGAAGCCTTGTGAATGACTGTCACATTTGTTTTGAAGCGCCTTCGTTCCTGTAACATCACTGAGGCTATTGCAACATTCTAAAGTTGATTTATTTCAATAACTGGTACAACCCAGTTACCTTTTCCATACTAAAGGCAAAGCAAACACCCCTTTATAAAACATTCCTGTAAGGAAGCTCCTCTCTGTAGTTCGGTCGTTTAACTGGTTCATCTTCCTCATTGATCATGTTGACCTTGACAGCCTTTACGGCGGAATCTTGTTACATTGGAAAGTCATACGTACTCCACAAGTTGGCCATGCTTTAGAAGAAGTTGATTATTATACATAGATGGAATGCCTTTGTTGTCCTGTCACTTAGGTCATGCTGTAGAATGCAAAGCAAAGTGTCACATTAGTCTTGAAATAACCATCTGTAAAACGTAAAGACGGTTTTTTTAATTGAGTACGTCGAAAGTAATTTAGCTTTTGCTTTAGTTTTGCTTTAGTACGCTCCGTGATTACGTCAAAAATCTCGCGCCACTTTCTTAACAGTTAACATAAAATCCAAAATAGAAAAACAATAATGCAACAAAACAGCGACAACAACACAATAAAACAATTAGAACTGGAAGCACAAACAAGCAAGAGTGGCAAAGTGCACGGGATAAGTTACCATTAGATTTGCTCTTACTTCCAATTGGTTGAAAGAGGGGCCGTGAGAGTTTTTAAACCAACCACAGAGCATAGTAAAGCAAAATCATCGCAAACGCAGAATTACTTTTGACACTCAAAAACTCATCCTTCACAGAGCATACATGTAGGAAAGCAGAACCATTGCAAACGCACAATTATTTCTGACACTCAAAAACTCATCAGAAAGTGGGGACGAGGACGAAGTCGAAAGGAACAGGAAAAAATAAAATGAGGAAAAGAATGGAGGAAAATTAACGTCCCCAGGGGACATTGATTTTCTTCCATACTTTCCTCATTGATTTTATTCCAGCCCCTTTCGACTTTGCCCTCGTCTCAACTTTCTGCCCCTGGGTCTCTGACGATGTCAAAGATTACTCTAGAGAAAGTGTATTTCAAATCCCACAGTCTCACCACACACTAACTAAAGAGTTGAACTCAGGGCTACCAAGAAACCACTTCAACTGGTAGTCAGCGCAGCACCTAGCACCTGGTAGATTACAAGTCTTCTGCCGTAACCACTCTGCCAAGCTGCCTCCTCCTGAACTCAAAGCTTTGTTGCTTTGGACTGAGTAAGTGGAGGCAATTTTAATAACACCATTATTTTACATCATGTACCTTTCAAACAATGATGCTCTCATGCTAGTGGCTATTGCAGAGGGTTGGCTGTCTCCTAATTTGAATACACTTTCTACAACTGACAATTCAGTGCTGGTTGTGTCCAATCCGCAAAATGCACTCCAATCATTGACAACCATACCAGCTCCAATGACAGAACTGCCTCTGTTAACTGTTCCAGCCTATGAAAATACAGAAAAAAAGAAAGAACTCATGATTATGATCCCCAGTCATGAAAACCCAAAGATTGGTTGCAAGCATAGGAGAACACATTGGTCAGTATGAAGATTGCAAATAAAATAAAAGACAAATAAACTTGTTCCCTGAGTTATTCTCTAAGGAATTATATTTTTAATAAACAAGCATGGTGGTGTGAGTGGTGGTTGACATGATGGAGTTTCAATTGGACAGTCGGAATATCAGAGGGTCCGTGGTTTCAGGCAAGGTTGGTCTCTGCAATACTGTATTGTTTCCTTAGACAACAACTTTACTCCACATCAATTGTCTCTCTTCACCCAGGGCCTGGCTGTTCGAAAGTCAATTAACACTAAAAACTAATTAAAAATTAACCAAAGTTTTCATCCTGCTTGTTAAAAATGTTTTTAAAAGCTAATTTCAAGCTAATCATAAAGAAATATCCATTACGTGAAAGTTGAGGAACACAAATTATATTTGGAAGGATCTTTATTAATTAGTCATTAATTAAAACTTGAATCAAAGTTCATGTTTTAACCCAGGATTAGCTTAATTAATTGGGCCTTGAACAACTCAGCTCAGTCGTATAAAATAAATAAAATGGGAATTTCAGTGGAATCCACGGAGTGGCTCTTCTGTCCACTGTTTCCAGGTCACATTGAAATTTGGAAAAGCCGGTTTTTGTGGAGGGAGGAAAACCTGAGTACCCGGAGAAAAACCTCTCGGAGCAAGGACGAGAACCAACAACAAACCCAACCCACAAATGATGCCCAGTCCGGGAATCGAACCTGGGCCACACTGCTGGGAGGTGAGTGCTCACACCACTCTGCCATCCCTGCTCAGGTACTGGTGGCATACTGCTGAGTGTAACCCTGTCATATACTAGAATTCCATCCAGGGGGGAGTACCAATACTCCTTGTTGCTTCATGCCAAAAAAGCTCCTTTAAGCTCGAGCAGGAGGTCCACTAAGGCTCAAGTGTGAGTTTTCCTAATCCACAGGTTTGTGAATTACAACCCTAAAAGCTCTTTATAGTTTACTCCCAGCAGTCCTTTTCTAAAATAATAGTTGAGTGGATGAGCTGTCATGCTGACTAGGCAAAGAATGTAATAGGCCATTTTCATGATAGTGTCATTCTACTACAACTAGCAGAATTCATTTTGCTTTCCTTTTCAAATTCAAATTTTGTAATCCCAGTGGAGAGCAAAGAACAATAGCTCTGATTAGCATGAGAAAACAAAAAAAAAACAGAAGGATTCTGGTAGTTGCAGTCAAATGACAACACAGTGAAAATGTCCTATTGGAGCAAACAAGCTGAGAGAGAGAGGCACCTAGCACCTCTTCCCCAGTCTCTTCTTGACTCTTGTTTGCTCCAGTCTTGCAAAGCTCACATAGCTCTTCTACATGTAGCTCTCCCTCTCAACTACCTCAAAAAGCACTGGTAGCAGTCTAGAACTCCTTATGCCAGCTCCCCAAAAGTCCAAGCCAGCCTTTCTTGCACTCAAATGACAGTTTCATCCCTGCAATAATTATTATTAATTTTCCATTTTCAAATGTCTGAGGTAACATTTCTCCAAACATCATTTTATCTTTTCGTCACAATGAAGTTGATCATGAACAGCTGGCAAATAACATACTCAGATCATTACAAGCACATTGTTACCTACCACAAGAGGAACTTGCAAGAGTGATGACAACTCATCTTGATCTTCAATCTTTGTCTGAGGATTTACCTACGAAGAGACAATTAGGCCGGTTAAGAGTTGGTGCTGTGCAAGGCTACAGTGACCTGACATTAGGGACCATGAGTTTTCTCAGTAGAGAAGGAGATGGCACGCATGAACCAGTGTCATTATAGAGGGAAAACGAGATAGTCATTGCCATGTTACTATGAGTTTTTGTGAAAATGGAATGGTGGCAAAGGCAAGTCCTTGAAATGTAGGTTATCCATCATAATTAATAACGACCGCATCAAGTTTGTCACTCACAATTCGTTCAGGAAACATTTCTCCAATGTTTCATTGGCTTGGCTGCTTTGGGATTTGTTTGCAATAAAAAGCTACCAGGTATGATCATGGGTGACTGTGTTCATTTTCTTCACCAAACGAAGTGCTAAGCAATGGAAAAAAAAAGGAGGGCAACATTCCTGAAGGAATTCAAGGCCACATGGAAAAATTCTATGTTATTTGTGCACTGCCCAGACACTACAACTGCAAAACTTCATTCTCCATAATAACATGAAGTTTATGAAACTGGGATACAGTGTGCCTGAGAGGAAGGATGGATGGAAGAGTCCTTTGATGTACTGGGTATAATGACCAGAAAAGAGCACCATAAAGTCATCCATTAATGTCTCATAAATAAAGAAAATTGCATGATTGAACCACAACTTACAAGGCCTCCTCGATTACTGAGAGCGCAATTGCTTCCGACTAAAACATTGCCAGCAACAGTTTGACGAAACACTTCCACCTTAAGAACATCAGCCAATATTTCTTCTGTTTCCTGAAAGGCAATTAGAACATAATTATGCAATTTAATGAACCAGTTAGAGATCTGTCTCGATGACAATGATGGTTGAAGACATAGATGATGACTTAAGACAGAGTGATGATGGCTGTGACAATGACAATGAAGATGGTTAAGATAGTGATGACAATGATGATCATGATAACGATGATGGAAGAGATGACTATGATAACGACGAAACCAATAACAATGAATTTTCAAAGTGAAAGTAATCATGGCTGCAATAGCGATGACAAGGATGTTGACAGTCGTGATTGTAACAACAACAACAATAACAAAAATTACACTCTTATGGTGATGGCAGAGATGATAATGGCGATGCAGATAACAATGAATAATTTTCAAAGTGAATGTAATCATGGTAATAGCAATAACAAGGATGTTGACAGTGGTGATGATAACAACAACGACGACAACAAAAATGACAATCTTACGATGACGTATTTGTAGTAAGAGTTCTGGTAAGGCCCAACCACCTCTATTTCAGATTTTGTAATAACCTCACTCTAAATAAAATCCCCTCCTCTTACCAGAAAAGTTAAGTAGCTATGAAATTTTTAATATATGGGTTGAAATGTTAGAAAATGCACAAAAAATAGTACTTCAAAAATAAGGCAGACCAATCAAGTTTCAGTGAGTTTTTTAAACGTGGTCTTCAATGTGCAGAATATTGTTATACCAACTAAAGGTACAAAAAGGTAAAGCACTTGGCACTTCGACCTTAAGTGTCAAATACACCTGGAACTCAACTTGGTTTCGATAGCTAGCATGAAGCAACTAGGAAACAACAAAGGGAACAATGACTCGTGTAGTTTTTGTGAAACACAAGGTCCCATCACTGATCAGTATAGATGTTGTAGGTTAAAATGAATCCCAGGTTAAAATGATTTTTACCTAGGTTGATTTGTATTTTCCTTTGTTTCAGATGTAAATTACCCAACCTTAACAAAGGAAAATACAGCAACCTAGGTTGACATCATTTTAATAACTTGGATTCATTTTAACCTAAAACATAGCTATGTTTCAGTTAATTAAGTGTGCAAATATATACTTTTGAACAAGTTGAATCTTAATTCTATTCTTGGTTTCCACATGATGACACCAAAACCTCACTCACCCTATCAAGGTCTGGATGTACAAGTGCAACATAGTCATTGCAAGCGACCACATTCCCTAATGCTGACAGTCTTTCCTCCACTCGCTGCATTTTCACTGTGTCGGGTAATGAATTTCGGATGTGTTGAAGTTCCTTTTGAATGAATAAAGACAGAGAAAACACATGCAATTGAAAGAGTAATAAACCAAGCAATTCAACTATGATCAATGAATGATTAAAAGGTAAAAAATCCCTTGCAGTTGTAAATATAACCCAGTGTAATATTCATGGTAATCGAATCTTCACAGACTAGAGATATGACCCTCAAACTATGATAATTTAATTATATCTGGATGGAATTGTAAACTGAAAAAACACCCAAGTCTCTCATAAATTATAATTATTAGATAAATGATGAGCAAAACCATCTATACTGAGCAAGAAATCTGCAATCAGATTTAACACTGTTTGTTAAAACCCACCCCACAACACCTGTGTGATGAGGAGCATGACTACATGATGTAACAGATTGACTACAGTTAACATCATGTGATCATGTCTGCATGATAAACAGATATGGTTGGTTGCACATGTATACTTTTAGAATACACAGCAAGTTTACTTATGGCTGTAATAAGTAGCAGCAACTTGTTAAATCTAAAAAATATGCTGTGATACCGAATGTACAGTAAGTGAGGCAGATGAAAGAAGCAACAACTTTGTTTTACATTTTGGTGCCCAAGTACATGTTGCACTGGGTGTCTGGATGCCGGCCAAGGAAAATCAGATGTCTGGGAAAGTAACATACACTAAAACTACTAAAGAAAAAAAAAATGGATATCACTAGAGATGACAGTTAAAAGTGCAAATGCCTTACCTGATCTGTTGTTGTGCTTGGAACAAGAAGCCCATTTCTATTACCTGTAATGATGGACAATTTTAAATTAATTTATTGTGCATCTATGCATGCTGTTTTGATCAACTTTCTAATGAGTTGTTCATGAGCAAAATCAATATTAAACCAAAGCCATGTTCTCTACTACTGACTATTACTGGAAACGAATAATTCTGAATATAATTATGTAAGGGTAATTAAGTTGAACAATTCATTGAAACAAGATTACATACCAACGCAAAGCCTCCCAATTATCCTACATCCCGCAACTGATGCACGGATCACTGGAATAACATCTGCAAGTTCACCTTCAAACACACTGTAAACAACACAAAACAAAAAAGGCTTATTTTAGATATAATTCTCGTACTTCAGATATGCTGTTTTTGAAACTGCTAATGAAAGAAATACATGGCTAGATCATTTTTTTCATTTCAAAAGTTGTGGACTGCATGTACCGGTACATAGCTCATTACATGTTCAGCGTGTCATATACAAGCCAAAGCAGCAACAAGGCAGTAGCAGAATAGAGACTCCAACTTAATATATATGTTAGAAATAATGGTTCTTGATTTAGGAGGACATGATTGTGTCCTCCAAAATCCTTATTTTAAATAATTAAACAAAAATTACAAATGAAATTGTCCAGATATTCACAATCTTGAATTGTTTTATGCGATGTGTAGTTTCAGAAAATGTCCATGTACACCCACAGAAGGGATTGGAAATTACTCTAGGGGGTGGGGGTCTCAAAGGCTGAAAAATCAAAAGGATTTTATGAAGCTAAATTAAAATTTCCAGAAGGGTGAAGGGGGAGGGGGGAGGGGGGTTATAGACAATCCCTTCCATGGGGGGGAGGACGGGTGGGATTTGGATATTTTCTGGAACTGCACATTGCACAATCCAGTGGCATTCATGATGCAAAAAACATTTTTGCCATGTATTATGAGACAACCCAAAATGGCTTAGCATCATGGGGTTGTTCTAGAAGATATCCATTCCTCTCCCATGGACAGCTTTTCTATTTAAACCTCCCCTCCCTTCTGGAAATTATACTTTAGCTTCACATGTACCTTCCTATATAAACCTTTGCATTTCACACCCCCTCCCCCTCAGAATTTCCAATGACTTTCAATAGCAGGTATGGATACTTCCTGGAACCACACACAAGAAAATCAAGCAGAGAGAGTGTTTTGTGACAAAACTAAAGATGGACTACCCTGCAAGTGGAGTTTCCTATGATCTTTCTGGATCCCAATTTTTCCAGGTAGATCAAAGGGAACTGTGCTTGCAGGGTAAAGATGGACAAGTGTGACTGTTTATTTTTGATTGCTTTATAAATACAAAATTGACCAATCAGCAAGTTTTTGATATATTACTTCTGAATCATCTTTATCTAACAACACTATGTCTGTCTATGTCTAAAAAGATATTTTACAAAATAATTTGGTCCCAGAACATTTAATGACCAACTGTTATTTCCAGCACTGCTAACCAACCTGTCCCAAGTTTGAAACCTAGACTCAAATCCCTTTATATGCACCAAAACATTGGTATGGCACCCCCTAAATTCTGAACAGTGCTGTCAAATGTTTGTACAGCACTGCTAATTTTCAGCATGTAAACATAATGGTACTAAAATAAAAACGGTATTGGTACCTGAAATTTTAGGGGTCACAGCCGAGACCACCTCCACTAGATAGCCTCGGCACTGTTAAACAAGGCACGGTACTGAAATTTGGGGGTGCTGTGCAGATTTTTTTGCGCATGTAAATAGGACTTAATAAAAATAATAAATACAATATTTAATGAGGGTAACACCAGAAAAGCTAACACAATGGTTAATTAGGGTGGCTTCAGTGTCATATTTTGGTTGAGTTTCCTGGTTGGTTCTGGTTTTGTTTCAAGAATACTTCACTGTATTTTCCATTACTTTTCTCCCTCCTTATAGCCTAATTTTCAAAATACATACTCACTATACACACTGACCGACCTCAAGATAATAGGAATACCTTCTCTAAATATCACAATTTATTATTATCATTACATCTGCTAATAAAATTTAAAAAAGTGACTTTTGAAACTCATTTTGTATTCATACATCACACCAATCTTGTTGCTAGAAACACTTTCTTTACTGACTGACCAAAGCTAAAGGAAGAAGTAAGGGAACATGACTGGTTCAAAACTCTTAGTATTAACTAGAAGGCATTAATATCTTGATTTTATCACATCACTGTACATGAACCATAATATCAGTACAAAAAAAAATCTTGCTGAAACAGAGACAGTCACAAGATCGCCCGCGAAAATGAAAAGTTCAGTGCTCTTTTAAACTCATATCTTTTCGTCATAACATGTCTATCATCTTGTGAATTCGAACGTTATCGGGTAAAAATGAAACAGAAAAGAAAGCCATAAGCTTATAAAATCTCACTTTACCTGTAAAAGTTTTCGGAAGCACCGATTCCCACGAGGCAGTATGCATTTGTCAGCTTAGCGAAAACTCCGACTTCATTGCTGTTTTCAAACTGTGCTCTCACTGCCATCTATGAAATGTGTATTTTCCAAAAATCGGACTGCTCTTCGCGACAGAATACAAGTTTCGAATGAGGAGGAAGTTACGATAAAGAAAATGAGAATACCGTAAGAACTTATAAGGACCATGCATTGCACAATCAATCGCAATGGGTCAGCTGTCTTGCATTTTATGTGTAGGTACTTTAAATATGTACCAATATTGTACACCGTGTCCCCAGGGTCTGCTCGGTCTCCCCAGACCCCAGTAAATGTCTAATTAGCTCCTCATCCAGTGAATTATTTGTGAGTATTTATTTCATACTTCTCCGCATTGTGTATCCCGGGTTTACCTAAAACCAAGGAATCCGGAATCCGGAATCCGGAATCCGAAATCAGGAATAATAATAATAAAAAAAAAACATTAAAATTCGTCAACATGAAAATTTCGACGAAGGTTAAAGTCACTTGGGAAACAGCCTTTACAGCTTTTGAAAATTTATAATATTAGTCAGGAGCCCAGTGAAATTTTCAAAAGTTTGCCTAAGATTTCAATTGCTGCAGTTAAGCCTTTGGTGTTAGTATTCTAAGGCAGTCCCTTTAAAGCGTAAAACTTTAAAACACACCAGAACGGCGACACCTATCTATGTTTATAAAATCAAATACACGGAATCCGTAAATCAGGAAAGACTGTCTTTTCTTTCTATTTTTCTTTTTCTGTGTAACTTGCCGTATGCTGATTCAGATTGTGAGTAGGGGATTTTCGTTCTTTCGGAGAGCTAGGGGAGAGAGATGTGTACGATTGGTGGTGTTTTGTAATTGACAGGTACAGTAGGTAAATTAACGCATTCACTATGGTGACGATGGAAATATATCTTTACACGTGTCATAACATTGTGGCTAACGTATATTACGGCTCACCAAATTGTTTGGGCATAAGGGTGGGAATGGGGCTTAAAATATTTAGACTTATTACCTCTAAATCAAAATCAATAGATCTACGGCTTCCAAGGTATCTGGAATTAGAGGATATAAAATACTTTGTTATCTACATCCTGCTATTGTGATTACTAATTTATGGGAAATCGTTCACAGGCTCCTGAAGTTCTTACTGTATTTCAAAAAAGGCCATCGACATAAAACGTTTCCTTTGTACCGGCAGCTCGACACTCTTTTGTAAAAAGGTGCATAAATGAATACATGCATACATGACTGAACGTACGAATGTATGCCGGCAGGCATGACAGAACCACGAGCGAGTGAGTGAGTGAGCGAAGGAACGAAGGCAATGAATGAATGAATGAACGAACGAACGAACGAACGAACGGACGGACGGACGGACGGACGGACGGACGGACGGATGAGTTGATAAATGAATAAATAACTTTGCCCGCTGTCTATCCAGGGTCGGTGCCAATTCGAATTTTTTTTTTCGATGAAATCTAAGCCACCCCTCATACCGACTTGTTTCAAGAGTTTTTATATTATTATGCAAAGACAGTGAGTCTTGCGAAGAGTTGATGAGTGATAAACGCAACACTGACTCTTTTCTCTAGTTACCTTTCATTGTCTCTCTAAGTGCTATGGCAATAGGAAACGTTAACGAGTAGGAAGAGGTGTGGGGGTATTTAAGAGTACGTTTGAAGATTGGGAGCCTTTATTCCAAATGAGTGGCTCAACTGACTAAGCAATTCTGCAATCTAAGGCAAACTTTTGAAATTTTCACTGGGCTCCTGACTAATATTATAAGTTTTCAGAAGCTATAAAAACTGTTTCCCAAATGACTTAAACCTTCGTTGAAATTTTCATGTTGACAAATTTTAATGTTTTTTTTTCCGGATTCCGGATTCCATGTTTAAGGTAAACCCGTGTATCCCCGCAGACTGGAGACATTGTAAAACACTCTTCTTGCTTCAGACACGTCCAGTATGCATAGCCTAACGGCACATACATAGGGTGGTTTTGTGAAAGACTGTACACTCACATCTTACAGCGACAATAAATTGCACTATTTTTAATTTTGTCGCAGAATGGTGCATTACTTGAAGTTTTACTGGAAGGGAGAGGGAGGAAAGCAAGAAAGGAAGGAAGGAGGCAGGCGCGTAGGAGGGGGGGTTCGAGGGGTTCGAACAAACCCCCCTTTGAAGATCAATAATGGCGGAGGAAAAACTTTTAAATAAAGTTCCTGTGGTCGAAATACATCAACCAAAGAAAAATAGACATATAAACCCATTCTTTAGGCCTTATGTCTTATCCTCAGTAAAAATAAAAATTGCCAAGAACCCTTGGAGATTCAAAATTTTAGTGACGTTTCATTTTTGCGGTAAAACAGCATCCGCCCGAAAAAGCTATAGAAAAGCATACTTTGCGATACGTTTTGTTCTGAAAGGAGATTCGCTTCAAACTGATCAGATTTTGACATTGCGCGGAATGTACATTGAACTTTCTTGTTTAAGTTGAAACCATTATGCCGTCGAAATGATGTATATAGCTTAAAAAGCTGCTGTAAAACAAAGTTGTGATTTGCCTAAAATGGGTCTCAAAATGCAGGAAATGAGGTTTTTGGGAACTTAGATTTTCAAAACTTTCCGGGGCAGCATGCTCCCGGCTCCCCTAGTAAGAGCGCCTCCGGCGCTAAGCAAGATTTGGGCCTCAACGAACACCCTTATCGAACCCTTAGCTACGCGCCTAGGAGGGAAGGAAGGAAGGCTGGACGAAAGGAGGACAAGGAGGCAAGGAAGGGAGGAAGGAAGGCTGGCAGAAAGGCCGAGGGAGAAAGAGAAAGAAACTTAAGGGGCGAAATAAAGATTTATCATAAAATAATACCACCAAACATTTTTTAATAATGAATTGAATGAAGATATTCAACATTTCACGTTACAATTTACAAAGTTTAAAAACTCCAAAACGACATATGAGTTCAAAAACTATATCAAACCTTATTTGTACAAATATACATACACAAGAAGTTTACATTGAACCTTCACCAACACGCAAGGGGAATTGAAAAATGGAAATGCATTACACAATGTTCCATGTTTGTACGTTAAATAACCATAATATCCAAATTGCCAATTTTACTGACATTGTGTTGTTGAATATATTAAGCAGTCTCTTTGTTGTTTCTCCATCAAGACCAAGATGGAAAGAAATCTCAAAAATCATTTTGCACTAGGAAAGCTTTTTCAAAGCATTCATTTGAATGGTCTCGCTAACATTTTATCCATAGCATCCAATGGTAGAACGAACAGCATAACAAACGGAATAAACAGCAAGCTAGGTCACAGTGAACTGCATACCGAGAAGATCTTTGTTGTAGTGTGCTTTTGCTGCATATACCTTCTGTGAATGAAATCCAAATAAAGCATAGGCATTCCAAATGAAAACTCTTAAGCAGTGCTTTGCTCTCCATTTTACTTGTTTTGCTTATTTCACACTAAAATTCGAGGATTTTATCCATATTGGAGAATCTGTGCTCTCAAGAACAAAAGGCCGACAATTTTCTTTCCTAGAGGGTTTGATAAATCTTGTAAAAAATTGTTCCCTTCACAATAGACTAAGGTACGATAAATGTTTTAGTTCTAACTACTAACTACAGTTGTTGAAAGGAGTTGCGAAGAGTGTACGATAATATTCATAAATAACACCGTGGACACTCCACACCATTCAAAATTTATGTTATTCAATTTCCCACAGACTTGGGTATAGTTTAAATAAATCGAAATGCGTCTATTTACATTCTTTGCTTGCAATGTAATCGATATCGTGGTATCCTTTTTGATTGACAGGCTTCTCTTGAAGTTGCCACAGCACTTTACACTGCAAACCCTCGTGAAACGGAATTAGACAACGAGTAACAAGTCTCTTTTCTCTCAGAGATAGTAAAGCCGGCGAAATACGCGAGAGCGCGAGTAAGTTGCCTCCCGCGCGGAGACGCGAAGGTCTCATCGCGTTTCGCGCGAGCTTGCGTGTTTCGCTCGCTCTACAGTCGTTTTAGACGGCCGCCCTTCCTACAGTTACATCCTTGCAGGCTCCTGGGGCCCGTTTCTCGAAAGTCTCGGTAACTTACCGGGCCCGATAAGTGTCTTTGGTGATAAATGTTTCTTAACATTAGTCCATTTTTGTTAGCTTTGAATACTAAATTTTAAAATCTTGTAATTCTATGGAAACATTGGCCAGGTACCATGTCTGTAATCACTGTGTAATCGGAGAAAAACATTTAAAAATATCCTTATCGGGCCCGATAAGTTACCGGTACTTTCGAAAAAAGGGCCCCTGGCCACCTACGCAGACTATAAGACCTGTTCCAGCGTATACCTGAATTAGCTCAAGCTATCTAGGTTTAGTACTTTAAGACTCCAAGACTCTAATCCGCAATCAAGCTGGCGCAAGTATTCCATCGCCTGGCCACTCAACGAAAGTCGAAATAAGTTGGTGTCAGTACTGTTTTCTTTTCTACGCTGTCCCTTTAAGCTGGCAATGCTCCTTCCATTGCAATTCCTGTCTACTTGCGAGCTCGTTCGGTCACTCGGCGTCCGACTACGAGAAACTAACGTGACCACTTTCCGTCTCCAATTATCCGGGCCTTGAAAGTTGGTCTGATTTTCTTCTTGAGTACAGGAGCAAACCACAAAGCTCAAAGTTTGCTCTCTGCTTCTTCGTCTTCTGACGCTAGGTCGCTGTGTACCTCACTATATAACTGGCTCGTTAGCCTCTGCATCTCCTCGTGCGCATTACGAACCTCCTGAAAGAACAACAGAAAACAAAGAGTGAGGGAACGGTTAGATCATTTGTGCCTCGGCCTGTTACAACGACCATTCAGTTCTGTATTCTTTTAACATTTTATACGTTGAGTTGCGGGATTGCTAACATCGATGTAAACCGTCATCATCGACCCCATACTAACGGAATCAGAACACGCAGCAGCTACTAGAATTATATATTTATTCAAGATAAGACTACAAAGGAGTTAATCATTTTCCTTTTATTCCTTAGAACTATTAGAACCTAGAAAAATCTTCCTAGGAATGCAGTTGAAAGTAATTCTCTAGAGATTTTTAAATCTAAGGAAAAAATTGCATTTCCTCGTTAGCAATCCTATGACCCCAAGCAGAACAAGAGCCACGGAGGTCTCTGCATGGCCTCCATGGGTTGGAAGTCGCTACACATCTAAACAACAACAACAAAAATTAATGGGACGTGTCACACGTTTGGTTCTGCAGGCCTGTAGCGGGGGGAGGGGCAGGGGGGGGGGGGGGGCTTGAGCCCCCCCAGAATTTTTGGAAGTTAAAAAACAATGTGCCAAAAAATGATAATTAAAACAGATTAATGTGCACTAATCAATCAGTCTTGAACTCTGATGCTGCAAGTGCCTTTTCACAACCTTCAATAATTTGTTTACTACCTGTCAGTTTCTTTCGCTAACAGTTTGTTTTTATATACAACGACAACGAAGGCACTCCTACCTTGTGAATCGGAAATAAGAACCAGGTACGCAGGTACAAAGTTATCGATTTGCTTCCTAAATCTACTGCTTTTTTTATGTTCTCGTTGCATCTTAAACTCCCTAATCTGTCTGTTTTTTGGGGGTGACGGGCCGGGGGGGTGGGGGGGAGGGTAGTTTTGTTTAACCATTTTGCCCGGCCCCCCTAGTTACTTTAGCCTTGCTACGGGCCTGTTCTGGGTTCTCACGAGAACAGTTGTTTACGCCCCTTTCTATATGAGGAAGTGTCTGCTACGCTGTGTTTCTCGATAGTTCGCAAAATGACATAACTTTGAACGTTTTCTAATTGTGAAACAGTAAACAAAGTGAAAAACAATAATCAACGCACCTGTCTTGTGAACTTCCTAGTAAAGAAGGGAATGAAGTATTTAGCATCCAGCCGTGTGAAGCCCTTGAGTGCTTTCCTGCTACTTATTCTCCACTCATCATCAGTGAGTTGATCAGCATCCACTGCTTTACCCTGCAGTCAAATGAGAGTTTTTCAACTGAGTTATTACGTAGTTTCGCGTTTGCTTTGGTTTTGCTTTACTACACTCTGTGATTGGTTAGCAAAACTCGCGCCACTTTCTCAACCAATGAGAAGCAAAACCTAGACAAATCGTGCCTTGCTCGCATGCGTTTTCCCGCGCTTGGCGCCGGTTGCATGCATTTGCTTTAAACTCTGATTGGTTCATTGCACTGTTTACGTCTTCTGTGAGTAATACGCCATTTTCATGATGGTGTCATTTTACTACAGCTACCAGAATTCATTTCGTTTTCGTTTTCAAATTCAAGTTTTGGTTTTACGCCGCCTAATAGGCTATTTCCGAGTTACTTTGAACATCATTGTGAAAGCGAGGCTAAGAGCAAAGCTTTTATTATGAAAATGAGTTTTCATTCATATGCAAAAAAGTTAATTTCATACGAAAAGCTTTGCACTTAGCCTCGCTTTCATATTGAGATTAACAGCAACTCGGAAATGGCCTATTGAAAAGTGCCGTAGCAAACGTTAGGACGTTTAAAAAAGTACATCTACTTCAGAAACCACTCAACACACACCAATACATAAGCCAACAGTTCACTCTCCTCCAGTCGCTCTTGATGGGATGCTTGTGAATTCCATAACAAGATCACCCTTCCCCCTTCCCCCCACACCCTCACCTCCACCCTCCAGCATGCCTGTATTAACAGGTTTCTGTAGCAGAAAGTTACTTTGCGTATGACTTCCGCCCTGCTTCACTTTGTCAACTAATTAAAAGTCAAAACAAAGCCAATCGTGACTCAATCGCATGCGTTTTCTTGCGTTTTAAGCCATTCACAGTATTTGCTTCAAGTGTGATTGGTTCATTGGTTTCTTTACGTTTGTTGTACTTGGTTAGAGCACAGTCAATATTAGAAAATGATTATGAAGCCAAACAGGTTTCTTTGTTATATATTTTTGTTAACATTTTTGGCCTTGACCGTGCACAGACCACAATAGATTTTGAAATGTGTTGGAGCAACTAACAATAGAAACCGGCGTTCCTTTTAAAATATTCAACTGTAATTTGAACGTTAAAACAAGGATTATGCACGGTTGCGGCCCTTCCAACCTAAATTGCAGCACCATTGTCATCAACTTTGAACATGGCAAAGCTTCATAACCAGTCCCTCAATTAACTATGGTTAGAGCGAGTACTTTGGTTTTCACTTCTGGACACGGAATTGTAGTTACATTCCAGAGACCATTATAAGCTCACCTCAGTTTGTGTTTTGCTTAGTGTTAAGCCTTTTTCCATTCCTTGCTCTGCTTTCAACAACTGCACACAAAAAAAGAGCTTTGCTTAATTCCACTCCCCTTTAGACCAGTTCACCTCAAATTTTAACTACAACACAAAGCTGGCTGATGAAATGTTCGACTTGATTAAAAAATCGTTCGCTTAATCGCGTTCTGAACAGTACAGCCAAGTTATAGCCACTACTAACCCCTTGGACCAATACAATGAGTAAGTGCTAGGTGCGCAAAAAAGAGCTACCTGGGGTCTGCACTAGACCACGAGCAGGGGAGGGATAGTAGAACGAGTGCACCACGCGCGCGTGCGCGCGAAAATTGCTTCCCACGACAAGACGCGACGCGTGGAGGAAAGTGAAAAATAAATTCTATTTTAATTTAACAAGTCACACGAGATTGCTGTGAAACAACTACACCAGCTTGAGGTCAGAGTGCACTTGAATGCGGAAACTATGGATCCCGAAAACATTTCGGGCCGGACAAACTGTTTCACGCGCTAAATTTCTTCACCAGAAATTCTATTTTTTATCGTTTCCAAAGGTCGAACGTTGAAAAGTTTACAGGGTTTAGAAACACTTTGGGCAAGTTTGCACGCAAAACTACCACCTATTGATAGAACAATGACAAATTTGAAAACCAAAAACTCTTGGGGTGTTTTGAGATACGGGCTCAATTCAAGAACTGTTATTCACCTTTAACAGAGGTAGAGTAGATCCGCCTAAACAGAGAATTGTGAACATGATAATAATAAGTGTAGATGTAATGAGTACGTGTCGCTTTTCGTCATCCATCTGAAGATGAAGTACAAGAGCAAAGGCCACAGCACCTCGCAACCCTGACAAAAAAATAACATAAAATAAAATAAAAAGTAAAGGAAAAAGTAAACTGCATTTACGTTTGGTTTTATCCACAGAGTTGATAATTTAATTTGGCCACTGTAAAGAGATGCGAGTGCTGATGTTTCGTTGGCCAATTTCTAGAATAAACTCTGGACTCATAATGATTTTTCTTCAACTCAATGTAGTAACAAGGGGTCAGACTGATTACAAGCTCCAAGTGTAAACGTTGTAATAAATTGGCCCCTGACCTTCCCTTTCCTCACAAGTGATAGATAAGAAAAAATTAATTGACATTGGGAGCACTGTAACATCCTTGAAGATGTTAGATTATGTTTTAATCAGTCTATGACACAGGAAAACTCGAAAAAAGAAATCCGAGTGCTCCTATCAGGAGTCAAACCTAAGACCTTCCGATTACTAGTTCGGATGCTCTACCACTGAGCTACAGGGGACAAGTGGTAGCTAACTAGGTTCACGGGAAAAACATAGTAAAATAATCGGAAGGTCTTAGAGCTTCTTAGGCTCGACTCCTGATAGGAGCACTCAGATTATTTTCCTGAGTATGCCTGTCTCATTTACTGAATAATAATACATCATTCTCATTTATTAACCAGGCTTAACATACTCCATCACATTATTCCATTACAGATGTTACTCTCAATATTTACACTTATGTCTCATATATTGTTAGTTTTCGCTCCATCTGAAAATAACGAGCTATCAGGCGTCATTTTCTATCTGCTTGGTAAATCAATCCCATGCGAAGTACGAGTGACCACAGGCAATCAGAAGATGACGACGTTCAAAAAACTCTCAACAAATTTTAATTAAAACCAGATGCAATTTTAGTATATTTTTAACAAACGAGAAATGTCACCATAACCTAAATAGAAATGAAATATAACAACTCACCGCTAAACCACATAATAAATTGTGTTTTCCTAGAAATCCTGACATCTCTAAATTGGTTTACCAGAGAAGAGAGAGGATATATGTTTACTGCTCTTCCACCTAAACACAAAATCTAGATGTGAACAAGATTAAAGGAAGGCAGTTAGCTTCAACTTCAAATGCGAGGAGTCATTACTGTGATATACAGTTTTACTATTTTAACCGTATTGATTCCAGTTTTCCAAAATTTTGCTTAAGCCATCAAAAGTATGGTTAATTTTCGTATTTTCTTATCTTTTTTGGAATATGTAGTATCCGTTACGGCCTTACAATTTATCATCAACATAATATTTTCGTGAGCAAATGTTATGCGTGACGGCCACATTTTGTTGCAATTTTGTAAAACATTTAATTCTTAAAAAAATTAAAAACTTATGAAAATTCGCGAATCTTTGTATATTTATTAAGAAACAAAAATCATGTTATCTTTTTGACGTGAAGTCTTGGCGATGTACTGGCAATGGTTAAGGAGATATTCGCAAATATGATCGCAACACTGTGACTGTGCACGTGAACTGTGCTACTCATCTAAACAATAAAGCCGTTGCTTTTAAATGAAATTATTATTATCATTATTATTATTATTATTATTATTATTATTATTATTATTATTATTATTATTATGTTTTTTTTTTTTGGCACTTTCACACTTTTTCCTAAACATGAAAAAATATGTTGTAAGAAATAAATAAATACTGATAAATTGCAAGAGGAAAAGTTCTTCTACAAAGTGCTCCAAAACTTAAGGGCCAAAAAACTCGTCCTTCCAAATCCTTGAAGTTAACTTGTTGCAAATAGTTCCAGTGATAAGGTAGTTAAGGCATTCTTGGGGGTGGGGGGAGGAGGGGTAGAGGAAGGGCCAGTGGGGGATCCCACTGTCGACTTGTTACTAGCCACTACGAATAACAACACAAAGGGTTGGGCAAACAGTCTTTTTTTCCCTGGAGAGATTCCTTAAAAACTGTGTATCCTTGATATCTCATTTGGTCACAATGCTGTGAACACAACCCATCATAAAACTTTTTTAATATTAGCTTGAGTGTAACTTGTCCCATTCAGTAAGACTTACACTTTGGCCAGTTAATATTTGAAGAAATTTGATAATGACCCAGTAAATATTTAAGTTAATATCATGCCCTTCTCTTGGTGGTTGTAATTCAAGGTCTAACTGTACAGGAAAAGCGGGCGATACTCACTATTGTCCATATAACAAACGCTGGTCTAAATTGATGCTTGAAGCTAAAAATTGCCATTCCTAGATAAGCAAATACACACGTCTCTGAAATAAGAAAATACGGAAATGGTCAGGAATTATGTTGAAAAACAACTGACTCTCTATTACATGTAACTGGAAATGAACAAAAAGCTTTGCCTAAATGTTCAGCAAACCCCCTGCTTCTTTCATCATAGCAAGAAGTTTAAAGGAAAAGGTCCTGTTGATTGCCACCGCAAAATGGCATACCAACCAGATAAGACATTAATTAAATAAATAATCCTAGTAATAATCAAAGATTAGGGAGTGCGTTCGATGATCTCTATCCCAGGCTCTCTCTCGTTTGCCACTGGTTGGTGATGATGTCATCCACCCCTGCAAAATCTGCGGTGGATGCCAAACATGCAGAGATCCATTCATTCCTCGATCGATGGTTCCATACAATCTTTATTAGGAGTGTGTTCTTTCTACGTCAAACACAGTAATTATTATCATTCCAAAAGTTATAGATGATCATTTCAATAAGTTTTAAGTTTCTTTGATTCTTATTACCTTTCAACAGTTTGCTACTCTCAGACAGTAACAAACAAGTGTTGTTTCCTAACACATTCCAATCTTCACAAGTATTTTGTAGTTTTGTACTCCAGAAGCATCTTTTGAGGACTTTGCCAGGACTTTTCAAGGACTTGCATAGATTTTTTTTTTTTTTCATTATTGACAATAAAACCACCGCTTTGTTATCAATGACTAACCTAGTTTTCCTTTTTGGAAAGATAAACTGATTTGTCATTGATATTACTGACTTTGTAGCACTTTGTTATCGATAACTTGGTTCACACAAAGGATTTTTTGTAATTGACAACTTTTCATGATTGCAGTTGAAGAGGTGCCTGGAAAAAAGCCCTAAGTGACTTCTGATAAACTGCTAGAATCTCCTTCCAAATTTTCTTGTTTTCGCTTGTGAAATAAAAGGAGAATTTGACCCTACATCAAAAGTCACTTAGGACCTTATTCCATGCACCCCTTCAGTTGTTCATTGCCAAGTAAACACAGAAATCATGTTAACTTGTAAACTAACAAGAATGACCGGTAAGGAATGAACAGCATCTCAAACTTGCTCTACACTACTGTCTTCACAAGAAAGACAATGAATCGTACCTGCCATAAAAGCTGTTGTGCGAAATATCTGTTGTACTGTAATCTGAGTCATTGGTGATAAATTAAAATGTGTATAGTGTGACATGACAATGCCACAAAATAAAATAGCCATGATGCCTGAAATGACAAAAAAAAATTCAAAATGTTAAATTATTAAATATCATTGAAAGAAATTATGTTATATGTTCATAGCAATGGTAGAGAAAGCTGACAAAAGGAGTGACTATGAAATGGGCCAGCATCCCATCTTAGGAGTGACCCAAGTACAACTAAACCATTATAAGCCCTAACACTAAACAGTGATCGGCATCAAATTTCTCCATGTAATATCAATGCTTATTCAACTCCTGAAGTCATGAGAATTAAGGACATGATCACCCAGGATAAATTTTCTCGATATCATAAATACTTCTCCCCAGTACTTTTATAAGAAAAACATGGGAACAAGACAGGAGAATTTGTTCTTTGATATTGGGGGTTAAAGGTTAACCAATGAAGCAGGGAAGTTCTGATTAAGAAAAGTTTTAATTTCCCTATAAATGAAGTTTCTAGTAGTGTTTGAACCCTGAAGTTTCTTTATCAAACTACTGTCAATAGTTATAGGTATTAGTGAAAAAAAGGGTGTGTCAGTTTGGTCTTTTAATTAATATTTTACAAACTGAGTTCTTTATTTAATGTTTGGTTCTATCAACAGACTTGATAAGGTAATTTGGGCACCAAAAAGAGATCTGAGTGCTGGCGTCTAAGCGTTAGCTCTTTGTCAGAGTACTTGAATCATCGGCACTCGGGTCTCTTTATGGTGGCTAATTGAAATTTGTTTTTATATATGCATGTAGTGTTTTCAACTTTCTTCTTAAGCATTTCATTTGCGATAACAAACTGTAGTCTTCTTTTTGCATTTAGCACACTACGTAAAGCGCTCACCTGACAGCTTTAGACCTTCAGCCAAGCCATAAGGAGCATAGGAGAATATCAACATAGTTCCAAGTTCAAGAGAAGGAGTGGTACGCAAATCAACATGCTTCAAAAGGTAAACCACAGTCAAGGAAGACAAGCTGAACTATAGCAAGTAACTTTGTCATAAATGGTATCCTTTCACATACCTACAGCAGAAACACTTTATCTTTTTCCATTGGGTCTGTTCGAGATATTTTGAAAGGCCCTTTTTGAACACCGAAATTAATCAAAGACAGTTTTCTCTACCCTTTTCTATACTTCGACACATGAAATACCTCCAACCTGAAAAGGTAACCCTTTCGGGTGGAGCCTCTCCAAACAGTACATTATAGGGAGTACCCCCACCCCACCCCTGTGGGGTCTGTATGGTGCTACTGAAGTGTTTTGTATTTCTCACTTGGGGTTTAGAAAAATATTAATACTTAGAGAGCACTTTCACAAATTAGGAGGATTAGTCTGCAGGATGAGTTTTGTGACTTCTTAACCAGGTAACAAAGAGTATTGGTTTGTATTGCTCTTTTTGTGAGTTATCAAGTTGTTGATTCCTTCATGATCTAACAGTTTGTTATATTTTTCAGTGACTTTATTCCTTCATATGTTACCTTGCTGGTTATGTGCCAGTATCTGTCTTTAGACTGGTGGTGGACTGTTGGCAAACTGTTGGCCGGCAGTTTGTAAAACTCAGCTAATCGTTTTTTGAGGGAGCTGTTCTTCAAATTTACTTATTTTCGTCTGGTTCTGATTTTCTATGTAGCGATGTTAGCTTTGAAGTTCATTAAAAGGATATAAATGCACTTATCAAGGCAAAAACAATTCCAATGGCAGCTGATGCAGAGAACATGACCAGGAAATTTCCCACGGCAGAAAAGAACGTCTCAAAAGAACTGCTGTCAGCATATTGTTCTGAGCCCATTTGAAGAATTGTACTGCAAAAAAGAAACAATACAATCAAAGTTATAACGTCAGCTAAAAAAACAAACAAACATGTACATGTATGTGGGTAACATACTCACAGAGCTGCTACACTTGGAGTGTAGACACTACAGTGATAACAAGAAATATTCTAATAATATTTGTAATGGAAGTCTTAAACAAGGGGCCTGGCCTGGCCATTCTCACCTTCAGTTGACAATCAACCATCAGAACCTAAACAACTAGCAAACAACGTCTATTTCTATCTATTTCTATGAGTATTATCAATAAAATTGGCTTAGTTTTCAAAATAAACCATGTAAAGGATGGTGCCTACTAATAAAGAAGTATTTTTGTGTGACTTATGATTATGTGTAGTAAGCAGATCTTGGCAAGTGCTATGAAATCCAAGTCTTATCTTTAAGTGCTACAGTATGAAATCCAAATAGAAAATTGGGGGTAACCACGGATTTTTTAGAGATAATAAAGCAACAATTATTCTAAACAACAGTAAGATACAAAGCAATGTATGTTTTTTTTTCTAAATTGAATCTTTATTATTTTTGAAAAATGCATGGTTACCCCATTTTCACTATGGCGTCATTTTACAACAGCTACCATAATCCTTCTGGTTTTTGTTTTCTCATGCTAATTAGAGCTACTGTTCTTTGCTGTCCACTGGGATTACAAAATGTACATTTGAAAAGGAAAACGAAATGAATTCTGGTAGTTGGAGTAAAATGACGCCTTCATGAAAATGGCCTATTAATCTTATTTTAATCAAGATCAGGACATAAGACTTACTTTGTCATGACAATGGAGACTGCATCATTGAGAATGCTCTCTCCAAAGACCAACATGTTTAGTGTTGGATCAACATCCAAAGCATGGAAGATAGCAAGGGTTGCCACTGGGTCAACTGCAGAGATCAACGAACCAAAAGCAAAGCTGTAAAGAAAAAAAGCAGAGAAATGCTTTATTACCATCACATTAGATCGCTGAGAAACTTTCTTTATGAGTTGCATAGTTTATAGAAATTACAGGCATGCACTAAATAAGAGTGACTGCTTTGCTTTTTTTAATACCAAATTAATAGGAATTGGTTCTATTTCACCCATAGTAAAACCGTTACTGTCATAGCATTGCTAATCAACTCTCCAAGATATCATTTTATTGAAATTTCAATTGAGGGTAAAAAAAAACTATGCTTTGATTTACATTTGTTTCAGTTGCTAAGTTGCTCAACAAATAAGCTAGGAGGGGAGAGGCAAGGATAATAATACATAATTTAAAATTAATTCTAGATAACTTAACCCAAGTTGGATAAAATTAATTTGTAAATATTGACTGGTAAGTTTCTTACCTCTCCCTTAAATCAAGCTGAAATGCAACACCACCCTATAGAAGGACAAAAGAATCATGTGCTTTATATAATCAATGCTTTACATAATTAACCAACTGTTACAAAGTTCCTCCACAGATCACACCAAGCCAAGAAAAAATCTCTTTTTATTTCAAATTTGAAGTTACAAAACATAGTTTGAGAATTATTAACCAGAGGTGAGAATTATAGAAGGTGCTTGCAACTATTCTTATCCAAGCAGTATGCAGAGCTCATGTACATGTCAGATATGAACAAAGTCAATGGCCAAGCTCACCATGAGTTTCAAAGTGGCTCAATGGTTAGAGCAGCTGACCAGTGTATGCTGTTAAAGGCCATGGCTTTGAATCTCACTGGGGATCAGATTTTGTCCTTGTCCGGCATGCTCATGACATGATGAATATTACATCTTTCTCATGAAAATTGTACTTGCTAAACTAAGTAGGTGATCCTTGACTTTCACTTGCCTGGCAAGGCTTATACGAGTATCAATATCCAACCTGATAATCAGGGCTTCTAACAGTGTGCAGGAAAAAAATAAAATTGTGTGGGATTTTGGGTGTAAATTGTGCAGGAGAAAAAGACAATGGTGCCGGGAATTGTGCAGCACTGCACAACTTGTTTGAAGAAGCTTAGCCCTTCAACCACTGGCTATTCTGCATAAAAAAAAAACAGTCTGCAACACCAGGCATTTAAAACAGCTGTTTTTTTCTGCACGCAATAACATAAGAAGTGCACCTGTGTTCGCTATTTGAGGCCCTGTTCAAAGAAATGACAGTTCTTTAATCTCACCTTTCCCAGCAAATAGATGCCACCTCCAATGACAATAGCAGACACAGCTGTTCCAAATACTGCAAACACTATGATTGATCCTATGTTGGCAAAGAAATTACCCTAGGAGAAAAGAGCAACAAATACTATGAAAATTCTGCCTGAATGTACATGTAGTCATGGTCTGTACTTAGGGCTGTACATTATTCAAGAATAGCTTATTGAGAATGGGTACAAAGAAGCCCAAACTCTAGAGGAAGAAATCCTCATATTAGTATCCTAAAGGCCCATTAAGATGGCACAACTTTGCCATGGACAGCAGATTCACCAGAAGCCTACAGTACAAACTGCTTCATTTAAATCAGATCTACAACTTGCTTTCAGTTATCGTACATGACATATAATATCACAGTCTTGAAAAATGTTTGAATGACAAGAGTTGTATGCAACTACTTATACACCACTGTCTCATATGGCAATCTTCAGTTATCGTAATGTCAAGCCTTCCCAAGTGACGATGTTTGCCACCCCAGGTCTTGAGTGTTAGTGAAGATTAACTAAATGTAAATTTAACACAGCTCTTTAATTAATAACTGCTCTTTCAAAACATTTATTTTTTTAATAAAAAAAGGCAAAGACATAACAATACTGCATCATAAGATGAACCTTCGTCTTACCTTGTGAAGAGAATACCCAGAGTCAAAAATTATTGGTGGCAGCAAAATAAGAAAGAAGGCAGTTGGATTGAAGTGTTCCTCTTTCTACGAAAAAGAACAAACGAAATAAATATCGTAAGCTTTTCCTGTCAGAAAATGAGCTGGTTAATGAGATAAAGCATATAAATTGGCTCAGCACAGATCTACAGAATTGTCAATGAAGAATCAGTGACTCTGACTAGATAGTCGTAAGTCAGGTTTGGAACTACCAACAGTGTAATAAAAGAAAAATAAGAGAGATTTATATGGAAGAAATTTGGACTTTACGAAAAGAAAAGCTACAAGAAAAGTTAAAACTTAAACACATTTGTATGAATAGTTATTTCAGAAAAATGCCTTAAGTGCTTTCTTAAAGGAGATAGAGGAGGACGAGTTGAAGATTTCGGTACACAAGGAGTTGATCTTGAGATTATTTCCTTTTGCGCCAACCCACCCTCCCCCATCACCAACTCACCACCCCTCCCCTGCCTAACAGGCCCAAATTTACTTGCCCCTCCCCTTCCCTCCCCTCCCCAATTACCCAAAAAATTGGCTCCTCTCCTTTAAGACTGGTTTTCACTAGTGATGCAAGCACAGGCACAAGCACAAAAGCTTTATATCAAGCTAAAGCAAATGTGACTCAAGCACAAGAAAAGGAAAATTTTGACCCTTGTGTTTGCCCTTGCATTTGCAGTGCTGTCAATAAGTTTTGAAGTAGACGTCCCCACTAGGAAAGTAGGCGGCAGCCTACTTTTCGAGTGCCAAAGGCGCGAGCTTTCTAGGGGGGTGTGGGGGCATGCCCCCCTGAAAATTTTGAAATTTAGATGCTTGGAAATGCTATTTTCAACGTTTTCCAGACAGTATTTGGGCCTTGAGAACAATCAAAATTAAGACTATATTAACCAAATTCTATGTTTATTACAACCGTTCTTTTCCTCGAAATCTCAATCACTGGCTTTTAGAAAAGAGTGAAATGATAAATCTTCAAATGCTGATTCAAAAATACATTCAATGTCTCTAAGTTCATGTTTTTGCACATGCGAAAGCCTGGGATTTAGTCCTGTGAAAATGTCCCAGGCGTTCCACGACCCTTCGATCACCTCGATCTGCCTCAACTTTTATACTTCCACCGAAAGGTTAACACGTTTAAAACTCCTGAAATGTGCCTTTACTTAGACTCAGACGTTTGAGCCGGATGTTTTAGAATTATTTTTTAAGCCGGTTTCTTGCTGGATCCTGTTCTCTGAAAATGTCGCAGGCGTTCCACGACCCCTCGATCAATTTCCATCGCGCGTGGCAAAGTTAAACACGTTAAAAACTCCTTAAATGCGCCTTTATTTCGACTCAGACGTTTGAGGCGGATGTCTCACAATTATTTTTGTTGGATCTGTTCCTTATTTTAAGTTTCTTACCAAAATTAACAGTAAAGTGAGACGAAAGTAGCCGGCCGAAGATTGGCCAGTAGCCGGCTGTTTTGGCCGGCTACCGGCCCTTATTGACAGCACTGCATTTGTGCTTATGCTGGTGTTGAAGCCATTTTCAAGGTGAAATAAGCACTCTTAGCCTTGCGTCAAAGCTGTTTTCATGGTGAAATTAGCACTTTTATGCTTGGGCTTGCGCTTGTGCCTGTGCTTCAATTGGTAGTAAAAACCAGGCTTTAGCTCCTGTAAATGCCTGCAACAGATTGATGCAGACAGATGCACAAGAATCCACTCACAAGCCAATAAAATGTATTTGCAAAAGCAAAAGCGGAG
This sequence comes from Pavona decussata, assembly GCF_977016875.1. Lineage (NCBI taxonomy): Eukaryota > Metazoa > Cnidaria > Anthozoa > Scleractinia > Agariciidae > Pavona > Pavona decussata. The sequence continues at coordinate 226,398 of NW_028145587.1, forward strand.
ATTTTGATAAAAATTGAGGTTCAAATCTTTATTTCAGAGGAAAGGACACAAGTTTTTTTTTAACCAGCTGATGTGGTGACCAACACAGGAGACAAGGAGATTTATTCTGTATCTGGGAAACTTCAGGATAATCCAGGAAGGTGGCTTATATGCACACAGTTACCATATTTCAGCTGCAAACTAAATGTAGTTTGGTCTCCTTTACTATTTATTTTATAATATTTTTTCGGTCTTTTTTTTTCTTTCCTTCTTCGTGTGTTATCCACTAATTGCTAATCGTAGGTTTGAAAGCAGTGTATTGTAAATAAGTTCTTGTAAGTAGTTATTTGTAAGTACTATTTCGTGTTTTTAAGTAACTTATTCCGAGCAGTGTTTTGTAAATTGTAACTTTTCCTTTGTTTCTTCTTGGTAAGTTATAGATAAGCTGTAAACTGTAATTAGTAAATCAAGTTATTTAAGTATTGTAACGTGTGGTAAAATAAAAATAAACAAATTACAAAAAAATATATATATTTCAGCTGCAAATGTGCAGTTCCAGAAAAAAATCCATACCCACCCCATGAAAAGTCATTAGAAATTCCTAGGGGGAGGGGGGTCTTAAAAACCAAAATTTTAGAAGCAAAGTATGAAGCTAAACTGGAATGTCCTTGGGGGAAGGGGGTGTAAAACAAAAACTTTCTGTGGGGGGAATATGGATGTTTTCTGGAACTGCACAATAGGCACAAAGAGTGATTTTGTGACAAATGGACAATTTCTAGGATGTTCTAGTTCGAAATACCTCATCAAACCATATGAGTTTACAAACTCATTTTTTCACGACACATTTCAGTTATCTACATAATCTAAAATACTGACACAGGACCCCCTATGGCCTCCAGGTACCTTCCAAATAACAACATAATACAAGAACTGATACAAACCCGCCAGTCTCCAAGAGCAAAGTGGCTCAAAGCTTTTATGATTAATCCAACTAATGCTCCTGAAATGCAACAATTAGAAGGCATTAGATAAATAGGTATTAGATCAATCCAACACCCACTTACTGAGGCAGTTATTAACAAACTATTCAAATTGAAATAGTAAAACTTGTTTACACTATAATAATATTACAAGACTTACCCAAAAATACAACTGCCACACTCTCAGGGAGATAATGGAATTTGGTCTTGAGCAAAAAGTGAATCAATAAGATACAAAGGGCTAAAAGGAAGAATAAAGCAGGCATTACTTTTTGTGGCAAATTTAACAAAATAGTGGCTATTAACCCAAGCACAAGGCTTAAAATATTCCATCACATTTATTCCATTGCGCATATGCCACACATGACATTCCAATCCTAGCAGTATGCAGGATGTTTGTCCCATGAACCTAGTTTAATGGCCTTAGCTCCCATGAGTCTCCTGTAGCTCAGTGGTAGAGCATCCAAACTAGTAATCGGAAGGTTCGACTCCTGATAGGAGCACTCTGATTTTTTCCAAGTATGTGTCATTTACTGAACAATACATCATTCTCATGTATTATGTAGTTTCCAGATCTACAAATTGCGCCCCTGAAGGTAAGTTCACCAATGCAAAAATTGGAACATATGCAAATCTAATCTAAATATATATGTTTCAAATCGTTTAAATTTGTTTTCGGTTTGAAAATGTTTCGACCAATTTACTTTTTATTTTTCCCTGTCTCAGATTTACTGACAATTCAACATAATCTGGAATATGGGAAAATAAAAATCAAACCGGTTTTTAAAATTAATACCAATATATTTTATAGTTAGCTGGGATTAAATATGTGGTTGTCAATAGTACCCAGTAACCAGCTGTTAAGGTTCGCAAACGATAACGAAATAAGCAAACGACAACTGCACAGTCATGTTTCTAGTTTTCTTGAAGAACCAGCTTTTTCAAAACTAAAGAACAACCCTGTGAAATAGGGACATCAGTCAGTGAGGGTTTATATGACTGGTAGTATCATTAACTATATTTTGAGTTCTGTCGCCTACAACCCTGCCTGTTACAGATCAATCATTTCCATAAAACCAATGATACAGCATTCAGCATTCGTTGCTCAGCAAATTCTGACTGACGCCATGATGAATTCTGTGACGTATTCTCTTGCCATGCAATGTGAACTGCATTTGTTGAACAGAACAAATCCAGGTTCTATTCAGCACAACAATGTTCAACATGCTGAATGGCTTATTTGAAATACCCAACATCATATAACACACTGTTCAACGTTTGGTGAAGAGGCGGTTCATCATTCATGAAATGTGTGTATCTATCATTGGCTCAACCATTCTGTCAGAGACAAAGAATCATTGACAGATCAGGCTATTTAACTCTACCTTGTCAAGTATTTTAATTGCTAATACACTTCCAGCACATGCCCACTAATAAATTATACGCTGACACCAGGGAACTTTGAAACGTGGTACGTAAATTTTCGCAAACTACCTTAGTTCTGTAACATCGTCGCAGAAAATGAAATAATACCAAAAAAAAAACACCGACAACATACCTACAACCAGTAGAATAAAAAATATAGTCATGGAACTATGCTGTTCCACCTCTGGAGATTCTGGTTTTTCTTCTGTCGGAGGGGAAGTTGTCGTCGGGGGAATTTCTGTAGTTGTGACGGAAGGTGTTGTTGAGATATTTGCGTCCACGCCATTGTGCATTGAGTCTGCTCTGTTTGAAAGGAATATTTACAACTGTTAAACACCGATGAACATGACAAACAAACATGAAAAGACTAAGCTTAAGCTTAAATGAACCATGAAAACATTTTGACGGGTATTTCCAAGGTCAATTTACCCCAAAGAACTGCTTGCGTTTGGCGGATGTTCGGTTGGTTTGTCGTTCTGACACCATGAAACGTTGGCAAAGACAACAAGGAGAAAGGCCGAGACTCTCCACGACGGATGCTTCATCGTGAGATGAGAGAGGTCGCCGACAAAGACGATTAACGGCGAATTTTTTCATGGAAGGAGAACGTCACCGAACCAAAAACATCACATTTGGTACTGCGCGCGCATACACTTTTTTTATATACACGTACACATTATTCGTACACACGCTTCCAATCTCGTTCCCAGGGTAACGAGCCGAATGGTTCTCTTGGTTTGGTAGGCCCGGAACTTGGGGGGCGTCTTTGCCGAAGTAGCTCCCCGCCGAGGCGGCTGAATTTTCATGGATAAATGAAAATGATCAACCTAGCTCACGTGGAAGCATTTATGATCGCAACATTGAACTTTGATTGCTAATTTATTCTCTACTCCCCGCTGCACTCACCGGCAAGCTACTAGTTCCGGCTGTCGCTTCACTCCGCCGAAGTGAAGCGACAGCCGGAAATACATCTGCGTTCGCAGGCTAGCAAGCTACCGGCAAGGAACAACTTTTCACGAAAGTCTGAAAACCTGTGTGCTAGACAGCATCTTCCGGAGTCTTTCAGGGCTCTTATAAAGGTGAGGCATACTCTGCTCCTGCTGGAGATCCGTGGTCGTCTCCGGTCCATACCCTAAGATTCAGTGACTCTGACTCTGACTTCAGTTGCATTTTGTTAAATTTATTTTCCAATTATTATTATTATTCACTCCTATCGGCTACAGTTGTTTCTTATACTAGACATCTCACATTACGGACAAGATCATGGCTCACAAAAGATGTATAATAGCTACTGTGGGTGTAGAAAAGCGTGGGGCTTGCGAGATCTAACACAGATTTTCTGTATAGAAGCAAGGTTTGCACTTTTAAGTCCAGCTGGACTGACTTGAACACAAGGGGCTGTGTTACACCCTAGCGAATAGACCATAGACTTCACGGAACTGGCGGGTGCTTTTAAACGGACTACAAGGTCGAACGGCGGGTAAAAGGAACGGATGGATGGATGGACGGACGCATGCGTGGTTATGACAACGAACACATTAGCGTTCACTAATCTTCGGGGTCTAGCTTGAGGTCACTGGCAAGGAATGTGTCGAAAGGTGTCTTTTTTCCGTTTTTTTGTAGCACTTAGCGAGGGCGTATCGTGGCTAGTAGCTCAAGACTGCCTGAAGTATATCGCCGTTTGTTTTCTTGGCTTACTGGGCCAGGCGGTAGCTACGCCGCCAAAACTTTACCGTTCTCGCGAACAATAACGCCAGGCGGGTTTAGCCAGTTTTTTTAGTATAGTTGCAAAACAATAGGTTATTGTTTGAGAACAATCGTTGAAATCCGTGTTATCTTATACAAAAACGTTTTATAAAACCAGTCCCAGCGTTTACAGGGTACTGTAGTTCCAATCACTGCTTTGTTTTCCCATTGCAGCCTATTACTCGTGTAGGATGTGTTTTTTCTTGATTTGTATGATTAATGCAACCCTTATCAAATCAGACCTTGGTTATTACAATATTTGTTCGGAAAAAAAGTGATCAATGTACAAGATTAATTCTGGAATTTCCAGAAAATGAACTGCAACAAACAGGTTGAATATTACGTAATTGGCATACTGGATCTTGAGTAACTACAACGACGGACGAGAACAAAAGGTAAATTAAATGTGAATATCGTCCATATTGATTACCTTATTGTTCTGAATGTCATATGACAGTTTTACCAAATTTAATTTCGACAGGTTTTCCAGAATTTTGCAAGGATCTTACCTTGCCTTGTAGTTTTCGAAGGGAAACCACGAGGAACAGTACGAAACGCGCGCGCTGGGCATGATGGACAGTATTGAACATCAAGATGCTATTGCGACGTTTCAAGATGGAACCGACATACAACCTCTTTTCTCGATTCGGCTCGCGCTAGGGAACACGCACAACGACTCGATAAGGGAACGTTTCCTTCGTCGACGTAATGACACTACGTTGATCGTAATGTTTTCGTTGGAGTGCCGGGGGGGGGGGGGGGGGGTCGTTTAGCTTTACAGTCGTTCTTTTTTCCCAGGTACGCAAGTACGTAAGTGCGCACAGCCGTACAGGTAGCTCCACCACCCCTTCTGCAATAAAGAGTTCATTGGTATTGCAAGTGAATCCTGAGCTCTGCGTATGTTCCTGCATGTCACGAGGACATATCGTTCCTGGACCGAGTTCAGCATAAGTGCAAATCATATACTGCAAGCTCTCATGCATCAGTAAAAAAATGTCCGAAAATTCCTCCAAAGTGTAGCCCCTTGTTGTTCTTCTTGTTTCCAGTGAGTGGAGCCGGCGAACGACTTAAATTAGAAAGTAAACGCGAAAATAAAACACAAGGGAACTAAGGGGAGAAAGTTGTGAGGGCATTTTTTAATTTCGTTTTTGTTTTCTGACTTTCCACCACTTGCTGGCCCACTATATCTAACAGCCTGGAACAGGCTGGCAAAATACCGCACTGAAAGTGCTAATGCAAAGTCCTCCGCTTCTCTTTTCCGCCGGCTCTAGTAGGTCCTCCTCTCGCTCGTGCTCTGAGCTTTAAATTTGTTTTCCCTCTCCTTTCCGAGAAAAAATTTCTGAGCTCGACTAGTACTAGTAGGCAAGGGGGTTGGTTTCTAAAGAAACTATGGTGCTGCGTCGGTGAGAGTAGACCGGAAACGCATGTTTGGTTTATCAACAGAGTTGATAACTAAAGGTAAATTGGCCAGGCTCGAGAGTTGATATTTCGAGTGTTAGTCCTTCTTCAAAGCTCTGACGAAGGGCCAACGCTCGAAACGTTAGCACTCGAAACTGGCCAATTTACCTTTACTGCTTACCAACTCTGTTGATAAACGAAGTAGCCGTAGGCGGGGGCCTTAATTCAACGATTCTCGCATAGTTATTGTTTACTCTTCTTTTCCTTGACCGTGGAGGGTCGCTAAGTAACGCGACAACATACTAAAAAGTCTGTTAGTTCATCTATTGTTTAAACCGCCATACTCCATAACAACGTAAAAGATTAAAAACAAAAGAAGTATACTTAGCACGATCGATTGCGTTCAACTGAATACTTTTCACAAGCGCATGCAAGATAAAACCCAGACGGGCTGTCTAAAATCGATTTCTTCCAAGACAAGAGCATCATTTTACCGCGAGGGGAAACTGAGTTTGCGGATCCGAAGCTACTAATTTTTGCCGTTGCCTCAGTGAGAAGAAAAATATGTAAACTGAAACATAGAGATGGTCTTATGTCTACAAAGAATAAAATACGTGATTCCGCCTGCTACTTTTGTTTTAATTTCAATGAGGATTAAATTTTGGTAGAAAACCGAATTAATCAATCTAAACAAAATGGTAGAAATTCTGTGAGCAAACGGGAAATTTTGGTTCTCTGTCCTGATCTGGTCCAACGACCCGAATTATTGATCAGAGAATGTAACTTTTGAAAAATCTTTCAAAACTGTATTGAGTGTTCCAAGAATGTTATATCCAAAGGTGTGACAGGTTTCACTTCGTGACAGCCTACCTATATTTTAAGAGTAGGAAAACGTAGTACAAAATGCCGCACTGTTCGTATTTGAGGTAAAAATAATTTCTTTTAAATTTGTTTTCCTGCGAGGATCGTTCTTAATTCTATTTGAGACATATTTACAGCCTTGATATAATAATAAAAGCAAAAAAATAGCCTTATCTTTTAGGAGGCACTGATGTATTCAGCAGGCGGGGATAATTCATCTTACTTTCTAGCTATATTTGGCTCGTGAACCTTTAGCACATATCGTAGAGGAAGTTACTGAACTCTTTCCAACTCAAGTACAGCGATTAAAATTTGACCAATAAAATTTCCGTTTCCAGATTCCTTACGTTCCTCAATCAAAAGGTTCTGGGAGTATTTTTTCGAGAATTGTTTGGCATCCATCGGGTTCCCTTAGAAGCCTTGTACTTTATACCATATTAACCCCGCTTTCCAAATGGCGCCAGTGGTATACCGAACGACATGTGCACCAATTACCCTTAATGATTACGATAATTTAAAATTTTAATGTGTCCCGGCCGGTATATAGGAAAACAATTGACATTGCTGGAAAGAGCGCTTTAAAATTAGTAAATTAGCCAAGTTTCAGAGACTTGTCTTCTGAAATAGCGAAGATATATATATCGCTTCGTTAAATCTGAAAATTTCAGTTATAGACGTTTGAATAGAAACCGTCATTTTTTGCGGCCCGTCTTCATATAAACGCCTAAAAAAAATTATTGAATTAACGGAGTTATATCTTCGCTATTTTAAAAGACCAGACTCTCAGACTTGGCCTTTTTCTAATGTTAAGGTTCTCTTTCCAGAGTCGGGTCTTGAATAGTTTTTCATTCTGACCCGGCCTACATAAAAATTTTAAATTACAGTGATCGGGTCTATATGGTTTCAGTTTATGCTAACGTCAAACCGTAAGATTTCCATTTTAACAGGATTTCGATGAGTTAGGAGGGCTGTAGTAAAATGGGATCTTGTGATAGCTCGAAAACTTGTCGAAAATTATTACGGAAACGATAGGAAGTGCATTACTGAGTAACAAGAGAGGATGCTCTCTTGTGACTAAACATTAGAAAACGTCAGATTCAAAGAATGGGATATCCACAAAAATAATGCAGAAATAGCTTATCGTTACTTTCATATATTTTCGTGCAAGAGCAATAATTTCACGGAGCGTACACTTATTAAGCGATATTTGTGAAAACAATTTTGCACACTTGTACTGGTAGACTCAGTTGCAAGTTATGCTGAGATGTCGCAACAGCTTTAAGGAAAAGTATGAGCTTTCGTTTACTACTCCAGTTTTTAAACACGTTGTTCATGATTCTTAGTGAGGACATTAATGACAAAATTATCTTTTTTTATAAATACAGTTGAAAGCTGACGTATAAAGAATTGTAGGTTGGCAAAAACAGTAACTCAATTTGGGCACTATATTGTAATTATTTTCCTTTCACGTGTGATTATTAGCACGTAAGAATCAAATTGTGTGAAATCATTACCAGCAAAGCACAATGCTGGAAGCACAAGACAAATTAATGGAGAAAAACGTAGATTATCACTTCTGTCAATTAGAGTTTGCAATACATTTACAACTGCATGGTAGCCCTTCGATAAAATTTCTCTTCGTGTAAGCTGTTAATGGACAAGAGTTTACCGTGACGATAATAAATGATTAATGTAAAAAGTTGGGATAGTTACACTAAATTTATAAGAACGTTGAGGTCGAGATTAACTGAAATTTATGAACACACCAAGAACATTACCCAGCCTGAGAGGCAGTTAAGAACATTTTTATTTTGACCAAATATTTTAAAAGTGAACAGTATAAATACGGATAAAATAAATAATGTAAAACTCTTTAGGCTTTAGTCTATACAGTGCAATTAACCCAAATGATGAAGGGATATATATTGCCCTTTGATAGGTGTCTTGGTCATGGTCGCTTAGATTTATTGAAATACTAAAACAGACTATCAGGTAACTTAATTTCATTAAAAAGCTCACCGACAGAAATCGGGATGGAGGTGATCTCGTTGAGACATATTCTACAGCAGTTTTTTTCTTCGCTTTTCATCGATTGTATTGGCAGTCAGTAGCAACAAGTTCTAATTTCCGACAACTGTTTTTTATTTATTTATTTTTTTTATTTTTGTCATATTTTCCTTCTAAGAGTTGTCGCATAGGAGCCACGGATGTTTGAAAGCTACTCCTAAACTGAAATTTGCTTAAAACCCTGTGAAAAATTTCGACATTTTTTTTTCGAACCAATCCATTTTACTTCAGTCAGGAGCAAACTTTGTAATGTTAAACTAATGTAAATTCTTTTTTCATGAAATCTAAAATTATGACGACTCAGTCTAAAGACAGTCTAAAACTACTCAGTGAGCCACAATAAATTATTTTTCTGTTATATATTCTCCTCTGAAGTCGACTGATGCCAGCCCAGCCACCGTACCTGTCTTGCGTACAATGACAATGATACCGATATGCCGTTTAAATCAGTTTCTTTACAGCATAACACAAAAGCCAAGGTACGGTACGTTAAACTGAGCTTCATAGGAGTGAAAATCAAATGGGACGGCGTCTTAATCGAGCCTTAGAATTTTCAGTTTCTGATCATTCTGCCAACGGAAATAAACCAGAAACTTGTTTTATCCTGTTCAGTGGTGCTTGGAGTGAAAGAGAGAGAGACATAATCGATGGCGGATAAACTCTTTCAAGCTTTCAAGTTCGGAGAGTCTTTGCGTAATACTTCCGGACGCCGGAGGTACCTCTCACGTCCCCTTCCTAATACATTTTAACTTTCGTACACTGGTTAGTACAAACTCATCTACATCTACTCTTTATTAAGCCGGTAAAATCCTGATAAGATATCACACCAGCTAACTACAGATACTTAACTCTACAACTAACTCTTCCGGTACCACGAGAGTTTGCTGAAGACAACAAATGTAGATGTCTTTCCACTGGCAAGCAGCTGCGTGTCAGTGGTCAGTTGGCGCAAGGCTGAGGTACACTACAGCGTCTGAATGTGGCGGAGCTGCTGAAAAATCCAAGCTTATTGCAAAATGGGCCTTGCTTATGCCGTCAAAACATTCGACAATCAGTATGCCAGCGAAGCAGAACAAACAGCGACATTAGACCACCTCTGAAATACATCAAAATTATAAAATAAAAGTAGCTATTCGCTGTATGTGCAACTATACCTAGAGCTGCGTAATTGTGCGTTGTGTTGCTTTTCGTAATGAGAGCTTTTTAAACGGTTCGATGTCCCGCGCGTGGTTCAGGAATTCGACAATTCAAATGTAATTGATTGAGCTGTATTATTTATTTATGCCTTGCAAGGTGTTTCTATCTTTTGAGTCCTTGAAAACACTCCAGAATTATGACCGAGTTCAAATGAAAACCCGACCGAGCAGTATGTTCATTCAGTCTTGGAAGGTATTTTTGTTAATTTTAATTGTTAATTAGGGTTGCTCCTTGAAGTGAGAAGTAAGTTGGACCGGAGGGGACCAGGTAGATGCTGTTTCTTGGTTTCTCCATAGTTACAAACAAATCGAGACAGCCAACAATCAACATAGAATTTCTATGGTAAACAAATTAATCCATTCTTTGAAGAGATGCTTAACAACCGAGTTTGTTATTTTCCCTCGAGAACTGTTGATTATGGCAACTGCAAAACAGAGAGTGCTAATGCGTTGTTCTGACTACAAAGGGGTGTCGGCTATTGGTGGCCAGAACGCAGGAGTTCATTTGCCTTTTGTTTCAGCCACTCCTTTGATTTGCACTTGAAAACCTTGATCATCTCATTCCCAATTTTCCGGCCTTAATTGAGAAGACGCTTTCAAAGTAACCAGAGGTTTCGTGCAAAGAGTTGTTAGATTTGCGGGAAAAAAGTACGAAGGTTTTGGTTCCTACGTGAACAATGGCGCACTACCTGGAAGTGTTAGGTTAGAAGGATGTTCTTGCAGAACTCTTTCGCCCTTTTTTTTGCCTGTTTTCGTTACATTAACTTCACTTCACTTATTTATTTGACGTAACCTCGAGCACATTTCTTTTTCATCTCTAGTGCTGATCATAGCGACAAGTCTAGTGGCACATGTGGATGGAAATCTTTGTAGCAGCAACAAGGCAAGTTTCTAGTTTAACTAACTAAGCCTTAGCATGCGTTCAATAGGTTTCCCTATTAGACTGAACTCTTGTTACTCATGCGTCTGAAATCCTTTAGGAATGATGGACTGTCGTCTGTCTTCTAAAGCTCACGAACTTGGGCCGATAACAGTCATTTCATCGCTTTAGTTCAACATTTTTACAATCTTTTATGTTGTCTATCTTTGTCCAATAGCCGCAAAAAAAAAAGAATTATACAATTATGAACTTAACAATCTTTGCGGTTGGTGCTTAAAACACCACGCGGTTTGAGGTAAACGAGACCTCGAGATTTCGCAATACACTAGCACTCAGGTAAATTCATTCCTGGGTATATTTCTCGTAACATTTATTCAACGTTTATCAAAATTAAATCGCCGAAATTTGCTGGAACCTAATTAAAATGGTCTTGCATTCTTATTTCATGATTAACACCACCTTGTAATGCGTGCATATGGACTTGCGCGTCGAAGGAGCGCTTGTTTACCGCAAATTTGAGATTGTTGACAAAAGACTAACCATAGGATTTGAGAACAAAGAGATTTTCTACTTTTTAAACAAATTGAAGTACATTGCTTGAGGCAACTGATTTTGTTACTTATAACAACAGTTTTATTCCAACTTCAAGCGTGAGTTGCACAATGAAGAATTGAACCAAAAGACACACTGGTCAGTGTACTGACAATAAACTCGACCAGTGAAGAAGTTATCCTGGGACAGTTTTAAAAGACCTGTTTAAGAGAGCTAAATAAGCTCAGTAAGTTCTCTTTAGCGGACTGCTTTTGTAAATGATTCTCTCGCAATTGTTGTCGAGTTCTTCAGTGTACTCGTTGTACTTTGACCGCGACTTACTTCTTGGCACGTTTCACTCGAAACGCGTTGTCATAGAGACATATTCCGAACATTACAAAACCTGGATACTTCGAAATCTTAGAAAGAAAATTTCTTTTCTTTTTTCGTACTATTCGAAGTATGTCACGACGGCCAAAGTAGAACAACATTTTTTTTAAAATTTTTATACAACAACCGCTACTCAATGATATTCGACAGTAGCGTCCAACGTTTCAATTCACCCCGAAAGATCGAAATCGGCGGAAACATTTCTGTATTTGGTTGGTGTTAAAAACACTCTTTTCGATATATCTGCTAGCAATCGAGGAGCTTATCTTTTTCCTTTTCTTTTTTTTGATTAATTATGAAAATAACTTGACATTCTGTTGTCCTCTGTTTGCACCAAAAGACACGTTGCTTAGCAACACATAAGGCTGGCCTAGCCTGGAGTTGACTGTACCATTTAGTAGCAGTTAGTAGACAGTAGCCTTTTCCTAGGACTTTCGCTTCACATTTCCAGTCAAGTAAGTCGCGGAATTCAAGATCTCCCTCTCGCTCGCTTTCCGTGATCCACGTAATTTTTTCTTCCCGAAAGGTGCGCGAAGTGTAGCGCGAGTAAGCGCGAAGCGGGAACAAGCAGGCGGTGGAGCCTAAGCACGAGTTTCATGCTCTCCCCAGCTTTCGCTCGACAACATGGCGGAAACAGACTCATTTCATTTTAGCGCAGCCTACCTGTTACAAAATCATCGTTTTAATACTTTAAAAACCCTTACTTTTTTACTGACTTAATGCCTTTTTTACTTGCAGACGGCTTGCTGTCATGTCAATGAGTTCTGTGGTAAAGTGGAATTGTTTGGAAAAATATGTAGTGGCTTACCCACCATCTGTCCTGAACTGGTAAATCGACCACCAAGCAGCAGTGTAGTTCCTCAGTCAAGCACTATCTACCTTAGTCTGACAAGCACTGGCGTGACTATCACTTCTACCAGCAGCAGCCCGAGTTCCAGTTCCAGTTCCAGCGGCAGTAGCAGTTCAAGTAGTAGCAGCAGTGTCAGCCAGAGCTCAAGTTCAAGTGGTAGCAGCAGTGTCAGCCAGGGCTCAAGTTCAAGTGGTAGCAGCAGTGTCAGCCAGGGCTCAAGTTCAAGTGGTAGCAGCAGTGTCAGCCAGGGCTCAAGTTCAAGTGGTAGCAGCAGTGTCAGCCAGGGCTCAAGTTCATCCAGTTCCAGCAGCGTTTCCAGTTCTTCTAGTTCCAGCAGCAGCCCGAGTTCCAGTTCCAGTTCCAGTTCCAGTTCCAGTTCCAGTAGCAGCAGTGTCAGCCAGGGCTCAAGTTCATCCAGTTCCAGCAGCGTTTCCAGTTCTTCTAGTTCCAGCAGCAGCCCGAGTTCCAGTTCCAGTTCCAGTTCCAGTTCCAGTTCCAGCGGCAGTAGCAGTTCAAGTAGTAGCAGCAGTGTCAGCCAGAGCTCAAGTGCATCCAGTTCCAGCAGCAGCTCCAGTTCATCCAGTTCCAGCAGCAGTTCCAGTTCATCCAGTTCCAGCAGCAGCTCCAGTTCTTCCAGTTCTAGCAGCAGCTCCAGTTCATCCAGTTCCGGCAGCAGCTCCAGTTCATCCAGTTCTAGCGGCAGCTCCAGTTCATCCAGTTCCAGTTCCAGTTCCAGCAGTAGCAGCTCCAGTTCATCCAGTTCCGGCAGCAGCTCCAGTTCATCCAGTTCTAGCGGCAGCTCCAGTTCATCCAGTTCCAGTTCCAGTTCAAGTTCCAGCAGTAGCAGCTCCATTTCATCCAGTTCCGTCAGCAGCTCCAGTTCATCCATTTCTAGCAGCAGTTCCAGCAGTAGCAGTGTTAGTGCTTCCTCATCCAGTTCTAGCAGCAGCAGTAGCAGCTCCAGTTCAGCCAGTTCCAGCTCCAGTTCATCCAGTTCCAGATCCATTTCATCCAGTTCCAGCAGCAGCTCCAGTTCATCGAGTAGCAGCAGCAGCAGTCTCTCTATGACTTGGCCAACTATTGTTACTTCAACATTTAGCAGTATGGTTGGCATGGTCTGCCCCTATAGTACCCAGCATATTTCTCAAACCGTCTCTAGTGTCGCCCCATGGTGGTCATCATATAATGTTACCGAGGGATTTCGTAACTGGCTGGTGAATGATATACAGAAACGTGCTGATTGTGGTTATGGTACCAAGTTTTGTGCCCTAACCCAAAGCTGCATTCCTAATAGTGATGATTGTACCATTCATCTTACCAATGACATGCTTCGCAATCTGACAAACACACCCTGGTGTGCAGACTGCCCCTCTGGCAAGTTCTTTTGCCCGTTGTACATGCAGTGCATTAATGAAAATACAAGTTGCTCCTATGACGACTTGTTTCAGTGGCAGAAAAATAACAACTTCAGCCTCGGACCATTTGGCAAAGTGTGCGCAGCAAATGAGACGTTCTGTGTTGACCAATTGAGCTGCATCCCAAATACAAGTACATGCATACAAGATATCCAATATGTCTCCTCTCGAAAAAAGGCTGAATTTGCTTGTAAGAGTGGCAAAGTGTTCTGCCCTTACACTGCTTCCTGCCAGGTTCAAGCAGATTGTAACCCCGCTCAAGCTAGGAACTACAGTGAGGCACTGGCAAATGACAACTTAGGAGGTAAGGCACTGTTTGTTTTGTCAGAGAGCTTTGCATATGTAATTCCATGGAAGCCAAACTAAACTTGGTTTGCTAAAAAAATGAATCCCTATAGATGTGGAAAAAAACAATTTTTACGCTACAGTGTGGTGCAAAACAGTTTCTAAGGAACACTGATAACATTTTACCAAATGAATATCATTAATTAAAACGGTAAAAATTATTGTTAAAATCACATAGTTTTATATTAAGTATCCCATAACACTTTTAGCCCTAACAGTGATCAGCATCAAATTTCTCCTAACTTCCAGTACTTGGGGGCAAGATAGGAGAAGTTGTGCTTTTATATTAGGGGTTAAAGAGTTAAAGTGGCAAAAGACATTTTTGTTTCTGTAAAGCTTAAAATGGTGATTCAGATGGTACACTGAAAAGTAGTTGGGTACATATGGAAAGGAAAGAAGTCGATTACAACTTGAATGCATTTTATCTCCTGAATAGCGACTTATCCATTGGATAAAGTTATCTGCTCTTTGAGCAACTGGGGCCTGATTGAGGACACTGAGAAACAATTTTTTATGATGGATTAAAGGAAAATTTTCTTGGTCCTTAGGTTGGGCACATTTATGCCACATGCAAAACCTGATTTGTCCAAGTGTATCACGTGCCATGGTTAGGTGTGCAGAGGCTCGGGACACATACAATTGCAGGTAAGTAGCAAACATATGGCTTTTGCCTTGATGGTAAGAACTATTTGAAATAGTAAATGCTTGTTATTCACTGTATAAAAGAGCATAGTGACAATAATGTATTATCTTACTTTTTTTCAGTTTGTGTCCAGATGGATATGATTATTGTAAACTGAATCGTGAATGTCTGGCCACAGGAACTGTGTGTTGTGCCGAAGGTAAGTCATAATTCTGTGTGCCTGAATGGCCCGTAATCCAGAAATATGCTAGCTGTCTGTGATAATGATGAAAATTCTCTTAATGACGGTGCCTTCTTATACAGCAGTTTTTTTTGCCAAGTTTATAACTATGCTGAAAAAGCAGATCTTAGCAAGGGTTACTGGAATCTAAAAAGAAAATTGGGGGTAACCAGTCATATTTCAGAGATAATTAATTTAGCCACAATAATTATTCTAAAAGGCTGTAAAATACAGAAGAATTTATGACATTTTTTCCCAATTGAAACTGAAGCTAAATTATTTCTGAAAAATGTATGGTTACCCCCAAGCTTCTTTTAAAATTTCAATAGCCCAAGTTGCTAAGATCTGCTTTTTGTGTATAGCCATAAACTGCACAAGAATACCAATATAATATTACTAGACGGCGCCTTTAAGAAACAGACTTACTTGGACAATCACCACTTGCGCCAAATGTATGCATGGTGGGAAAAGAACCTGCGCCACCCTTAACCCTTCAAGCTTCAATAATGATCAATGTATAGTTTCTCCATACAATATTACTAGTTGATCAAGCATATGGGCCATGAGAATAAAGGAAATGATCAGCAAAGATAGGCTGCCTTGATTTTTAAACAAACTCTCCCAACTACTACCATAAAAATATAGAGAGAACAGTATGGAGAATGTGCATGGCGATATTGGAAATTAAAGGGAGCCTCCACTGCGACAACAAATGGACGATAAATTGTTTGAAATAGTGTCTAAATTCAAAATTTCAGTTTAAAAGAGTAGAAGTGACATTCAAGTGTGCTAAAATTAAATATGATTCTTGCCTATTTTCGCTTTTAAATTTCCCGGGTGCCGCCAGTTTAGATTTTATGATGTCATGCGGTTGCCGCTATTGTTAGTAAGCAGAATTTCTTTTGTGTGAAACAATAGAGCAACCATATTACGTCATGAAATCCAAGATGGCGGCGCCCAGGAAATTTAAAAGCGAAAATAGGCGACAATCATATCTAAATTTAAGCACACTTGTATGTTATTTTTACTTCTTAAACTAAAATTCTTAATTTAGACACTATTTCCAACAATTTACCGTCCATTTGTTTTCAGACTGGAGGTTCCCTTTAAAGGGTTAAACGAAGAAATACATTCAGTCACCTACTGTGATGTTCTGATCATGAGCCCCTGTAACTTAAAACAATTGCTTCTACAAGGCTTAGAGAGTCATGGGTTCAAAGAAAAAGTGCTAGCCTTGTCATCTTGCAAGTTATCATTTGCACCCTTTTGGAATAGTTTTGGTGTTAATGTTGGGCCCAAATTGATGCCTTACCTTAATAAATTTTTAGTTTAGAGCAAGAGTCCTCCAGCTGTAAGAATTTTGAAAATACGTCTAATTAAATTGAGTAATTGTTTTTGTTTTTTGCAGGAGAATCCTTGTGTAATTTTACTGGAATTTGCGACACCACATCAGGCTGTCAAAAGTACTCAACATGTCAATCTTCGGAATCAGGAATCCGTATCACATTTTCAATAAATGACGTTGACTTTGACAGTGAAGTTGGTGGAGACGAGCAGATTTTTTTGCAAGGGTTTAAGAATCAACTTAATTCAACTTTTAATTTGGGCTGTGTTTCTGAACTTGACGCAATACCGGGAAGCATTAACATATCATTTGTTGCAGTCCCTGCCCAAGGGCAAACTGCTGACGATTTGAAAAATGCCGTCACTCAACTTCAAACTGCAATCGCATCTGGTTCTTTTAATATAACCTTACCCTCAGGCCTGGTTGTGCAGCCAGATCCCAGTTCGTTTAAGGCTGCACCAGTGACACCTCAAACAACAGCAGCCCCTGCAACAACTCCAACAGATTCTAGTGGTTTGAGTGACACGGATATTATCATAATTTGCTGTTGCGTCGGTGGATTTGTGCTGATTGTAATAATCGCCGTCACTGCATACTGCTGTATTAAGAAGAAGAAGCAGGGCAAGGTCTCACCACATAGTTCAAGACAGGCACTCCGGGAAGATGAAGATTTGGAAATGAGGCGCCGTGGTAAAGACCATCCTGGTAAGTAATGTGAATGGTTACAGTCAGTCTATGTCACGCATGACCAGTATTTCCGACAATGAAATGAACATTCGAATTCCTCTTTGTAATGTCCAGCATTTGAACAGGACACTTTTTAGGCCTCCCAAGGGACCGGGGACAAAGAAATAGGCCCCACAAAGAAAAAAGCCATTTTTGGGTCAAAACTAAAATTCTTTGCCAGGGCTTTGTTTGTACTTAAAAATGGTTCCCAAGTGATTTTTTTGACACCCCAAGGTCCCTAGGGACTTAAAGAGTGAATAATGCATTTTTCAGAGATAATAAAGCTTCAATTTGGAAAAAAAGCCATACATTGCTTTGTATTTTACTGTTTTATTGGAGTAATTGTTGCTTCATTATCTCTAAAAAAATGCGTGGTTACCCCCAATTTTCTTTTTGGATTTCAATAGCCCTTGCTAAGATCTGCTTTCCGCACATAGTCATAAACCACACAAAAATACTTCCTTATTAGTAAGCACTGTCCTTAATCTGTTCACTTTGACATGTGTATCTGATCCCCGAGTCCTTGTTTAGATCCACAAAGCATCTTTAAATTAAACAGTCATGTTGTATGGACCTAAACTAAACCTGAAAACCAGAAATTTTAATACTTCTGCTTGTTTTGTTTTTTTCACAGGTTCTAATAACAATCCTGCTTTGGATCCATAGTCATTACTTAAACCGCCTTCTTTTAAAATGTGCACCTATGGATAGCCACTGAGGAAAGCAAGTTTACCTGCTACCAGTTGGTTGACAACCCACAACCTCACTTGCATGGAACCGACAAAGATTTTTCTGTTCTCTAGCAGTAATACCCAGGGATTATGTCATTTGAATCAGTGAACTTGGGGAAAATGGCATGCCAGTTGGAGGGGAAAGGCAATAAGCTTGCGTTCAAGGAAGTACGCCAAGGAAGTTTTAAAGGCCAGTGCGCAAGCCTTTGGAGATCCAGAGATCAAGGATTTGAGCCTTGGTTTAACTGTACTCTTTGTGAGCTATTGGTCAGAATACAATACAGTCATCTCTCTCTTTTATATATTATTATACCATATCTCCCTGCCACAGCTGATTTAGACACACTGCCATTTCTGCGATCAATTTCAAACTCTCTTCAAGATGGATGTCTCTAAAACACAGATATTCGGAACGCCAGATGGCGCATATCAATGAAAACGTTGACTGTTCCAGTAATAATCCTTTAAGTGCCCATTAAGTCGTGGATAATTTTTAAATTATTGCGGCAGCAACCTAAAAAAATTCTAGTAAGGGGTCTGCTAGTCACTTGAACCTGCCTGACTCCTGTCCATTGAGTTTTCAGGTCTGTAAAATTACAATATTAATATTTAACTTGAGGAGATTGTAGTCCTCAAATGCTTATTCATGTCCAAGCGTACCAACAATCAGTTTTTGGGAGAAGGACAAAATTTTAATTTCAGAAGTACCACCTTAGTCAGGGCTGGGAAGTAACGTGAAAAGAGCTTGAACTTGAAAAAACACACTTGAGGATGTTATTCGCGGACTGAATGGTTTGAATAGTTTGAATAGTTTGAATTGTTTGGGCCTCATGTACATACCTTGCTCAGTTTTTGGATACGGTTTTTGTAAATGACGATTTTTTTATGTATAGGATCAGATGTTGTTTTGGTCCTCACTTGACATGTAGTCCCACATGAGAAGCATTGCATGACAACTGTAAAGACACCTTGTATACTTTGCGTAATTATATAATACTCCTTTTAAAGGTATCAGCCTGGTAAATGTTGTGATTTTAAATTTGTTTTAAACCAACCAAAAACATTCAAATCACAACGGTCTAAACCACAATATGTTCAGCAGTTTGTGGCAAACAGGCCACTGAGCTACACTTGTAAAATATTGTTTTTTGAAAATATCGTTCGGAGTGCATGCTTTTTGTATTACTAAGTACGCTTAAATTGTAACCAACAGTGCCGCCTGGAGCGAGCCAACTTCTAGTCTTGTTTTTAACAGTTGAACCTTGATTTAAAGGGGCAGTGTAACCTATTTTTTATGTCATTTTGAGTAGCCAAGAAAACGTATTTCAATCGATGGAATCGCCAAAATAATGGTTCAGTTTTGTTAATAATAACCCTACTAGAACACAGAAACTAGTAATAATTATGTTTGGTTGCTCATGGCTAGGATGGAAATGGATTGCAACTTGAAAAAATTGGCCTATTTTTTCAAGTTCATCTTGTTTATTGTAGAGACGTCGCTAAAAAACCTGATCACGGCTTGTCCTTCCTTGTTGAAAATCCGTTAATATTTTCTTCCTGGCACTCTAACAGCAATTTCATTTTAGAAAAAAAAAGTTCTTAGTGAAATTTTTTTGAGGAGTTTTGACCAAAAATACAGCAAAATCACCGTGACAAAGTCCCTTTAACCAAACTCTATAGAATCAAGTCCTCGGCATAAGGAACGATACTTTTAGCTTCAGCCCGGCCTTTTAAAATGTATGAAACACAACCTCGATATAACGATTCAATTTCCCTGGTCTCTTGGCGAGTCCAAGTGAAATCGAAGTTCCACTGTAAAAAGTTTGATCTTTTCACACAAAAGTTTTAATCAGTTCCTATGTCGTATTGTGAGTGGTGGTTTAATTTTCAATAAAGTGTGGAAAAAAAGTGATATAATTGTGACTGCCAACTTTTCCTGCCCTAAAGGGCTGCCTTGTCCTAAATCGTAATGTGCGAAAGGGGGGATCGAGATTTAACATTTTTGTATTTTAGAAGTGTCCGTGTAAAAACAGACTGTACAGAAATAGAAGCATTAGAAAGGATAGAATAAACGAGGGAGAAATTTATGGCAGAAGAGTCCTACTGCTGTCACATCACCTTCATTTACCCTCGGATTTTAAGAGTAGCTAATGCAGCTAATATCACCGAGCATTTACCCACCCAACCATGAGATTATACAAAGACCAGACCACAACACCGGGAACTACGTCCCCTACTCTTTGCGAACAGTGGGTTCTTAACGTCCCACAGAGTTCTTAACAAACAAGGGTTGTGAGACAGGTCCGACGTTTGAGGGAACTGAAATGAATCTTTAGCTTTTCTTAGAGATATAAGACAGACCCTGTTCATACTGGGCTCCCTGTGCCCGGGTATTGAAAAAAAACGGAATTGTTCAGACTCCTTGGCGTCCAAAGACCAATCGCGTTCTCATTCGTCAATTAAGCGCCCGCCATTTTGTTTACTGCATCGTAGGGCGGCAACGGGAACTCACAAAATTCTGTTCAGACCAGTGCCCGTGCCCAGGAACGGTGCCGGAGTCGCTTTCCTCAAAGGTAGCGCCTGTGCCCGGGCATGGTGCCTGGACACCAGTTGTTCGAAAGCCGATTAACGCTTATGCACGATTAAAAGTTAACCGAGGCTTTTTTTCTTGCTCGTTATAAACGATTTTAAAGGCTGATTTTAAGCTAATGGTAAAGAAAAGTCTAGTCAAAACTGAGAGACAAAAATAATTTTTTGAGAATCTTACTTGATTAGTAATTAAACGCAATTCAAAGTTCACATTAACCCAGGATTAGCTTAATCTGTTTATGTCTGGTCTGATCAGTCAGTAATAAATTTGATCTTAGTTTTACGACACTGAATGGAAATCCGGAAACCGCTCTAAAATAAGAGCGACTGCGTCGGAATCTATCGATTTTATTCGTCACTTATGATTTATACAGAGTGAACTGAAAACATGAACAGCAAGCAAAACATCGAAGCATAAATACATGCGGCAGCGAGCGAATTGCGTTTCTCTTGTACAGTAACGAGTATACTAAAGTATTTGTCAGTATGAGAGCCGAAATGTGCTTTCCCCCCCTGAAACATTTTCACTCCGCTCCGCGGGGTCGCGACCTTTTACACCAATTCTGGACCCGCCGCTGCTCTCGGTGCAAATGCACACTGCATTATCCCAACACACAGCATTTCTAGACTGCGAGCGGTCTCCCTTTTGCTGAAGAATCTGCGGAGAAGAACGTACGATATTCGAGGAGCGAGTCGCGCGCGCGAGCGGTAAGGCGGTGAGTAGCGCAGAACCCGCGCGCGCGACTCTTAAATGTCGTGCTCGCCCAGGTTTTTGCGTTCTTTCCCGCGGATTCTCGAGCAAATGAGAGTCTGCTCGCAGTATACAGCATTGCGTGCTCCAAAACCTGGTCTACTTCGTCCAGCGAACGGGTAACTCAATGTGTGCAGGCTAGTTCACATTCCTCCGATCCGATTCCTTCGATCACTCGAGAAGAATGCTGCTGGTTGTAGTCAGGCTTTTGCTTTCTAGCCTGAAGAACAGATGTTATTTTTATGCGTTTCACCCGTCCTCTCCCGTCCAGGGCGCGGGCCTTCTCCCGTCGTACGTAACTCGCCCTCTGCACCTGTTCTGCGAGCTATTTTCCTCTTAACAGCGTAGAATCCCCATAGAGCATGCGCGATTCAAAAATGACAATTTTGAGCGGAATGAGCGCATTAACAACATCCAATAGGTGAACATTTGTCTCCAACGTGTTCGGAAACAAAAAGATACTGGCGGCTAATACCACATCGCACAACTAATTGAATTCCTTGTCTCAGTTGAGGCAATGACTTAACGAAGCCGCGTAGTGTAACACAATTAAGTATTGAAGCTCTCTCACACCTCAGACTCGGAGACCATAGACAGTCTGGGAGTCCAACCCATCTCTCTTCGTCTCCCAGAATGCGTCCGCATTTTAATCTTCTGAGTTTCGACGATGTTTTCATCTCCATGATCGCTGCTGCTTCCATATGGTTGAAAGTCCGGCGCAACGTCTGTATACTGCAAGGACGGAAGAGAAGCAGGCCTGTTGGGAAGGAGAAACCGCTCCAGTAGGGTGCGTTGGTCATCGGCTGGCTCCGTAATGCCACGGTTACGAGGCAAACTCTTGCTGACAGGTTTATACATTGCACGGTCGTAAAGTTCATCACTAGAATTTCGTCGAGTTGGTGCCGAGTGCGATGGAATGGTACCATTTGGTACCTTACCAGTCATGACTTCGCGAAGAGAACCTGTTCTTTCTCCAGCAGAAGGTTTGCGCGCTTTTTTCTTAGCCGAAATTCCACCATCGCAACTGTCATGCAAGCGTCCAGTAGGGTTGCGTGACGCAGTAGGTCCTGCGTTCCCTTGGTTTTGCGGCAGCGTCTTGCAGGCTCGTTCATAAAAATCACGGTGATACAATTCGTCGCTAGAATAGCGTCTAGTCGGCGAGTTCATTGTTAAAGCGCCTTTCGAAATGTTATCATGCATCTCACGGCAATCAGATCTTGGTTTGCGTGCTCTTTCACTAGAAGAAAGTCTTCCATCACGAAGGTCATGTAATCGTTCCTTCGAGTTGCGTGATGCGGTGGCTTCCACCCGCTGATAAGGCACGTGGGCTGCTTGGCTGCTGCGGTTATTTGGTAACGTTCTACTTACACGGTCAAACGATTCATCACTAGCATACCGCCGAGCCGGTGGATTTCTTTCGGTTCTACCGGTCGGAGTTTTATCATGCATTTCTTGACGATCACGACTTGTTCGGTGACCGTCACGCGACTTTCTACATGAGTGACGTGACACAACAGCAGTTTCATCCTCGCTTCCTTGAAAGGTACTGAAGCTAGGTTTTCTAGAAACTGTTGTTTCTATGGAATCCAAAGACATTCCGTCAACAGAGGATTTTCGGTCTGGATCTTGGACAAAGTTGTTTCGTTTGCTTTCCTCGTCTGTATCGTGTCCACTGTCTTCACTAGCGCTAATTGCGTTTCCCGTATACATTGTTGTCACGACAGGCGGCAGGCATGGTGCGCGTGACAAGTCAGTTTGGTTCCCTAGGCTACGAGCACTTGGTGTCCTGCTGGGAGGCCTCCTCACTGAACCATTCAAACTCCGATTACTAAAAGAGCTGCTTCGACCAACGCCACTTGCGCACCTTAAAGCTTGCTGCCGGCGAGCCGCAAGCCTGTAAATATGTTTTTCTCTCTTCCGGGTAACGTAAAAAAAGTAAAATACACAACTGGCAACGATAGCAAGCAAGATGGGTCCACCGAAAACCGCTACGTAGAACCAGATTCGTGGCTTGCACTGCCAAGTGGCAACAAGTTCCCTTGTACTGTGAAATGAATGCTCTGATGAAGCGTCCGTGACCTCGAGCACACCAACTTCCGAGGAAAAGAATAACAGTCTTGAAGAGCAAGACTCCCCAGCCCCCGCGCTACAGCTATAAACCGAAGACTGTAAGTCATAGACCTTACGGTTTATATTCAAGTCAAGTTTCATCCGCGCAAAGTCCTTCGTTCCTTTACTGTATTTAAAAAGAACAAAATAGGTTCCCCTTTCGCGAACGTCCAAACTGTATGATATCTTCGTGGGTTGCACGGTAGGGGCATATGTTTTTCCATTTTCACCGGCTTCCGATTTCCGCGTGTCGTCGTTTTGTCTGATCCACTCGTTCAATCGCTTTTTGTCTTTGAAAATAAAGAGTTTTAACAGTGTATCAGACTCGGCGTTTACAGCAATGGATGACCCCTCCAGCAAATAAAACCCCTTGTACCAGTAGTGATGTTTTGAGACGAACACTTCAGTCGACGTGTTTGTACGCCGCAGCTGGGAGCTTGTTTTCAACGAAGATAGTATCCAGAGATTTCGATTAGGAGCGTCCTTACCGAGGGAAATTTCCTCGCAGAAAGCTGTTGATACCGAAATCGCCCTCATGTCTCCTTCGGCAAGATCGTACTTCTGTGCTAGAAACGTTGAGAAGTTCAAAATTTGAACTATCAGCGCGACGGCGCCTGATAAAACAATCAACATCGATATGCCAGAACAGATGCCAACTCGAAGCCTGAAGCGGTGATAGTCCATATAGCCTTTTCCATTAACGTTCTCCGGGACATAAACGACTTCGGCTGTCGTGGTGGCCATAAGTGACACACGTATATGTATCTCGGTTTAAAAGCGGTTAAAAGAGATCAGCAAAAACACATCTGATCTAGATCAAGCCTTGCGCCTTTGCCCTGAAAACGACCCGTGGCGAAAGTGATACGACACTCAAGTTAAAAAGAATGTTTTTTATCGTGAATGTCATGCGTTTGTCGACACACAAAGAGGGGATCGTATTGCTGATTGTTGGTTATCGCACCCGCAACGTGACAGTATAAACCGGCAAATGAACGATAGAAAACATATTCTCACGTGTCTCTATTCCAATCCCACAGACGTCTTCGTCCTGCTTACATATAACCAAAAATCAACATTTTTTGTCGTGAAAACGATTCAGATCTGTGTGTACATCTGGTTTACAATCCGGATATTTTGATAAGATTTTAGTGTTTACGTAAAGTGATCGACTATACCGGAAACTACACCTGGCACACCCAAAACGTAAAACATTGAACAAATACACACTTTATTCTATCTGTAGAAAAAGGATAATAACTTTTTGGGGGTGGGGGTGATAGGGAAGATTTACGGTATGGGGTTATTTGAGTGCGAATGTCATCAAAAAGAATTCCTTCGATCGGCAGTTAGATGGCAGTTTTTTTTGCTTAAGAAACCCGGCGTACCGTGTTTGCTACGGACAGAGGTTCACAGCTCCAATGAGGCCAGCGATTTTTCGTAAGTTTATTAAAAGGTGCAATTATTTGACAGACTGGGCTGCTTTTGAGGACGTCAAAACTACAATTGTAACACCATGCAGGCAAAAAATCCTCCCTTGTCTGAAATCAGGTTAAGTCGCTTGAGTTAAAATTCTCAACTTTAAGCAGGCCGCATTTCTCAAGCACTCTCTACACCCCTCTCCCCCTCCCCAACCACCCAGGATCTTGCCCAATAAAGTCTCTACCCGGAGGTTATCAAAAGGAATACAATTTTTTGTTCAATGTGAAAGGGCTTTTTCAGTTGCGAAAAGAAAACCTGAAAAAGCCTTTTCACATAAAGCAAAAATGTATTCCTTTCTTATACTTTATACTTTCTTATACATTAACGATAGGCGGCAGCAACACTTCTCAGCTTAACCTTTGCATCTCGTTTCTGCTCAGGTTTGCTACGGCTTCTATCAATAGGATTAAACCTTCTTAAACCCTGGTTAAATACATGTACAGACTGATAACTACCGATCTCGTAGCCTACGTGTAGCCGTACCCACCCCCCGTTTTACTTCGGGGGGTGGGTACGGCTAAACGTAGGAAGACTGTTCACAGTCCCCCTATTTTTCCAAATGGGGGAGTTGGGGTTAGTTTCTCGCTACCCTTTTTTTATACTGTGAGGGTCAAAGGTAAAAAAAACCCTTTTGGGCGAACTCTCCCCATATCCCCCCCCCCGCCGCTCCAACACCCTCCGACCGGGATCATCGTACATATGCTTCGCATCCACTACGACCCTCACTCGATGAAACAGCACATACTCCAGGTACAGTCAACTCTCGCCCTGCAATTGCGGACACCTCGCAATTACGGACACCCCGATAATACGGACAGCAACCAAATCTTCGACAAAAATAGATTACAGACGTTTGACTGAAATAAATTCCCGCTATTAATGACAAAGGACACTAAGGCCCAGTTCAGACGCCGAACTTTTCATGAGCCGAACTTAATTCAAATTAGGGTCGGCCCGAATCACGAAAATCCCGCCTTTTGATTCAGACGCCGAACTTAATTAGCCGAACTTAATTTACTCGAAGCAAAACCAATCGAAATGTTAGCGTTTGTTTTACTTTTTTTAATTTTTTTTTATTTGAAATACGTTATAATAATTTATGCATTAGGTTCGGCTCATGAAAAGTTCGACGTCTGGATCAAAGCCGTTCCAAAGCCGAAATTCCCGGCTGAGCCAGGCGGGAAGAACGGCTGAGCCGTTCCAAATTGAAACAGCCGTTCTCAACTGATTCAGACGCCGAACTTTTCATGTACTTAATTCGAGGTATTAGGTTCGGCTCATGAAAAGTTCGGCGTCTGAACCGGGCCTAACTCGCGGTCCCAAAGGGTGTGCGCAGTAGTTGACTGTGCTCGGCACTTGCATGCTACTTGAGTCGGGAGAACTTAGACAACGAAATCGCCGTCATTAATTTTGGAATGCTCAGTAGGAATAAACTGGAAGTGGACAAATAGATTGAATTCTCCGCACAACTCCTCTCCGTCCTAAATTCACATTGTTTTTAGTTTAGTTTTGTTCGACGCGCGGGGATGGGGGGAGGGGATGGGGTGATTTTGGCCTGTGACTCCTATGGCCCGAAAATCTTGCATGAAACTCTTTCGTAAATCGTAAAATCATCTAGTAAACTCACGGACTCACAAAAAATTTATCTGGCATCTTCCTGTTAAGCTGAGTTGAGCTGTTGAGTAAAAACAATACTTTTAACGGAGATTTCTTATTTCTTTTTTTTTACGTGCCTAACCATATCTTCAAAAACATGTGTTTTCATCACATTTAGTGCCCAGCAGATGGTGCAATTCCACGATGAGTATCAAATAAGAAACTGAAACATTTTCCCGCCTTTTTACGCTATGTTGAGCTATGGTTTGGAGTAAAATACTAGACGTGAAAAATTATTGGAAAATGGGCCATTTTTTCAGGTGGAACCCCATCCTTAAAAAGCGCTTTGAGGTGCGAAGCGAAAGGCAAAATAGCCACAATGAAGTACCTTATTGTAGGAAATTAACGATGCATGATATTAACGCAAATTTGAAAAACGTCATTGCTAATTAAAATCACAGTATTTTACAGCATCGTTATTTTAAGTCACCTTTATTTCCAACAAAGTTACATGTCATCTAGCTCACCGTCAGAGTCAGTCAGCACATCGTCATTCAAATTTCCAATATTGGTTTTAAAATGTTTTTAGATTCGTCAATGTATACGATCATTATCTCCAAGGGGATAGCTCACTTCTACTTTCTTGTGCAAAATGTCCATCACCCTTCTGTCTTCCCATTTTACAGTCACCTCAATAGGAACAAGTTCCAGACCGTTTGAATATAAGCGAAGATGGCTTGTATATAATCAAGAGAGGACTTCATCCTCTCTTGCATTGATCTAATAGATTTGACCTAATCAACTCTTATGTCCGGTTCCTAGGTGAAGTCAGGAGCCCATTGGTGAAGTGTGTAATTTTGCGCGATACGTGTTGGCAGCGAAGTCGCGGGGAGAACTTGGCTCCGCCGTTCGCGTGTTGGCGACTTTATTTTCGTGCGTTCTAAACAGTTTGTCATTCGCGTGCTACCGGCACAAGACAATCATAATCACCAGATTTCACCTGATAGCCGCAAACGAAAGTGATTATTCTACTTGGAATGGCTACTGCCTACCCTCAATACCATAAAATCGTTACTTTGCGTGTTTTTCGGTTTCACTGAGTTTCCAGACTTTTATAACAACCCTTTTCCTCCCTGGCGATTCAGCCAAAAGGCAAGATACACAAAATTTTCGGATGCCATTTTCATTCCACGAGGAAATATGACTACATGATATGTATGACTGTTAGTACGGTAATTTACAAAATGGAGCTTTTTAGGCTGCAAAACAAATCCGTCCATTTTTACCCCAAAAGCGAAAGGAATGCGGTTTCGCCTCTTTACGCTGTCAACCACTATATACTATTTATCAGTCTACAACATAATCTGACTGAAAATTCATCTTGTAATGTTCTATGTGACTAGTCATCTGTAGACGAAGCAGGGATATTGGTCCGACCGGTAACTCGAAAGCCGCTACTGTCCGGCAGTTTTAAAAATATTTTGACAATGTTTCGGAAAAGCAATCCGGAATTTATTTGTGGGGTAACGGCATTACTCTAATTCCAATATAAGCGGATAAAAACCTGCCTGTTTGTAAAACTGACCCTAGTGGACTACCCAAAGCCAAATACATTGTAGATATAGCGGACAAAGAAACACGTACGGCGATCGAAGAAGTCCTTCGAGTTACAACGTTTTGAATCGAGTAGCGCGACATTTAAGTAAAGCAAATTTATCCGATTTATTTATACACGGTTTGATTTAAAGAGGAGACTTAACAGTTGGTCCTTCATCAACCGCTCTCCTTTATTCACCGGCGCCACCAATATCATATAAAGTACCAACACTCGTACGGAGATAAATTTAGGATGTTTCCGCCATGTTTGTGGTTTCTTCGGCGCTCTTTTTGAAGTCGGTTAACCCGTCTACTTACATTGCAAAAATCAGGGTAAAAATATATAGAGCGTAAACCAGGCGCACCGTGGGCGTGTTGTCAGACAAGTTTTTGGTAAAACAAATAATCTAAAGAAAGAGCAACTGAAGGCTGATTTCACGGTCAAGGCGTGACCGTAAAGTGAAGAAGGACTTTTATTTTGTTTTATTTTAACCTGCGAGGCACTACCAAGATTTCAAATGCTTCTAAATATTTTCGTTTTATGCCTTAATTGCTGTAGTCATTTATTTACATGTAAATACGTGAACTCATTTGAACATTTCTCTTTCTTAGAAACTAATTGAATATTCTCTTTTTTGTGTTCTGTAAGTAATGTTATCACTATTTTAATATAGTTTCATATTGTAATTATTTTCACACGACCCCATAAGCTCTGAGCTTTAAACTCTATCGTATTTAAATAAAGGATATGTTATGTTATGTTATGTTATGTTATGTTATGTTATGTTAGGGAAGTATATTTGCAAATATTTCGAAAGGCACGGCCTTCCTTCTTCAGGGCGTTGTATACGCCGCCCCCTCACGTCAAAAAAATCTTTTTAGGTGACACAGGTCTTGCTTCTGCCATCAGACAATTGAAATGAAC
Organism: Pavona decussata; assembly: GCF_977016875.1. Lineage (NCBI taxonomy): Eukaryota > Metazoa > Cnidaria > Anthozoa > Scleractinia > Agariciidae > Pavona > Pavona decussata. The sequence continues at coordinate 255,171 of NW_028145587.1, forward strand.
TTTCCTGAGAAGATCTCTCTTTTAAAGAGCTTCCCCTTTATATTAAAAACAAATGACCTAACCCGAATAGCTCCAAGTTGGTTTGATAGCTCAGTTGGTGGAGCACTGCACTGGTATTGCAGGGGTGATGAGTTCAAATCCCGCCCAAACCGGAATTTCTTTTAAGCTTTCTTTTACAGCTGTTTAACATAACAGTTGCGTTCACAAATGCCATGGTCCCATTTCTGAATTCTTTCATCCGCAATTTAAATCTATATTAATTTCATTTATTATATCTCTCAGTTATTACGTGCAATGTGATTGGTCAATTTTGCGGGACTTATTTCACTGTACGGCGCACTAAATTTGAAACTTTCCCTTCCCGCGCACAAGATTAACTTCAGAGATACAATAAATCAGTTGCTAACCTCGTTTGCTCGGTCCGTACTGCAAGTTCTGGATCCTCGGTTTTCCCGTCGATTTACGCGCACCATAAATCAACGGGACTGTGCGCAATATGACCTCGAACTCGGTTAGTAAGAGGTATGTATTTCACATCCAAAATTGTTTCCTAAGCTATTTATGAAGAACTCTAGTTATTTCTCAAATACAATTTTATTCTCTTCTCAGCTGGTATTCCATAATATTTCTCAAACTCAAAGAAAAGTGTGAAAACAAACATGTGTGGGATTACGTAGTTTGGCGCTAACTAGTAAATCACTAAGGTTGTTGGTCCATCGGAAGGCAATAAGGGGTGTGGCTTTGAAAACGTTGGTGAAGCGGGGAGATGAAGACAGGATGCCGAAGTGTTCAAAATGCGTTCAAAACACGTTTTAAACGCTTTTAAATGCGTTCAAAACGCGTTAACAACACGTTCAAACCTGTTAACAACACGTTCACAACCCGTTCAAAACCCGTTTTAAACGCGTTCAGAACGCGTTCTAAACGCGATCAAAACGCGTTTAAAACAAGTTCAAAACGCGTTGAAAGCACGTTTAAAACGCGAACAAAACGTGTTCACAACAAGTTTTAAGCGCGTTCAAAACGTGTTAAAAATGCCTATAAGACGCTTTTAAAACGCGTCCAAAACGCGGTCAAAACGCGTTGAAAGCGCCTTTAAAACGCGTTTAAAAAGCGTTGAAAAAACGTTCATAACACGTTGAAAGCGCGTTGATAACAACAGGAAAAGTTTTCAAATTTTGAGTGAAACACCACCTTAAAACAAACAAAACAAAGCAAAATTTACGACAGTACTGAAAACAATCGTAGAAAGTTCAAGAGAAATTAGAAGTCAATCATCGAAGCTCTCCTTTGGCATCAAATTGAAGGATACCACCTACACGCTGTTCTCACTAACTCAAATCTGGCGCTAACTCGAACCAAAATCGATTTCCCTTGGAGTTTTCGTCATACATTTAATTTACTGTAATTTCACCACCGTTAACTCGAACCGTCGCTTACTCGAACCTTCCGCTAACTCGAAGTAATTTTCCTTTCCCTTCACGTCATTTTCTGTATAATTTTACCTTTGATAACTCGTACCATGTTTGTGAGGACATAACAGAAAGGCCCATCGGGGCCGGGAGCGATGAGAGGCGGCTGTATTCGCAGGCTAAACCAAACAGTACTGTAGTCGAAAACATTGAGTTTTTTTAGGCAGCCTATTCATTCCTTGCCTTTTTTGCCGGCATTATCAAAATGTGTCAGTCCAGTTCAAGTTCGCAGTACCCAGTCCTCTCGATCTCCTGCTACTTTGCTTTGTTTTGTTTCGCGTTACGTTACGTTCTGATTAATAATTTAGAAATATTGTTCCATTTTCACTCGACTTCTCTATAATTAAATTTAATTTAAATGTGCACTGAATACTGATAGACATACACAGTAAACACCGTTTTTTTCCCTTATTTGCGGTTGTTTGTTCTCAACCGCCGATAACTCGAACCATTTTCAATTTCCGTTGAAGGTTCGAGTTATCGGGAGTCAACTGTATTTTTCTCAGGGCCGGCCGGGATAGTAACGCACGGTACGAACACGCGTGAAACCGCCTTCACGAACGCTCGCGTGTTTCACGCGTTCTACTATCCCTGAGTTGAATAAGAGACTACTTGTAGTCTAACCTGTTTTACAATAATAATCCCAATAACTGTATACCAGTTTAATTACACTGTAAGCGATATAACTGCGTCTGTGCACACGTCACACAACTTAAATAGGCCAATATTGGCCATCAGAAAAAGCCTCGCATGATGATGGCTATCTAATCTGGAAATCTAAACTGTTATATATATTTGGTCACGTTTCATGCTTCTCACGAGAGATAACATTGGCCGTTTTAGAGTTTGGGTTTTGTCCTGTTTTGCTAAACTTGTTACCAAAGTTCTCTGTAACTCCTATTCGTCCAAGTTATTGGCATCCTCGAGTCTCTTTCCTGTTTCACTTTCTGTTTGCATCTTTATTTTTCTTGCGCGCTTCAACTTCTACAAGTTTTATAACTTAATTGTCGGTGTTTCTTTGAAATAACCGTAAACGAATATTGATATTGACCGCAGATCGTTAAATCGTGCTGTTCATAAAACTGCGCATACTGCGTTTACTGTTATCAAGAATGTGAGTTTTCAGTCTTTTCCCATAGTTTGCCACACTGTAACCTGAAATCGAGCCAGCACTTGTGTTTTAAGGAAGTGCCTACTGTTGCTACTGGCATACATCTCAGAATGGTCCCAGGAACTTGGCGGGAAAAGCAGAACTTAGCAAGTGCTGTTAAATGGACTGATCAGAAAAGAAACTTCAGTTTCAGTTTTCCACGCGGCATTTTCCAGAGATAATTAAGCTTCAATTTGGAAAAGAATGCCATACACTGTTCTATATTTTAAAGCTGTTTAGAATCGTGGTTGCCCCCAGTTTCCTTTTTTGGATTCCAATGGCCCTTGCTAAGATCTGCTTTTCTGGACCTAAGTCAGCCGTCCTTGCACTCTCAATCGAACAAAGCTTCACTGATACAAAAGCGCCTCTACAAAATTACCCAATTTTGATTTGTGAGATAGTAAAGATGATCGTAAGAGCTCTCATCAAAAAATTCGCTTGGTCCTGAATGTGATTAGAATGAATTATTCTTTTCCACATACCGTTAAATTCTGGATTTTTCTTAGATCCGCTCCAACATCGCACGCAACTTTAAAATCGCGCAAGCCACAGGATCGTGGCATTACGCGCAGACATTTCGTGTAATATATTGAACAACTTTTAAACGTTTTTCTTTTCTTTGCCAAGGTCTTTTTCTAATGACTTTTTCGTCTTTATATGAGGGCCCAAAAGTACCTTCTTTCAACACCAGTGCTAAGTTGTAACAATTTGTTTCATTTTACATACCATACAGTATGGCATTCTCGCTAAAAGACAAAATAATTTCAATGTAAAGGAAAAACCTTGTCAGAGCTCGAATGATCGGCCAAAACCGTGACAATATTTAAGAGTACTACGATTTAAAATAACTTCAAACTGGACCATCACTGAGAGTTTTCAACTGCAAAAAGTATTAATTGGGGCTTTGACATGACATGCGAAATCGATAGAGTACGTTTTCTTGCTCTTTTTTGTTTAATTGAAAAGTTTCATGAAAATGCACTTTTCATAAAGTGTTTAAAGTTTTTAAGTATGTTTAAGGATTCTCTTTATTAATTTCTTTTCATTTCTTATTCAAGCAGACGGTTGGAATGTTATTTCTGCAAATCCTCTGTCAGTAAGTATAGTGCATTTTGGTCAGCGGTTAGGAAACATATCAGCGGAAACTGATTGGCTGAAACGTGAAAAGTTGCATCATGTTGCATGCGATTGTTGCGGGCAATTTCAAAGAAGTAGAAATTAATTTTACTTTAAGACTTTACCTCCTAATATAAAGATATTTATGCGCAGTTTAATACTATGCAGAAAAGCAGATCTTAGCGAGGGCTATTGGAATCTAAAAAGCAAATTGGGCGTAACCACGCCTTTTTATTCTTAGAAGTCTTGAAATACATTACAATGTGTGGTATTCTTTTCCAAGTTGAAGCTAAATTATCTCTGAAAAAATAAGCAGTTTCACTTCGTTTACAATAACCCTTTCTAAGATTTGCTTTTTCCGCATGGTCATTTATCACCTCATCAAAAAATATTTTTGTATTAGTTTCTTGGACCAGCCGATCCTAAGATGCGCAGAACATATGCGCAGAAACAAAAGGTAGGCAGTACAGCGTCCTTAATCCTTAATAAGGCTGAATTTTTGTTTCATTTGCTCATAAGTGGAAATAAGAACGCCGCTATGGTTTGGCCTGATGGCAGGTAAATTTTACATCGGATTTTGTTTCGCGCAAAGTTGCACGCAAAAAATAAAATCAGTGCTGATATTTGGTGAAATGCAATGTTGCGTGTGTACAAGTCCAAATGATCCCACAATTCATCATTCGCGCCATTTCCCCATAGTTGTGGGAAATAAGGATTTTAAAGCTTCCTCAGTTCTTGACTTCATTTTGAGGACTGTGGGTTAATTGCCCAACGGTTTTTCGTCACAGATGGCATCAGAATGTGTCTAGAAAAGGAAAAATACGACTTCCGGTTGCCGCTCGCGTGGCGTTCCAACGTCTGAATAGAAGTTCCCCAATAGCCGATGTTATTTTCGTGACAACTTTATCTCAAGCCGTAGAATGGTGGGTTCAACCGCAAGACTTGTTGGCTTTACAGTGGAAAACCACTAATCCTACCAACAATAGGACCCGAAAAACCGCGCCTATTGTCGAGGTGACCGGATTAGAGGGGATTTTACGAAAGAAAAAAGGATGTAAAAAATAAAGTGCCCATATTAGTGTGTCAGTCTGTGTGTATGGAAGGAGGTGGGGGGGGGGGGGAATGAGGGGGAAAGGGGTGTCTTGCTATAAATCTGCTCCTTTAATTGCGCCATCACTGTATCACCAAGTACACAGGCCAACCAGGTGACCGTATTAAAGGGATGGCTGTCGGCCGGGTCCCACGCTTTGAAATGTTCTCGACGTTGCTGATCTTAGAGAACGTCTTGGTTTATCTGACTACATAAGAGTGGGTTTCTTGTACTCGATTCGGCGCATGGTTATTTAGGGCTTTCTGGCCCTAACTGGAAACCAATTCGGGCGCTTTATTGCCGGAGGTTATGAAGAAGAATTAAATTGAAACATTAATATCGAATAAAGAATACTGTGAATCGAATTAAGTAATGAAACGAAATGGACAAAGGCCTTAGGGAAAGTGAATATAAGTCTTACCGTCGAATTTTCGAAGGAGCTGAATATCACGGAAATCTTCAGGTAGTTGCAAATAATCAGAATTTCAGAGATCGGTTGAAACAAAAACAAAACAAAGCGGGCAGTGATTTCGTGCCGTATTCAGTGTGAAAAAGCTTCTTTTTTTCTAATTGAGACACAGAAGCTATGGAAACCGCAATATCTCATTAAATGAAAAAAAAATTAATCATTTTAGGCTTACGAGAGTGCTTTTGTAAATCCTCAGTCAGGAAGAGTCAGAGTGGCACGGATTCTTTTTTTACGAATTCTGAACAAGGATAAACGTTTCATGTGTTCTTAAAAAATAAATATCGGATGCGTGAAATAAATTTTACCTTCAACGAGAGGGAAACGGCCAAGGAAATTGTAAGCTAGAGTTTCGTGTTCACCCTTTACAGCGTCAATTAAATCGCTCACTCTTGCTGACAGAAAGCATTAAACTTTCTGTAATTCTGCGGGAATTAATGGGTCATATATCATTGTATTGAGAAATTGGGTGTCACAATGGTGACTGAGTTTGGTTGGTTTGTCTTCCGCCTGTCTCTAGAGTGCGTTAAGAGATCGACTTGAAAATTATTCTTTTTTTAATGGTGTGTGTTGCCGGACGGCATTTAACAAAATCTAGTACCATTTATGAAACTATCAGACAGATGTGCGTTAGATTATCCTTAACGATAAAAGTTGACTGATTCAGGAAAACGAAATTCGAAAGTTTGAGGGATTTCTTGTTGGGGACTTCCCCTCTATCATTCTGCGCTAATTTATTCATTCATTTCTTTCATGTTGGTTCAGTTTTTGAGTCTTATGTAACTTGGCCAGTCAGGACTTTGAATTAAAGCGGGTGGGGGGGGGGGGGGGGGTGGGGATTGAAATTATATCATGCAGTAAATTTTTTATTCCTTTGCCCAGCTTTCTAAATTGGACTTCACACAAAGAACTCGTAGGCAAATTGAACAATCAAGAATGATCACAAAGCTGTTTAGAAGATAGTCTCTTACGCAGCCGTTTTCAGTCTCGTCACGCAGGAGCGTTACGTGACGAGCCTAAAAGCGGCTGCGAAGGAGACTATTTAGAAGAAGATGAATACATTTTTGTTTAGAGTGACAGTTTCTTTAATTAGTTGTATAAGGTCCCTATTGTCTTGGCAGCAGCTGAACTCGCCTCCTCTGCTACACCCATTGTGGCTCCGCGGCTATTACAAAGCTTTGCCTTCGCGACTTCGCGCGAACCGTACCACCAACGACCACCAAGCTAGAAGCTACTGACTCGTCCCCAATTCTCTCTCTTGTCTTCAATGATAGGCCACTTTCTCGCGTACCCTCTTGCGCGCCTATCTTGAAAGACAAGGGATTCGACTGCCTTAAATGTCTGCAATTTGCTCAATAAATTTTTGCAAGCTTCATTTACGAATTGCATGGGTAGAAAGGACGAGAGTACGTATAATTTCACTTTTTTAAGTGACGAAACGTATTTTTCCTGCAGCTCACCGTCCACTTAGTTTAGAACAATGTTATCACTTCCAGTCACAGCTGTTCGCGCAATAGGATTCAATATTAGCCGGTGAGAGGCGGCTGTATTGGTTGTAATTACAGAAAGATAATTATTAGGGTATCGTTGATTTTCATAGGGGTGGGGGAGGGGGTTGAAAGCAGCTTCCTCGGAACTCCGGAAAAAAAGAAACGAAGAAAGAAAAATTGGTGATACTATGGACTTATCTTTACCTTCCAATTTATATTTAATAGAGCCGTTATTTTGTTTAATTGTAGCCATGGCTCTTAAAATGAGTAGTTGTTCTAGATGACATATTGGCACTGATTAATTAAAATTACCCTTTGTCTTAGTGTCGGCCTTGTAATACGTTTAGTCTTTTACACGCAAAGCGATGTCTGGCACGTACGTCTTTACAACAGGAAAACGAAAAAAAATTCCCGGACATTTCATTTGCGCGTCGTGTGGTCCTCTGCATTTAAAATGTTCGTATTGTCTCCTGGTTACGCCTACGCATCATAAGTATTTTTTTTTTGCCCAACCGGAAATTTTTTGTTTTAATATCGGACCATCGATCAGGTTCCTTTACGTTCTACAGTACCCCGCCCTCTGAATTCATTTTTTTGTTCGTATATCCCTGCCCCTCTTAAATAGGAACAACCCACTTTTTTAAATTTTCAACTGAGGGAGTTCAAAAATTGGGTCTAACATTCCAGAATTGCATTTCTCTGGTTTGTGGTCAAGTAACACGCGTGCCAGCGTTTTCTTATTTGATGGATGGTGGTACCGAAGTAATAATCATTTAATTTTCTTCATTGTTTAATTTTCGTTCACTCGCTTATATAAATGGCCCCCCATCAGAAGAGGTGGGGTTGGGGGAGGGATGAACATCCGGATATTCCGGCTTAACCCTTTCACTCCCACCGGGAAATGCCATCCTTTTTGTATGAGTAATATACCAATTGAAAGGTTTTGCAGTGGGGCATTGCATAAATCATTCCAGCAAAGACAAAGGAAGTAACAGATAAGATTATAAAGGTGTCCAAACCAAAACATCTAAAAACCTTTTTGCTTAAAAATATGTCATTTCAGTCGTGTATATTGGGTATACCCATAAAATATAGCTTTAATTGCAGATCTCAGTACATAATTTATTGTCAAATGTTGACTTGGTATTAAAAGTGTACTGAGGAAAACGTTTCAAAAAAATGGAGGGGTAGTTAAGCACATCTTGCATAGAATTAAGATTTTATGCTTCCAATGAACAGATCTCTGCAAGCCTGTTTGGTGTCCAAATTTGATACAAATTGACCCAATATTGAACAAATAATGACTTCTTGTGCAATTGTGCCATATGGCACTGTTCGGAGTGAGAAGGACTGCAAACCACTGTATTTCATCTCTGATGCTCTATATCCTGGATCCTCTATTCTCAATCTTCCACAGCATCCCTGTAAAGTATCCGAGGCCTCATGCATGCTTGACTGCCAAGGCTCAGAAATCAGTCACTTTCGTGAAATTTGGGATGAAAAAAGTCTGATGCCTGTATGATCAATGTTAATCGCCAACCCCGATACAATGCAACATTTTGTACTGATACGAGCCTGTTCATATGAGCCAGTATACGTTTGTTGTAATCGGACTGAAAGCGACGGATTTTGCTGTCTGTCTGACTGATAGGAAATTTAAGTCCGGTTGACGTAATGGCAAAGATTGCTCGTGTGTCGGAAAATTTTTTTTTATCTTTGCATCGTTTCTACAACTTAAAGCACAGGGAGACCCAGTAGTTTATTTCGGTGGATATTAGTTCGAGTATAGCCTTAATTGCCTCAGAAATTCGGGTATAGTTGTAAAGAACATCTCAAGTTTTGTTGTTTGTCCAAATATGTCGTTAAAAATGCGATAAAAGTCAGCTAGCATTTTCGAAGAACCAACAACAGCCAGTAAATTCGGATAATAAAATACCGTTTTCTAAAACTTTCTTGAGCTTAAATTTTCCATCTAAAGCATCCACCAGACAGATCAATCTGTATTAGCTTACAAAAATATGTTTTTAAAAGGGTACAAAACGATCTCCACACGAGATGAGACAACATTTGATGTGTTGGGTGCCTCTGAAAGCGGAGAGTGCTGATCAAGAAAATCCAAGAAACAGGCTGTCAGTGATGATTTTATGTAGACCTCTTTTGTGTTCACACGGAATATATATATCCATCGGGGTTACAGTACATAGATAGATGTCATGATCTAATGGATCTCGATCTAAAAAAACCCAATTCTCGCTAGCAAGGCTAGGACGCCTTCATATATGAACTCACTGAAGTCTCTACACAGGAAACCAGGTGAGGCGGGGAGTGCCGAATTGAAGCAAGATTCAGCTAAGTTGACGGAGTTCATCATATGTTCTGTATGTTAGCTTGGCTTGGCTGTAATATTAAAATAACGTTGTAGTAACCCAATGCTCATTTAGCGTGACAGGTACTGTCTCTCGACTTCCAAGCAGATCTTTCTTCCTTATAAATAAATAATACTTTAAAAATGTGGCAATTCATTGCTTCCCGGAAAGAACTTTTATCACGCACATTTAAGAAAAAACTCATTGCTGATTCACTATCATGTTTTCGAGCTCTTAGTAGATCATGTTCTGTGGTCACTAGAAAATTAATAGTTATTTCACGTTGCGCTTGCCATAAAAGTAATAAATAATACCATAAAAATGGATATTATAATTATAAAAATATGGTATGCAGTTTACATACATGCAGCTCCCGAAAAGCTGGCTTACTACACTCATTTTTCATTTTGTCGTTTGAGTAATTTTTTTTGTCTTGGGTACTTTGCTCGGCCAATATAAGCGAGATAATTTCTTCTCTCGACTGATAAGTGATTATATTAAAATTTAAATGTCTCATTCCAGCTACTTCAAGTAGCGCCTGAAGCGATACCGATAATATATGCCCATAATTAAAGGTATTGGACACAAAGCGGACAGCGTGTCAGGTCATTTCGCCGTAGGTGAAAGAAACACACCTTTTCCTGCTTCGCTTCATGGGAAAACCACAAATCAGAATTGTACAATAATTTGTTATTGAAAACTCTCTAGGGGTATTTTACGCTTTGAAAAATATTGAAAACAAAAAAGATTAAATTCTTATTTTGCGTGATGTTGGAAAACAAACAGTTTTCTGAGGAAATTGACAACTCAGCGATTGGTGACAATTCTTCTTTCATCCCTCCATAGACCGGAACTTTTTATTAGCGGGAAGCTAAGTTATCATTTATTTTAAATGTCACACTTTAGGACTTTATATGAAGACTGACTCGCAACAGCGTGAAGGGTTGCGTTCGGGGGTTTACGGTTAACGTTCTCCTTGATTCAAGCCCGTAAAGAACCACCCAATTATATTTAGCCCTGTCTTTTCGGCGTTTTCTTTTCTCCAATGTTCTATCCATAAGTGGGTGGAATAAAGTCCGAACTTATGCTTTCTTAGTGTTGTACTATTGTGGTTTTGAAAGAATTACGCTTGCATCGCTGCCTTGACACCACGCGCCGGGAAGCCTACATTTTTTCTAACAAAACAAGGAACTTGGTTTCAGTTACAACATCGAATCAGCTGACCAAATAAGTCCTGCAACGCCCAGCTTAATCCTTATCTAAATAAACTGAAACGCAACAAAACTGCAGCCCCTTTTCAGTTTAACGGAGCAGTTTTGCACTCCCCACTCTTTCGCTTTCAGAGTTAAACTCACAGTGAATCAGCTTTTGCGATTTTAGCAGCAGTTCCCGAAGGCTGAAATTTTAGAATATTCAAATCAAATTAATAATAGTTACCCAGCCGCCGGTAGTTTCTTTTGGTACCGGGTGTTTTTTTTCCCTTGTGTTTCTGGTTATTATGCTGTACTGAGTCTGTTTGACCGTTCAGATAAAAAGCCATTGAGTTTTACTTTCACATCGTCGTCTTTGTTTCTCAACAATTTGGAAAACTAATTGTGAGTTCCGTCTAAAGATGCTCAGAGGACGCTACTAGAGGTGATCATGAATGTTCGGTCTGCGGTCATCGATCGCATAAGGAAAAATTAAGAATAAGTACCCCGAGCTTCGTTTTGACGAAAGTTCTACAAAAAGTATAGCTCTTCTCAAAAGAATACAACGTGAAATTTATTGCGCACGACCTTTCAGTTTTCTTGTAACGGCCTTCGCTTTCTATAAATACTCGCCATTATAATGCGTGACGTCACAAATGATACACTTGTCTTCCCCTTGCTTGATGTTCAATATTTTTCTTTTGTGAAGACAATCGCTCAAAACGATTTTATCGACTCGCGACGCAAAAATAATTTGTATTCATTTATTTCAACGCCTTTACTTTGAATGGTACAGTAATGGTTCTTTTCCTGAAAACAGCTTTATTATCTCGATTTTCTATAGCTGTAAATTTTAAGCTGCGTTTGAATAGATATTTCAGGGCTGCGACGCTCTTATTGGCTACTTAGAAAAGCTCTTTCTTACGCCAGGATACCATCTGTTATAATTGCTCTCACTGACTTGATAGTTCTGTGGCCATTGAAAAGTTCATCGCCAAACGACAACCCGGATACCACACGAGCACTTCCATTTCCCCTTCAAAGTGATTAACCCCTGAGAGATCGAGATATAAGAATATTAAAAGGCAGGCTTGCATTGCTTAACCACGAAAATCATGCAATCGCTTAGTTTCGACTTTAGTGTCTATCACACGAAAAGCAGTTCAATAGCTTGCCCGTAGTTGTCAACTTTCTATAGTTTATTATCAGTTTAAACGAATCGTGCGCGGTCAGTCGAGATTCTCAGTTGACGTATCCACGAGTAATGTAGAATTGCGTGTGGCAGGAAGGCTTGCCTGTGCGGGGGAAATGTGATGCTTTCAATGTTTTCTCTTGATGTATTAATAATCACAGCTTGCTTGTCAAAGTCGAAGTTAAATTGACAACTCAAGATTGGGCAAAACATTTACTTAGCAGGAGCAAATTACACCTTGCGTGCACGAACTGTTCCAAAGGAACTTCTATCTGTCTGATAAATGGTGATGAATTATTCACAGCTGTCCGAAGCTACAACGACTTGACAAAACAAAAAAAATAAAAAGTAAAACTAGAAAACAAATTCAACAAAAGCTCGTTTTTTATTTGCTCTATAGGTCACAGTACTTTTTCACTTTTTCTCCCGTATACTAAATTCCCAATTGCACGTTATCTGGCGGGAGATTTTTACCGTCTCTGATGCGGAAATACCAGACTCGCGGCCTCATGCATCAATTGCCTTAGAATTGTAGAAAAATTAGTATTACTGCCAAAGAGATCCAAAGTCAAACAATAGGGGACACGAACTCGACTCAGCTAATGGGCTTTCCCCAACGAAAACCGACATTTAGTAGTATTGAGATTCGATGAGTGCATTCAAAATTGTCAACATGGCACTAAAAGCTGCCTCCAACAACACGAAATAGAAACTGAGGGTAAAATCGAAAAATCCACCAAATACAATACCCCCACGGCTTTGTGGCAGCTTACAGGAAAAGTCTTTGGTGTGTTTTGTATTTTCGAGTGTTATTGGACGCCAAATTTGGTTTCGTGACTGTCCCCCTAATCTCTAGGACAAGAGACCATCTTTAATTGTCGTCTGGGGCCTGCCTGGGTACGAGCACGTGTTCTGTTACGTCATACGATGGTTACCGGTCACACAACAGTTGCCTTTTATTGCCCAATATGGCGGACACGCGGCTCTACGAAATTCTTGGTGTAACTCAGAATGCGAGTGATACAGAGATAAAAAAGGTGAGATGAAAAGCCCTTTGAACGCTAGAATAGTCTTCTGAGATTTTCCCATTGATTAAGGTGACTTTAACCTCTTAAAATGGCAAAATTCCCTAGGCTTACAGGAAGCTCGCGAAAGAGTATCACCCTGACAAAAATCCGGACGCTGGCGACCGAGTAAGTCAGTTTGCTTTGAAATAATTCAGTTTTACAAGCTATTCGGTGATTGAACTATCTGGTATTCTAAAGTTCAATCTTTCTTCTTCAGTTTAAGGAAATAAGCTTCGCTTACGAGGTGCTCTCAGACCCAGAAAAACGCGAACTTTATGACAAATACGGAGAGAAAGGACTTCGCGAAGGAGCCGGAATGGGCGGTGAGTGAGTTAATGTCGACTAAAGTCGTTCTTTTACTGCATTTGGACCGACCTTTTCATGCTTAAACATCGCAAACGACCCATAATTTACTTTCCGCTTTAGATATGACGTGTTGTCTGCCATGTTTAATTTTGAAAGGAAGCTTAAAGTTGAGATAATGAAGTTTCGTGTCGCGTGAGTTCTTCTTATTTCTCTTCTTCTCGCGTTTTTACGCTGTTGCTATCGATAATTTTTCCTTAGGTGGTGGCATGGAAGACATTTTGTCCCATATTTTTGGTGGTTTTGGCGGTGGAATGTTCGGTAAGTGGATATTTTGATCCCGTTGGCGCCTCAACATTTATGGTTCTAAGCATGTTTAGAATGGAAGAAAATGCCAAAATAGCGAATCTTAACCGGAAGTAGGATTAAGCTAAGAACCGAAAAACTGACAAATCATTTAGTCGTTTCACGACTTTGGTAAGTCGCAGATATCGAATTAGAAACAATTTGGCAACATTTTGAAGTGAGGAACGTATTTACCCAGTGGTTAATGCGGCAATGCCTTACCAAAGACCCTAAAAGGCGCAGAAAGTCGTCTTGGGAAAGATATTGATGTCGAGATTTTGATATCAGCCCATGTTCTCAAAATCGGTGATGTATTAAGAAAATTCCATCTACGTTTGCGGCTCCTTTGGCTTTAATACGTCATGAAATAATCCTTTTATCTTGTTTGGCTGGGGGAATTTCTGTAATGCCTAGTTATTGGGAAGTTTCAGCCCCTCTACCATGGAAAAACTCTGACAGTTCATCCAAATATTATGCCATGATTAAACCAGAAATTCGAACTTGGCTCACATGTGACAAGTTCAGAATAAGTGCTGTTGTTATGTAATCATAATATAGCACAAGTGGCTTTAAATGCATTTGGGTGCAATTACTTTAGAAATGGAAGCTTTCTAATTTATGCTCTTTACCTGTGGAAAATTGATGACCCATTCTGGTAGAGTACAAGTTTTCTCCAAAAATAGAAAAGTCATGTCTACTTTGCATAATGTTATAATATCTTGTAACCAGGGAAACAGCTGTTCAACCTTTACGTTGGAATTTTCTTCAGCAACTCAAGGATATTCTGACATTTTGTAGTTCCTGTCGCACTCGTATAAATATAGGTAGTTTATGCAAAGTGTACATGATATAATGGATTGTTTCATGTTGAATGGATAAATATATGTCTGCTCATTATTGTTAGGTCTGCATTTTTGATATGAAACAAGTTTCTACCATTTTATTTTTGGCAACAATTTTAGTAAAATTAGCAATGTTTCTTTAGTCAAGGTTACAGTATTGGGGACAATTGATAACTTAATTGTAAAAGTTTGATTCTTCCAATTTTATTTTCTTTATTTCCCTTGTAGTTAATCACATGCAGTCAGTCACATGTAATTTACTGTAAACACTGGTAGATAATCTGCATTGCCAAATAAAGTACAACCCAAGTATAGAAAAAAAATGTTAACATTTGAGTCATGATAAAGCTAAGCTTAACTGTCCTTTAAAGGATTGGAAACGAAACTCCATATTTATGTAAATTGATAGTTCTTGGTTACCGGTGAATAAAGTCACCTCTCATATTATACGTAAAGGGCATTTCTAAACAAGGTATCTTTCCCTGATGAACATTTTCCCTATCATTTTTTCATTCAAGTTAGTTTTCCAGTGGAATTGTGCTTGTCAACAAAATCAGTTTTATTGTGTTACATATTGTCATTTGTACTAAGCTTAGTTGCACCCTTAGCCATAATTAACAGCATCTCGAAAGACAGTTTTAAATGTGCACTGAAGACTTAATAATATAAAACTTGGCTGTTTCGCTTCTGTTTCTGGGAAGCACTTTTGTATTCTTTTCTGGAAAATTTTTATTCATTTTGATTATTGTAAAGCACTATTGATCCATAGGAAATAGTATTATCTATTGTTGTTACTATTGTCATGATTATTATTATCTTTAATCACAGGAAAACCCTGGCATCCCAATATTTTATTATCATTATTATCCTTCTCAAATCTTATTACAAGTGCATGTATATATTTTCCAGGTGGTGGTCGTGGGTTTAGACAGAGAAGGAGACGAGGAGAAGATCTCTTCCACCCTTTGAAGTAATTATTTTGTTTCTGTTTTTATCTATGTTTTGTGTAGAATGTAAAGCAGAACTTCCTTGTGATCAATCTAAAATGTAGTTACTGTATGTACATGTAGACATGGGGCTCTTGCTATTTACAATGAACTAGCCTTTTAGCCAGAAATGGGCAACTGGACATCCAAGTAGGTATATCTCCTCGAAATTAAAAAAAAAAGTGGATTTTTATTTTATTTTTTCAAAAAGTAGATGTTCAGAAGGATGCCTGGACACGTTTCTGGCTAAATGTTTGCACTGAATCATCTAGTTCAAATTAAAGTATTTCCATGAAGTTATGACTGATGGTTTTTCAGACAACAATTATTGAAGAGGCTACTGGAGAAGTCTCTAAGTGATGATTTTGGGTGCAAAAGTGCCTAGATTTATGAGATGAGGCCCCCTCACAGGCAATGTTTTTGTTACAACTTCCAACAGTGCTGCAACACTACTTTCATGATACATGTTACAATAATTATTACAGTAAGTTCAATGATAGTCATCTTGCGACAAGAAACTCTTGAGGGTGGAGTGCTAGACAATTTCTTGGACTGTAGTGTTAACAAGATAAACGTAACATGCCCAAATCAATGTTAATACTAGGAACTATTTCAGCTTGCTACACTGTAGTCTCACCCTTCACATGTTAACTGTCCATGCAATTAAAATTCCTAACCATAATTAATACTCATGAGAATCTGTTGTTTTTTTCAAAAGTTAATGCATGTGTTCCAGATTATTATGTCACTGGACCATGATAAAAAACTAGACTTTCATTACTAATTCTTTCCCAAAGTCATCATTGATTATCCCATCCGATGTGTCAATACCCCAAGTGGCTCAAAGCAGTTCAGGCTAAAGTACTGCCTCTGTTACTTGGTTCAACAGAAATTGAACATTGAGTCATATTGGTTCATCAACTTGTTTCCAACCTTGTGGTGTTTATTTTAATCCCTAGCAGCTGGTCATTAGTTCTACAAAAGAAATAAATTGCATCGAGTACATTGTAGGAGTTACACTTGAATTAACCCATTCACTTTCGCAGTCAAATATCCATTCTGATTGAAATCATAAAAATGTTAATACATATTCTGTTAACTTTTGAGTGAATAGATGAAACCTTAAGGTTGCCCAGATTCAAAGGAAAGCTACTGAACAGTTCTTTTACTAGTCACCATTTATTTCTTGATATTTTACTTTTATTGTTAGTGAAATGTGGTGTTCTTTTGTAGTTAGGGTCACAGAGCCACTGTGTTTCTAACTTTTTGGTAGATACTACAATGTACTATACTGAATAGTGAGTTTTGTTTTTGAAACCGCTTTGAGTAGCAAAAGTAATCCTAGTAGATTTTTTTGATATTGCTCTTTGTTGGCCAGTACAAGTCAAAATGTAAAAAACATGAACAAAGGTGACAGATTTAAAGGGGGGTTTGTTGGAGACTTTGTTCTGAAGTTGTGAAAGTCACCCGAGTCTGTTGCAAATGGTAACAAAATGTTTGGTGATTTTTACAGAGTTACACTAGAAGATCTTTACAATGGAAAAACAACAAAATTACAACTCAGTAAGAATGTGATTTGCACAACGTGTAAAGGGTAAGTGAAAGAATACGACTTGTCATTTCACGTAGGTGTAAATGATTAGTAAGAACAGTTTGTTGTAATTAAAAGCAACTGCGTCACAGCAAATTGATCAGCAGCTACAATCACCAACCTAGTTTGGGAACTTAAAAAAAGAGGATTTTAGTGCAATAATTTCCCTGCTATGGCTTCAATTGTACGTAAAAAATATGCAACTGTCACCCCTGCCCCCATTCAATTTTACTCTTACCCACTCACCACTGCCTGCTAGAAAATCAGCGGTGTACCTTGTTACTTAGGGCGCGTTTTTTTATCCACAATTCTAGAATTGTAGAATAGAATAAAAATGGTTGATACGGAATGCTAGGAATAATTCGGATTGTCTGCATAAAAAAACCCCCGTTGGTCCTGGCCGAGTAAACATTGCATAACAAATATGGCGGCCGATGAAGAGGCTGCCATTGAAGCCGTTATCGCAGCAATTTTCCCCGTACTTTTGGTACAATGAAATTAGAAACAATGGTTCATTTTGTCCAAAAGCGTAACCTGATTTTTTCTCCGGTAGAGACGTATTTGAATACGCAGCGCTCATCTCGCCGTCCGCCATCTTGGATTTTCATTCGCAACATTCTATTCATTCTGCCCCTGGGAGCAGAATGGATGGAATGGCTTTCTGTCCATTCCGGAATAGGAATGCGGAATAGAAAAACGCGCGCATTTTACATTCTGTCCATTCTCATTCCAGAATTGTGAATAAAAAAACGCGCCCTTACTCTCTGAATTTGCATCTACAGTCGAACCTCCACTAACGGCCACCTCTCCACAACGGCCACCTCTCTACAATGGCCACTTTTTTTTGTCCCGGCGGACAGTCCATACATTACCTCTTGTTTAAACCTCTCTACAACGGCCACCTCTCTACAACGGCAACGGCCACTAAAGTGCGTCCCCAACTGCCAAAATAACCTCGCGACAACGGCCAGTACAGCTCTTTTTTGTAAAAACAAAACCTTTTTTTATAAGTTGATGCAGTAATCGACATTTGTCTTCGGAACATTACGTTTCTGTATGCATTTTAATGATATACGTATTTTGATTGTGTTCCATTTATATGCTGCAGTAAGCATAAAATTGTCTACAATAATACAGCGAATGTTGCGAACCTTGCTCGTTTCGTCTTGTTAATATTTTGCTTCAAAACATACACCTTATGCACAAATGGCTGACATTTTAATATTCTTTTGTGTGTATTCAAATTAGCCTCACAAGCCTCGTTCAATGTAAAATATTCTTTTGATTTTTGAACTCAAGAACGAGGTTAGTAAGGCAAATTTGAATGCAAACAAAAGAATAATAAAATGTCAGCATTTTTGCATAGGGTCTATTATAAACGTTTTATTGTGTATTTTATCTGTATATATTATTTAAGATTGGATTGCTATTATAGGCTACAGTAAGCATGAACTTGGCACAATAAACATGTTGTACTTCCCGAAAAAAAGGTGTCATATTACACCCCTACCTCCACATAACGGCCACCTCTCCACAACGGCCACTTTCTTCTGTCCCCAAGGTGGCCGTTGTGGAGAGGTTCAACTGTAATGGCAAATTTTAACTCTACTGTTACCAGTTTCCAACAAAACATAATGCATCGTATGTCTCTAACTACACAGGCAAATTTCTTTACAAAGTGGAATGCTCACTGTAAGTAATTTTGTCAGTAAAAAAAAAAAGAAATATAAAAGATGTTGCATGTCCTCCATAGGGCGGGTGGAAAAGCTGGAGCTGTTCGCACTTGTGCGGGGTGTAAAGGGCGTGGCATCAAGGTGACCTTTCGTCAGATTGGTCCTGGAATGGTGCAACAAATGCAATCTTCCTGCAATGAATGTAGTGGCGAGGGTAAGGAAAATACTACATGTCTCACATATACAGCTGAACTTTGAGATTCTTGAGATGTGCATAGTGATGATAAACCATGGTTTGATTACAGTAGTCTGACAACATTGTTTGACGAAATCTCCATGCTGCCTTCCTACTGAGTGCACTTCTCCTTTTGTTATTAATAAGAATTTACTAATTAACAAATTGACAACAGTTTTTTATGGTCTATACTCTTATAGGCTGTAAAATGATGTCATAAAATGTTCACAACTCAAGTGGAACGACAAGCAGCGGGCTTGTGGTTTCACTGCCAAGGTTTGAACATCTTATGACATCATTTTATAGTCTTTTAGAGTATAGACCATAGAAAACTGCTGTCAACTTGTTTTTAACTCGTGAATGCGCGCATGCGCAATGAACGAGTTATAGCGATAGCTGACTCTCGACTTGGTCGATCAGTCGATCAGTCGATCAGTCGGTTTTGTCGTTAACTTTCGGGCGTGTGCAGTGAATGAGTTTTAAATTCAATTAGTGGAAAAAAACACGTGAACATATGTTGTTCATGGCGCATCAGGAAATTCTTATTCAATATGTAGAGAATAATTTGACGATCATTTAGTGCAAGAATGGCGATTTTTCGTTCAATCTGAGCAAAGTTTCAAGTTGTTTCAGTTTTTCAGAAAGTCCGGGGTCGTAAACTCAATTAGTGAAAAAAAAAAAAACGTGAAAATTTGTTTCACAACGCGTCAGAATTCTCTCATTCATTCTGTAGAGAATAATTTGACAATCATTTTAGTGTAAGAATGGGGATTTTTCGTTGAATCTGAGCAAAGTTATAGGAT
This sequence comes from Pavona decussata, assembly GCF_977016875.1. Classification (NCBI taxonomy): domain Eukaryota; kingdom Metazoa; phylum Cnidaria; class Anthozoa; order Scleractinia; family Agariciidae; genus Pavona; species Pavona decussata. The sequence goes on from NW_028145587.1 coordinate 274,548, forward strand.
TTTTTCGTTTTTTCTACGAAGTGCGGTTTCTTTCAAGAATTAAAAATAATTTAATTTAAAAATAATTTAATTAAAAAATAATTTAATTTGTCAGTTTTCACGCGAAAGCGGAACGTGCCATGTCACGCATCATTGACGTCGTAAACAAAATTATGCAAATTTCTGGTGAAATGAACACTTTTAAGATCTTGTCAGCTTTCATAGAGGTTTCAAAGGGAAAAAATGTTTCATTTTCGAAATTTACAACTGGTAATTTATGGGAAAGCAAAAGGACGCGGTCGATAAATAATTCTTATTTAGCAAGAGCTTGTCATAGTTCATTATTTTTACTTGAGGATTGCGTGGACTGAACTCCAAAGGAAAAATTTCACGCATTTATGTCGGGCATGAATCGTAATGCGATACTTTGTTGAACATATTTCCCTTTGTGAGATCGGCTTGCCCTACAGTAATTTTGTAATTTTAATTCCCAAAAAAACTTCACTTGCCCATCGGGCAAGTGATGGTTAGAATCCACTAGCCCGATCGCGAAATCCAGTAGCCGCGGACTATCACACGAATTTGCATGACGTAGCTGCACATGGCGTGCTCCTATAAACTTTGAATAAAAAAAACACGTGATATTTTTTAATCGGCGCATCAGAATAATCGGCTTATTCAATCTGTACAGAATAATTTGACAATCATTTTAATAGTACAAGAATGGTCATTTTTCGTTACATAATCGGGCAAAGATATAATTTCTTTTAGCTTTTGAGGAAGTTTCCGTAGCCGTCTAAATTGCAATTACTATGTGTCATCTGCATTCACGAGTTGGCTCACAGGAGCCTTTGATTTACAATAACATGGAAAATATACCAGTGGAATTGGCTTTATTTTCCATTGAGAAAAAGTGAGCATGTTACATCTGACATAACATCACAGCATGGAAGTGATATTCAGTGTGCATTCAATGTGGCCCGGGTTCGATTCCCGGACTCGACATCATATGTGGGTTGAGTTTGTTGTTGGTTCTCGTCCATGCTCCGAGGGTTTTTCTCCGGGTTCTCCGGTTTTCCACCCTCCACAAAAACCAACATTTCCAAATTCCAATTTGATCTGGAATCCAAGGGCCACAGGTTTGTCCGTCATCAGACTGTTTAGTGTCACCCTCGTTAAACAAAGTTGATTTATTTATTTTATTTAGTGGCGCCCTGTAGATAAAAAAAAAAAAGAAAAGAAAATAGAACATTAGAAATAAAGTCTAAAAAAGGGGTATAAGAATTGGGAATGACAATGTAGAGCTTACTAAAAAAATCATGCTCTTTGACATGTTTCTTAAGAGCCGTTGTCAGTAACTTTCGAGAATCCGGCGACAGAAGCGAAAATTCGAATTTTTTTTTATTTGCCCCAAAAGACCCTTTTGGTGAGCTATTTTCAAAAATAATATTCAAAAGTTCCAGCGAATTTTTTTTTCGGCAAAAATTAGGAAAGTTCGAAATCGGCCTCAACGTGCCCGATGGCCCGATTGAAATTATGCAAATTAGTACATTTTCAAAACTCTCGTTCAAGACAAGGCAACGTTTTCTCGAGTTGAAACTTTCACAATCGTTTTTACATCCCTTTTGCTTGCTTCCAAACTATATTTTATCTCGACCTGAACATTCTTTCATTTGAAGTTAGCAACGTAAAGAATACAATGTTTGCTATTTCTTAGATAGGGTGATTTTAGCCATATTTCAGATGACCATATCATCGGGGGTATACGAATATACTGGTAATGAAATAACTTTTTTGAACGGGTAATTTTTCTTATTTATCATGTTAAAATATTTAGTTTGGCCCGTGAAAAGCGAGCGCGCTAGGTCGAGATGTGTGGAATGCACTTTGACACAATTCGCCATTTCAGCACTTCATGTTCCTCCTGTAACTTTGCACGTGTCAATACAGTTCACGGAAGCTTTTAGATAAAAGCCAAGGTCTCTAGTTTCATTTCATGCTTTAATACACGTAAATAACTAGCTTTAACCTTGAGAGCTCCCCATATTAGCATTAAGTCATCAAATGATTCGTTTCAGGTGAAATTTTCGAGTTTATATTGAGCCGTTCAAGTGAGATGAAAGAGCAGTTCCCAGGGAAACAACTTGAAATCAGTGAAATTAATACCCTGTCTCTCAAATCATGCTACACTTCCAAACTACCGTTATTTTTAAGCTAGAAAGTGTAAATGCTCCCTTTTTGCGTGACCTAAAACAGAATTTGCCTTAAATATTACGAATAAAGTCCACTGCAATAAAAAACTGAAAAAATCGCGCACCGACGTAAATGTAAACATCAGCCGTTTCTCAACTCGCCACATGGGTGAAACGCGTCCGTTGTTTTACCTCTGTATACATTTATGACCAGAAAGTAGAAACAAAAATTCTTCTCTATGCCCATCTATATAAAAACACTTGCCAACCAAGCTTTTGTTTTTCTGTGTGTTTGTCGAAAATACTGAAGAATAGTGCACCATTGTTACTGACTACTTGACTCATTCAATCACAACCGGATAACACGACTGAATACTAGATATAAAAAAAATGCTCTTAATTCTCTCCAATCGTTACTCACATTATATCCAGCGATATCACATCCCAGAGGCAAGGCTGAAAGTTGTCTCAAATTTCGCATATTAAAAATTTAAAGTTTTGAATAGCCTGCGTAGCAGCCGTTTCCGTTTCCTTCAGCCCCTCCCCCCCGCTCCTACTTTTTTGCTCCTTTTTGCCCAATGCCCTCGCGCGCGCGCTTGCCCCGCTTGGCTTGAAGGAAACGGAAACGACTGCTACGCAGGCTAAGTTTTGAACAACGCGAACAACTTTCATTGCGTGACAAGTGAAATGTGATACGCAAGCGCGCGAAAAGCACAGGAATAAGCTATGTCAACTTTGCGCTTGTGATGACAGTGCGAAAATAATTTTTGAAATTACAAGAAGAAATTAAGACAAGTCAAGGTGTGCAAGGTATATTTGATTGCCGGATTGAAACGAAAATCATGTATCCCCCGGGGGGGGTTTTACCGAATTCTCATCAACAACAACAACAACAACCTTTATTTTCCTCAAAATGAAGCCGAAATTAACTAAAATGAAAAGTAAACAAATCAAGAGCTTTCGAGGTCTCGATGCGGTATTTCAATACTATCCTCAAACAAAAAGCTAATATATTTAGGAGAGTAATGTTTTTCTTTCGCCATGGAACCTCTCCGTTCTCCGTGCGGATCGATCAACTCAAAAAATGCGCAATATTTGCAATGTGTTACGCTTAATCAATGCAAAAAGGGCGTTCGCTCGCACCTATACAGGCACAAAAGATCCGGCCTATGAAGAAATTCAGGACGAAATAGTGTTGTTGCTAGAAAGGGCAGGTAAAGTGTTTTCATTTGAGTGAAACTAAGAGCATGAAAGAACATTTTATTTCCTTTTCTGATTTTCCCCTATTTTTTTAGAATCGTTGTTCATCATGATCAATGTATGCACTGTGGCTTAACCTAATCCAAATGGAACTCGTAATTAAGTTATATCTTCAACCAATTCCATATAAAGACCACTATAAATTGAATAATCACTAGACTCTGGTACACAGGTTCAAAAGATACTCTCACTGGCCTTTCAAAGGCTGTTTGTGTGGTGGATACTCTGGAGCTTTAACAAAGACAACGTCAGACTTGAACAGTGACGGCCCGTAAGAGATAACACCGTCTTTTAGACCGAACACGAACATCTGAGAAATACCAGCCGTGCCCCTTGTCCTTTGACACTAGTGCGCGCGCTAGAAAATAAATTAAGGTTAAACTCTTATCTTAAAATTCGATCAGCTCTACCGTCAGCAATAATGCAGAATAATGTTGTGTATTTCCAGTTAACATTTTATCACCATCATTGACTCATCTCAAACTGACATTAAAGCTACGTTAAATATTTGACTGCAATAGGCCTTATCACGGTTTTCGACGCCATTTTGAAGAGTAGGCAAACAGGCTTGAAATAACAGTGTTTGTATGGAAATTCGAAGTCAAATAATTTTCATAAAATGATAAAACATTGCTGCCGAAAAATTCATGAATTGGAAACTTTTGGCATTAGGAAAAGGATTTTAAGAAAAAAAATTGGAGGGATGTAACTGTGCCAGAAAGCGTCCAGTCGTGTTTTGAACTTTCCATACATTTTCCTGTATTTTTTTTCCTGCGAACTATTTTTAGTACTTCAGTTCACGGCTGGTTCGCTTTACAGACAAATGTATGGAAAGTTCAAAACACGACTGGACGCTTTCTGGCACAGTTACATCCCTCCAATTTTTTTTCTTAAAATCCTTTTCCTAATGCCAAAAGTTTCCAATTCATGAATTTTTCAGCAGCAATGTTTTATGAAAATTATTTGACATCGAATTTCTATACAAACACTGTTATTTCAAGTCTGTTTGCCTACTCGTCAAAATGGCGTCGAAAACCGTGATAAGGCCTATTGTATTTTAACAAGTTAACCTGAAAAAAATTCTTTTTTTTTTTTTTCGTTCCATTCATGGTAAAAGTCCTTATTGCATTGATTAACCGTATAACACATTGCAAATCTTGCGCACCTTTTGAGCTTGATCCACAACTTTTGAGCATTGATCCATGGCGAAAGACAAACTTCACTCTCCTAAGTGTATTAGCTTTTTGTTTGAGGATAGTATTGATATACCGCATTGAGGTTTCAAAAGGTCTTAATTTGTTGACTTGATTTGTAAATTAATTTCGGTTTTACTTTTCCTGTAATGTTATTGATGAGAATCCGACACAGACAATACAGAGTGAATCTCGGAGGAGGAAAACTACATGATTATCGTTTCAGTCCATTAAATATACCTTGCAAACCTTGACTTGTCTCAATTTCATCTTGTAATTTCAAATTATTTTCGCACTGTCATCACTGACAAGCGCAAATATTGACAAAGCTTATTACTGTTCTTTTCGCGCGCTTGCGTATCACATTTCACTTGTCACGCAATGAAAGTTATTCGCGTTCCAGCGTTGTTCAAAACTTTAAATTTCTAATATGCGGAATTTGAGACAACTTTCAGCCTTGCCTCGGGGATGTGATATCGCCGTATATAACGTGAGTAACGATTGCAGAGAAGTAAGAGCATTTCTTTATATCTAGTATTCAGTCGTGTTATCCGGTTGTAATTGAATGAGTCAAGTAGTCAGTAACAATGGTGCACTATTCTTCAGTATTTTCGACAAACACACAGAAAAACAAAAGCTTGGTTGGCAAGTGTTTTTATATAGATGGGCATAGAGAAGAATTTTTGTTTCTACTTTCTGGTCATAAATGTATACAGAGGTAAAACAACGGACGCGTTTCACCCATGTGGCGAGTTGAGAAACGGCTGATGTTTACATTTACGTCGGTGCGCGATTTTTTCAGTTTTTTATTGCAGTGGACTTTATTCGTAATATTTAAGGCAAATTCTGTTTTAGGTCACGCAAAAAGGGAGCATTTACACTTTCTAGCTTAAAAATAACGGTAGTTTGGAAGTGTAGCATGATTTGAGAGACAGGGTATTAATTTCACTGATTTCAAGTTGTTTCCCTGGGAACTGCTCTTTCATCTCACTTGAACGGCTCAATATAAACTCGAAAATTTCACCTGAAACGAATCATTTGATGACTTAATGCTAATATGGGGAGCTCTCAAGGTTAAAGCTAGTTATTTACGTGTATTAAAGCATGAAATGAAACTAGAGACCTTGGCTTTTATCTAAAAGCTTCCGTGAACTGTATTGACACGTGCAAAGTTACAGGAGGAACATGAAGTGCTGAAATGGCGAATTGTGTCAAAGTGCATTCCACACATCTCGACCTAGCGCGCTCGCTTTTCACGGGCCAAACTAAATATTTTAACATGATAAATAAGAAAAATTACCCGTTCAAAAAAGTTATTTCATTACCAGTATATTCGTATACCCCCGATGATATGGTCATCTGAAATATGGCTAAAATCACCCTATCTAAGAAATAGCAAACATTGTATTCTTTACGTTGCTAACTTCAAATGAAAGAATGTTCAGGTCGAGATAAAATATAGTTTGGAAGCAAGCAAAAGGGATGTAAAAACGATTGTGAAAGTTTCAACTCGAGAAAACGTTGCCTTGTCTTGAACGAGAGTTTTGAAAATGTACTAATTTGCATAATTTCAATCGGGCCATCGGGCACGTTGAGGCCGATTTCGAACTTTCCTAATTTTTGCCGAAAAAAAAATTCGCTGGAACTTTTGAATATTATTTTTGAAAATAGCTCACCAAAAGGGTCTTTTGGGGCAAATAAAAAAAAATTCGAATTTTCGCTTCTGTCGCCGGATTCTCGAAAGTTACTGACAACGGCTCTTAAAACACAGAAATGAGTCCATGCCTTTGAAAGATTGCCCTAAAAGGTTTCATTCCTTAATACTTGGTTATGCCATGTTGTTGTCTGCATAGCAGTCAGTTTAGCCAAGTGTGACAAACAAGTGTGGCATGTGCAGAGTGGCTTGAATTTATTCCATACTGTTCATGCTTCATTCACTTTTGATGAGCACCACTAAACTGGCTGCTTTGCCAGGTTTTCTTTCCTTGTAATGTTATTTTTTGAAGGTGTTTATATGTGTTATGTACTGTTTTCAAGAAAGAAAGGGAGGTAGTTCTGGTGTACTCCAGTCTGATCTGTTCAGTTTGGAATATGCCTCCCCAGTTTGGGCAAATTTGCCGGAATATCTTAGCCTCCTAATTGAGGGTGTGCAGAAAAAAAGCCTTAGAGGTAACCTTTCCTGGGCTTCCCTACAGGGACGCACTGGTGCGCTGTGGTCTTCATACTCTCTCGGATCGGCGCGCCACAGCATGCACTAAGTTTATCCAGAGAGTTCGGGACACTGGCGTCCTTGCTAACTTGCTACCACAGCGCACAACTGTGGCCCATGGATATAATCTATGTTCAGCCTAGCCTCCCACGCAGCGTTCTTAGGGGTTCCTGTTCGTGGGGCAGGAACGCGTGACGTACCCCTAAGAACGTCTGCGTGGGAGGCTACGTTCAGCCACCATCAGAGAGGATCTTGCCATGGCCTCTACTAATCGTCTCGACAAATTTATTACATATAGATATTCTTAGTATAATGTTTAAATGGTTAATGTTTCATGTTAATGTATATATATGATAAGTACCCTGACCACTCTTGTAATGTAGCTGTTAAGCTACAAAAAGAGTAATTAAACTGATTATTATTATTATTATTATTATTATTATTATTATTATTATTATTATTATCATTATTATTATTATTTTAAGAGAGTTCATAACAATGATGCTTTCGTGAACGTTGGAAATAAGCATACGAGAAAAACGTTAAACACTGCATACTAATAAGGAGGAGGTTTTATCCGGTTTTAAAACCACTGCACATGATGTTTAATCGGGCATTTGATAGGTCAATGGGCTCATGAATTATTGTTTAGTTTTTGAAGTTATCTGAACTGTACTTGTGTACTCAAACATGTTGTTCAAAGGATGAATTGCAACCTCAAAGCACTCCTCCTAAATCCACAGCTTAATAAATTATCTTTTGAACAATTTTGTGTTGTTGTTTGCCAACTTTCTTCCTTTTTGCATTTTAGTGACATTTTCTTACATCTTATTTTTCAGGTGAAGTAATCAATCCAAAAGATAGGTGTAAAAAATGCCAGGGGAAAAAAGTTTGTAAAGAAAGCAAGATTTTAGAGGTAAGATGATTTGTACTTGTACATAGATTGATGTACATGTATTTGGTGGGACCCAGAAAAGTAATAATTGGTGAACCCGGAATCATCATGGATGTCCTGAAAGTAAGTTAGTGTTGATTGTTCTTTGTAGGTGCATGTGGATAAGGGGATGAATGATGGTCAGAAGCTTACATTTAGAGGGGAAGGAGACCAAGAGGTATGAATGATATAATTAAGAATTGGTTCATGCTTAGCGTGCGTATATCGAGTTATGGATGCACGCGGGAAGTTTGGAGAGCACGAGAGAAGCGTTACGCCTTGAGCAACTGTAGCTTCTTGAGTGCTCTCCAAACTTCCCAAGTGCATCCATAACTCGATATACGCACAGCTAAAAGCATGAACCAATTCTTTTATAACATAGTGAAAAAAAAGTAAATGATTCCTGGAAAACAGGTTTTGTTCCAGATTAATTACAAAATTCTCTGTAAAAAAAAAGGCAAAAATGATTTCTCATATGGGTTTAATCTTAACGTTTCATTAAGCTTCATGCTCTTATAAATATAGATTTTTTATGGTGTTGTCTCTCTGTAAAAGTTTTTTAATAACACAGCGCACGCACGCTTCCCCCATCTGACTTGCACATGTCATCGAATGGACGCAGGGCCATGCGTATGTTGAGAAATGTACCATGATGACGCCAACAGGAATTAGATTAGGATGCACGCGCGTTATGTTATAATTGTTTCTTGTGTTCTGCATGATCCATTGATGAATATAATTATTCTCTCCCTTGCAGCCTAATGTGGAACCTGGTGATGTCATCCTGGTTCTTCAACAAAAAGATCATGACTTGTTCACCCGCCAGGGAGATGATCTATTTATGACCAAGAAACTTCACTTAGCAGAAGCACTCTGTGGCTTCCATATGGTGATCAAGCACCTTGATAAGAGGAATTTAATTGTAAAATACCCAGCTGGTCAGGTCATAGAACCAGGTTGGTGTTGCTTTTTTTGTGTGAGTTCATGTTGATGAAAAAAGAAAATAGTTTTCTCTATATATCTTCTAGGTGATGGACTAGCTGGTGGAATTTATAATGATTCATTTCTTACCAGGTTGTATAAGAGGCGTGGTTGGTGAAGGGATGCCATATTACAGAAGACCTTTTGACAGAGGAAACCTCTTCATCAAATTTGAAATTGAATTTCCACCAAACGATTTCATCCCTTGTGACAAAATATCAGTGAGTATTTCTATCTGTTATTTGCTACATCACGGAATACGTCATCACCTTTATAGTTTGTTGTGAATTATTGAAATCTGTGTTAATTAGATAAAAGATTGAAGCAATTTACCTGTCTGTAGTTGATGTTGTTACCATCTTTGTGGTCAGTGCATGTTTTTTGGTTTAAGTTTCCAAGTTGCTAGTTTTTACCTAGGGCCATTTTTTTTCTTGCAACTTGCAATACAAACTAGGGTAGCAAACACAAAAGGGTTTGTAATATGTAGATTGCATAAAATTGACATCCTTTCTCTTCCATTTGCCTAATATTATCTCATTAATGAACAATAATAACTACAATAAAAAAAATTAAATAAATATATAAAATAAATTTAAGTGTTGAAGTATTTAGCAGTGTTGTGCTAATTGGGGACACTATTAATCAGTGAAAAAAATACACAAACTGAGCATAATATGTGCTAAAAATCCCAACTGGTGTGAGGCAAACCAGTTGGGTATATACTGTACAAAGCATGGCCTTGGATTTGAAAACGGGGCTACCATGAAACAAATCCAAGTGGTCAGAGCGGAACTTGAACCCAGGACCTCCAGATTACGTGTCTGGCGGCCTAACCACCAGGCCATGTTGCCTCTCGTAACTTTAACTTAAAGTGCTACTATGACGAAATTCGCGCCTTTTAAATCTAAGCCATTTTAAAACATAAACAAGTAGTCTGTACGAGAAGAAGAATGCTGTTTACTATTTTCAAATATCTCTTTTTGTTCTAGAGATATTCAGGTTTTTAAAATATGCAAATTTAAGCCAAGTGATGATGTCATAATATCAACCGAATTTTAATCAAATATTATGAAAAAAGATATCTCAGCCAATTTGTATCAGAAATGCTTTATTCTTTGCAGTGACATTGTTCTAGGTGCGCTCCACAATACGAGCTTATCAATTTTGTTACCATGGCAACATACTGGCTTCCAGTTCTTCCTGATACTTAAGGCTTTGCTAGCCACCGTTGGCGTTCTGTTTTGATATTTGCCAATGGTGCCCCATCTGCATGATCCAGCCAGAGCAAGCGCATAAATATGTTAGGTCGAGTTCGTGGCCTTGTTAAATGTTTTTAACTAGTGAATGCGTGCATGCACAATGAACAAGTCATAGCAATGGCTGACTGTTGACTTGGTTGGTTGGTCGGTTCTGTCGTTAACTTTCGGGCGTGCGCAGTGAATGAGTTTTAAATTCAATTAGTGGAAAAAACATGCGAACATTTTTTGTTCACAGCGCATCAGGAAATTCTTATTCAATATGTAGAGAATAATTTGACGATCATTTAGTGCAAGAATGGAGATTTTTCGTTAAATCTGAGCAAAGTTACAAGTTTTTTCAGTTTTTCAGAAAGTCCGGGGTCGTAAACTCAATTAGTGAAAAAAAAAATGTGAAAATTTTTTTCACGACGCATCAGAATTCCCTTATTCATTCTGTAGAGAATAGTTTGACAATCATTTTAGTGTAAAAATGGAGATTTTTTGTTGAATCTGAGCAAAGTTATAGGTTTTTTTTTTTTCACGAAGTGCGGTGTCTTTTAAGAATTAAAAATAATTTAATTTAGAAATAATTTAATAAAGAATAATTTAATTTAAAAGTAATTGCCGGCATGGACTTTGAATAAACAAGACGCTTTTTAGAGCTTTTACCTTTAGCACTAGTGGCCTTATTTATTGAATTGATACTATGACATCATCAGTCCTCTCATTTACATATTTTACACATTTTTCAAAGTTAAATATCTCCAGAACCAATGCAGATATTCAGAAACAGTAAACGGCATTTTTAATCTTTCCTAGAATTCTATGTGATAAAACTTAAAAATAATTTAAGAGGTGAAAATTTGATCACAGTAGCACTTTAAGCGTCTCCAAATAACTGAAAGAAATAATGCAAATGTGTCATACATGTAAACATTGTTAAAAATCCCAACCGGCAGGGAAGCTTACCAGTAGGCTCTGTACAAAGCGTGGCCAAGGATTTATAACTGGATCCATCTAGTGACGTAAACTAGGGCACTTTGCCATGCTACCTATGAACCTTACAAAGGGATACAACATAGACCAGTTTCTAGTAAATTGAGACTATTGGATTAAAAATTGCCAAGGTGCATTTCTACCGGGGGTTGCTATGAATGTTAACAAATACCAGTGTTTTTTTACACTGTATTATATTTTAGACCTCTGTTCATTCCCATGAGACAGTACAAGGTAGATTGTCTCATTTTGATTAACAAGTGTATCTTTAATGTTTTATATGCTGTGGCTCAGTATAAATTTGCAGTGCAGACCAGATTTGCACTGTAAACACGCATTTGCATTTCTTGACATTGTAATGCAAAGTGTGAGACAAGTTGCCTCCAGTTGGGTTTTTGTAACAATTCATTTATTGGTGGAATGTTTTATGTTTTAGTTACTTGAATCATTACTCCCAACTCGGCCAAAACAACCCCCACCAGCAGAAGACGCAGAGGAAGTAGACCTAAAGGAGCTCGACCCCAGATACCATCAACAGAGAAGAGAAGCCTACGAGGATGGAAGTGATGATGAAAATGGCCATGGGCCCCGTGTTCAGTGTGCACATCAGTAAACAGGGACTCCTTGAGGAGCTAATCTGGCTTGTGGCAATTTAGACTTGTGTCTCAATAGCCCCTGAGGCAATTTTTACAAGGGTTGGCAAGCAGAATTTTTCAGACTGATTAGAGAGTGACGCTGATGAACTCTGGTACACCATTCTCAATTTTTGTTGTACATACGAGCTTAATGTACAATAACGATATGTTACATCAAATGAGCCTGCTGAGTTGAGAACCTCATTTGCATATGGTGTTGGAAACCTCAATTTGGTAGCAGCTCTCGTTTGTTTATTTTGCGTGTCACAGTTTTTGTTGATGCAGATACTATCAAGCCCGGTTTACATATGCAACACATGGAAAAGCAGTCACAAATGTAAGCAATATTGATACAATGCAAATTGAAATGCAGTGGCAAAGATACCAGCACAAATGCACCTGCAATTGGAGCAGTTTTCCAAGATGGGGGGGGAGTCATCCCTTGCTTGCTTGTGTTTGCATTTGCAGTGTCCACTTTTGGAAAATGCAAAAACAAGTTTTCATGTTTGCAGGCACTTGTGCTGGCATGCATTCGTCTTTGTTGTGCTTGTGTTGCTTGTTTAAACCAGGATAAATTAACCAGAACTTACTTGTGACATGTTTCTGCAACCTCATGGAACATTTTATTTAATTATGTAACATACACTGTATCCTTTTAAGGCAGAGATATTCCATTGACCCATTGTATTTCTGTGCTTTGGAGCCTTCACACCATTCTTCCTTTCTAAAATTCCATTTGAAACAGTTCATGCATGTACATAAGATGATTACAGCAATATTTTAAATAACAATAGCAAGTTGGGTGTTGGAAAATTTTTAAGCCCAGGGTCCAGTTGTTCAAAGGCCGATTGAGCTTACCCTGGATTAACGCAACTTTGACTCGAGTTTAATTGCTAATCAACAAAGATTCTTCCAAAAGATTTTCAGCCCCAGTTTTGACTTAGACTTTTCTTTACCTTCAGCTTGAAATTAGCCTTTTAACCCATTTTAACGAGCGACAATGAAAGCCTTGATTAACTTTTAATCGTTAATCGGCTTTCGAACAACCCGGCCCAGTCTGTTATATGAAGAGAGTGTAACTGTAGCTTGCCTTGATCATTTTGCATCAAAATGAGAAAAGATATTATCATGAGCTTGTCTGGACATTATGACACTAGAACTCTGACATAAAATTGTTAAACTTTTTTTCTTGGGGGAAGGGGGGGGGGGGGGTCGACAGGTCTGTGGGCACTGGTTCAGGGATTAAAGGAAATGCCACGAGCTGACAGAACAAGGTCACTGAATTCGGTTTTACCCAAGTCTAAAACACAGCATTGATAAGCTGTTCCCATTTTAATACTTAACACCCCAAGAAGTATCGTAACTGTAATTTTAAACATTAACCCTTTGATGCCTGATGTCAAAGAAAGAAAATTCACCTTGAATGATCATGTCCTTTATTCTCATGACTTCAGGAGTTGAATAAGCATTTACATTACAAGGAGAGATCTGATGCTGATCACTGTTGGGGCTTAAAGGGTTAAACAGTGCAAATAGATTGATTCCCTTCATACATGTAGTTGCTAAACAAACCCATTCAGCTGTCTAGTATATCAGAGGATAAGGCCCGAGGCTGAATGACTGTCAAAAATGAACAGTTTCCTGAGAAGCAATGCTTCGAGGGTGACCGTTTTGAGGACATTCTTTTAGGCCAGGGCCGATTTGGTATACCAGCAAGCTGGAAGGGGATTCATTTATATTTTGATCCTCTGAGTAATTTCTAAAACATTTAATCCTGGTAAAAATCAAAGAGCCACTGATGGTAAGGTAGATAAAGGAAAATGGGCTGGTTTAATACTGCCACTGGTTCTCCGAAGATACCCCTGCCCCTTGATAAAGAGAGTTTACGACAATAGATAGCAATATTATTTGAACTTGGAGTAATGCAAGATCTACTCACACTTCATTCATTCAAGGCATCCTCAATGGTAGAACCAAGCTTATTTATAAGGGGGCGGGGGAGAGAGGCTCGGGGCGTCATTCCTCGTACAGATTGGTTATTAAGAGTTCGGAGAAAAAAAATGATTAAACTAATTAAAAATTGAACCTGGGCTGGATTTCTCCCAGTTTTCTACTACTGAAAAGGACTATGTCGTGAGGGAGTGGTTTTACATAACTGAGGAAACGAAATAAAGCTGTCTTTGCTAATGGTCAAAATTAAACAGTGGCATCAGTGTCTTATTGTGCCTAATTTTTTAATTTCTATTTTTACCTGTACTTTGAAATTGTCAATGTGTCTTTGGAAAAACCCAAAATGATGATTTTTTTTTCAAGAAGAAAGAAATAAGAAATTGTTGGTCCCTTGAGCGGGCTCAGATGGCATTTTGGAAATGAAAGGCAAACGTTTTTCATATTTGTCTTCCTGCCTTTAAAAAATTGCTAAATTATGGGCAAAGGTGTTCTTACCATAGAAAGTCACAGTGACAATGTGCCTTCCAAGTTTCAGAATTGAAGAGACCGGCGTAGCCACATGTTTTGATGACCAAAACTGTTCGGTTTTCAGAAGCTAGTTTACTGTTTGTTCTTTGGCCAAAACAGGCCTCGTTTACCAAAGTGCCCTCCTCCTTCCCTCATTCATTCATGAGAGTTTTCTGGGAAGCATTCGACTTGCAATCCCCAGTTATCCAAAGTTACATCTTTGTTACATTATTGATTGCTGTCAACATGTAGATTAACTAAAGGGAGAATGGTGGAATAAAAAGCACGGCAAATTTTGTTTGTTCGTTTGTTGTTTTTTGCACGAGGAGGTTTAATTTAACAATATTAATTTTCGTATCTGAAGGAGTTAGTATAAAAGACAAATTTTAAAGTTGCTTTTATGTTTATACGTTAATAAAGTATTCAGTTTTCCCACCCTTTATAAACGTTTATGCGCTGTTGATTTTTGGCCGAAAATAGCGCACCGAAGCCTTTTTTTTGGAGAGCAGTAGGACGGATGGTGCGAGGAAAGATGTTATTTTCTTCCCGCGCCATAGAACAGCATTGGGTTGCAATGTCAGTGCGTCGTTTCGTCATTCGACTCTCAAGAAACTGCTGAAAAGCAGGAGAGATAGTCACTTAGCGATCATCGTTGAAAAAGGGAGCATCATTGACCCGGCATAAGCATACAGCAAACAACACCAGATAATAGGTACTAACGCTCTAACTACTTCATTGGGTGGTTTCTCGTTTATATGGTAATTTCTGTGAAATTCCGAATTCACCCCCGCCTCCCTGGCCTACAGGTACAAAAAGGTTGCCATTACATTCATTGGCCCAAAGAACTGGGCCAGGGCCTGTTTTCGCACTCGCTAAGTGTATTGGACAAAAATAATTGATTTTCTTTTGTTGGGGTAATCATAAACACTTTTCTCAACGATTCCGATCATGCATGGCAGGAGCCCATAGGAGTGAAAGTCGAGACACGCCCGTCGGGTAAACTTTCGCGTTTCTGGAACCCGGCTTCGCTCGTACCTAGATGTTCAGGTTTGTCCTCGGAGAGTGAGAAGATCAGATGGCGTGCATCATCATCATCATCATCATCATCATCATCATCATCATCATCATCATCATCATCATCATCATCATCATCATCATCAACATCATCATCATCATCATCATCATCATCATCATCAACAACAACAACAACAACAACAAGTGGCTTCATTTTATTTGCACGGCCGTGAATACATACAGTATCCCTAAAGCAATGAACTTAATTTCCTACATTATATTTGCAGAGATTAACGATTGATAAGGATTTTTCACGCAAATCAAAACATAAATTACACCACACTCTCTCACCCCTCCCTCCCTCCTTGCATGGGTTCGGTGCGAGGGTTCTCATGGGAAAAAGTTGACAAAAGGGGAAAAGATGGCGGCTGTTTTACGAAATTTAAAAGAAGTTGCTATTCGAGCAATAGACAGCTTCGCACCTGAACTTTATCAGTTAAACCAGAAGATTTGGAGAAAACCAGAACTTTGCTTTCAGGAAAAATACGCACATGAGGTGCTTACGACGTTCTTCGAGGAAAAAGGCTTCGAAGTAACAAGACAATACACTCTGGACACTGCTTTTCGTGCTTCCAGTGGCCTGTGTAAAAAGAGGGTTGTTGGTTTGATTTGTGAGTATGACGCTCTGCCGGGTATAGGGCATGCCTGTGGACATAATCTTATCGCCGAGGTTGGAGTAGGTGCAGCTTTAGGTAAGTTAAAAATGACAATACAATAATGTTCAGAGGTACCAGTAAATCTTGGTGAGGGTGGAAGGGGGGTGGGGCAAACCTGCCAACCCCCGGAGTTCAAAAATCTGGAGACGTCTAGAAATCTTTGCGTTGTAAGAATGTCATTTTCGACAATGTCTGAATACTCTTCGAAAATCACCCGAAAAGGCCTTCCAAATGTTCCCGACGTCTCTCGGTTAGAACAGCATTTGCGTATCATGTATTGTGCAATTTGATCTGTTGATTTCTGACCAATTATAGATTGTTTAATATATATCAGTTTGGTTGCTCTGTTTTATGTTTTCCGATCGAGAACAGCGCAAATAAGAACACTAAATCCACTTCTTGTTTTTATTTTCCTAATAACGAAATTAATAAAAAAAAAATTTGAAAAAGGCCACGGTAGGCATTTCCTGGGAGATTTGGTGTTCTAACTGGGAGACCAGGAGATTTGATGAAAAACTTGGAGACTCCCAGGAAAACTGGGAGAGTTGCCAGGTCTGGGGGAGAGGGGGGGAGTGTTTGACTCCCTTACTGTGGGAAACCATGGGATATATAGGGTATAGCTTTTTGATCTCGACTGGTTCATCTATAGATTAATATTTTATGGACTATTGACTTGATGCTGTCAACATCACAGACAGGCCCACATTTGGGGTTACACAGATACTGAGACTTTACTGGGTTGTGCAGCATTTCCTGCAGTGCCCATTGCAACGCCCCCAGCTGGTAAATGCCTCTTGGTGGAGACAAACAAGCTTCTTGAATGCCCACTGGTATAGTTTAAAAATGTCCAGTTAGCCAACCCAAGTTTGCATAATTGGGTGTACAACCTAATTTGCCCAGGATGCTAAATCGTGACTGCAGTTTATTCTTGGTTTTCACGTGACGTCACCAAATTCTAGAATTCAAAACTGGGAGGCCCCTACAAAATTTTTACCTTCATTCAAGGAAAGATTACCTAAAAATATGTCTGTTCACAATTTCTTAGCTCGATGTCGTGCTTCCTTTTGAAAATAGAACAGTTTCAATTTCCGAGTTTCCATCGTGCGTGACATCAGGAGGACAGCCGTGACAGAGCTTTTCCGTATCTTAAAAATGACTCTTCGGGTGATTTTCAGCATTCTAAACAGTTAAGTTTGAGGAGAAATATTAATCTAAACATTCAAAAATTCACAAGGGCAAACAAACATCTTGTCTGGCAAAAGCGAACTCCAGATGTTTTTTCCTATTTCCGGCCGCCATGTTTGTGCCCCTCAGAGGGACACAAACATGGCGTCTCCATACTAAGCCCTATAAATTTATGTGGAACATTTTGTCAAATAACTCGAGTATGGAATGCCGCACAGACCTGACACTTGGACAGATGCCTTATTTATTTATCCTCTATACCATGTCAATTTCTTGACTTCATTCATGGAATGGTTTCGATTTTTTTTTTCAATGGCGTGACAGTGAAAACCGAGAATTAAAAAAAAGCTCTTCCACCATGCTGTTCATGAGTTGGTGAATAAAAGACCCTGTTAATTGTCACAACATAATAATGACATACAAGATTCAAGATTGGACCGCAGAAAATTTCTCAGAAAATAGGGGGAAAAATCTCGCAGCTTTGCATCTTTAAGTTTTTTAGGCCATAATTGATAAATGCTGACCCTGATCTACCGAAAAATTCAGCTACAAATTGCTGCTGTCTGTAGGAGTGGTCCTTGCTAAGTTACAAAGTCATTGAAATGTGTTGGCATGTTGAAAGGTGTGTCCTGATCAAGGTGATGTTTTATAAAGTATAATATTACTAGGAATACCTGATTCGCAAAACCTCGCGAAGCTGGGGCTGGGTGGAAAGCCCTCTTTACTGGTATTGTAGCATCAAATAAGGAGATTAAAAGGTTTCTGAGCATAGCAACTATTTTGATGAGCATGGTCTTTTCGAGGTTCCACAGGCCAGTTTGCGGTTGAAAATCTATTTCTGTCGCCACGAAATGTACAACGTGCGTGAAGCCCTGTCTTGTTCGATGAATTTATTTCCCACGGAAAATTATTTTACTCCAGCCACAAAACGTATAATTTCTTCGATGCAATCTTTCACAAAAAAGATTTCTATAAGAAAGGGAAAAGATTCTGGAGAGATAGTTCTGTATCCAGTGAATATTGATGAACATTGCAGTTGAAATTTGATCCGGCACGCAAACTTTCCCGATGTATGCAAATTTTGCTCCAGACGACGCCAGACAGTCTGACGTCATTCATACTTTGTTTTTCACTGTTGCTAGGCAACAGTGCAGATACCTTCAATGAAATATATATACATATATATATATATATACGTATATAAGGCCTGAGTGTAGCAAGGTTAATAAATTTGTCGGGCCGAGCCGGCCCGAGTGGAGCCAAGCCGCGCGAATTCGAGCGAAAAATATATTAAATATATTTTTCGCTCGAATTCGTGCGGCTTGGCTCTGCTCAGGCTGGCTCGGCCCGACAAATTTATTAACCTTGCTACACTCGGGCCTTCGGCCCTCGCTTCGTGAGGAATTAGATTGAAATACTTTCTTGGCTGTGACAATTACAATACAATACAATACTTTATTGACACTCCACTGGTGGGGCTTTTCAGTGACAATGCAATTAAAATTAAAATTAACAAGTAAAACTTTTGAATTTATTTTAAGGCTTGAAGGCAGCAATTGAAGCATCAAACCAGGATTTGGGAAAAGTAGTTGTTCTTGGGACTCCTGCAGAGGAAGGTGGGGGTGGAAAAATCCGAATGATTGAAAATGGTTGCTTTGATGAAGTGGATTTTTGTTTGATGGCACACCCCAAATCATTCAGCTGTGTTTATCCAACATGTCTCGCAATGCAAGATGTTCAGGTTACATTCCACGGATTGTCATCTCATGCCGCAGCATTCCCCTGGGAAGGATTGAATGCATTAGATGCTGCTGTCATGGCATACAATGCTCTGAGTGTTCTGCGGCAGCAGTTGAAGCCAACGTGGCGTCTTCACGGTGTTATAACAGAAGGGGGAACTAAGCCAAATATAATTCCTGATAGAACATCAATGGCATATTATGTGAGAGCGCCAACGGAACAGGAATTAAGTGAATTTCGTGGAAAAGTACACAGGTGTTTTGAGTCAGCAGCTAAAGCCACTGGTGAGTGTTCATTATAAATTATATAATTTAAAGATTGCTTTTCACATTGCACATACATACAGCTGAAGTTCCTGAAATTTGTTCCTGAATAATTTTGACCCTCTTCTTCTCCTCTGCACTGTAGGCATACTGTGCTTATATCATTTGGATGTTCTCCAGTCAAAATGTCTCTATTCAAGTAACCTTTTTCACTAAAAGGCCTTAAGCTAAGGCCTTAGCTCCCACGAGTCTCCCGTAGCTCAGTGGTAGAGCATCTGGGCTAGTAATCGGAAGGTCTTAGGTTCGACTCCTGATAGGAGCACTCGGAATTTTTTTTCCGAGTTTGCCTGTGGCATTACTGAATAATGCATCATTCTCAAAGGGGAAGTTGTTGCAGTGGAGATGCCCTTCCCCTCACGAGAACGTTATGCAATTATTTTGGAATCAGATGCTTTTGTTACCGGCCTTGTTGAGATTTGTGCCAGAAGAACTTAATTGTAGTGTTATTATTGTCTGCTTTGTTTGTACAGTTTTTGATTGAAAAGTTTACCTTAAGTTAATATAAGTAATTAAAATAAAATGTACTTTAAGCTTTGATCAGCTCGTTATAAACAGTTTGCGCAATTCAAAGATTTTACAGCATTTTTTTTATACGAACAGTCATAGTTGTATAGAAGGACAATGTGAATTTAACCATATTAATTACATGCACAAAGTAAGTTAAAGGGGACTCTGTTTGCAGGGAAAAAAGCCATCAACTGTTTGTTATGAAAATGCCGCCAAGGTTTGCATCCCTCGGTGCATTTATAAATCATCTTTCGACTTAGTATTGGATGCAGCAAGGAAAGTCTGTCTTTTGCTGATTCACCTCATTTTCTTAACTTACCTAATAACAGGTTGCACTGTGGATATAGAATGGAATTCTATGTTTTATTCAAACCTAGCGACGAATGAACAACTTGCAAAAATTTACCAAAGCAATGCACAGGAGCTTGGTCTGACTTTCCCGTCGCGAGAGGAACAAGCCAAAGCAACGTTTGGCTCCACAGATATGGGTAATGTGTCTCATGTTAAACCTTCCATCCATCCTTATTTTGACATCGAGACTTCTGTGGCTAATCATACGCAGGAGTTCACTGAAGCATCAGGGAGGGCAGAAGCTCATACCAGAGCAATTCTGCAAGCCAAGGTAATGGCTTTGACAGCCTTGGAGGTGTTGTGGAGTGATCAGGTTTGGGAATCAGTTGTGGCCGACTTTGAGAAAGGACACGGGAAAATGAAACCTCGGACCACTTGAGGTTGCCAGTAACAGTCCAAATCGCATTTCAGAACTCTATGAGCAACCTGTTATTTTCATTGACTCTATAGGTGTAACAGTGGAACAGTGTGTGTTGCCTAACTGCTGTAATGCATGTATGCCATATCTTTTCCCATATTTCAGGCTGTCTTTGGACTTTTTCTTAAAGTAAACATTACGCTTTATAAGTAAAAAATTAAGGGAGTTACGTTACAATACAAACAATATCTGAGAATACAATACACTGTACTACAATGACAAGAGGCTTGTGAAAAAGTTTCGCAAGAGGTATCCCAAGTGCCTGATGTTTTGAATGTGTAGTTCGGTTAAGTCACAAACCATTACCTCGAGGTAATTGTTGAGGCCAAGGTCGAGTTGATATGTTTACAAAGAAGACTGCAGTGCGTTTTTTTGTGCAGCGCAATAACCACTTATGGAAAATAGCATCATAGGAGAAATGTTTTGTTGCTCTGTAGGTAGTTTTCCTCCCAAATGGACTAAAATGTAGAGAGAACTTTAACTATAGACCAAGTTATAGTAAATTTAGATAGTGTGTGATACACTGTGTTTAATATTATAACAAACTACATTCAACCATAGACTAAATTAAAATGTGCAAGTTTTACAAACATACAATGTGTTACAATCTCTGGCCTCAAACTGTTTTTGCCATTTTTGTTAGGGCTCTTGAGGTGCTCTTTGCGGTTCGTAACCAGGTTTTTAATTACAGGGTAAAAATAGTTATTTTTGTATATGGTGTGTGTACTTAAAATTTGTTTTAGTGAATTATTGACCCTAATGGGTCTAATAATCTCACTGTACATGAAAAAACAAGAACAAACAAACAAATAAAAAAAAACAAACAAACAAAAAAACCCCCAACCAACAACAAATAAAAAAGTTTTACAGTAACGTAATAATTATTTACAAATTACTCGTAAATTACAGTGACAATAAGACGTGCACATTCATGCATTCACTTAATAAAAGTTAATCGAGGTTTTCATCTCGCATGTTGAAAATGTTTTTAAAAGGAAATTTTAAGCTAAAAACATATTTAAGTTGCAGTCGAAGCTGACGGCCAAAAATCTTTTAAACTAGAAAATTTTTAAACTAGAATGAAAACTCATAAAAAACCTGGATTAACTTAATCACGCTTTGAACAACTTGTCGCAAAACTTGGCGTAGGTAATTGGTAGTCATTTGACTAGCGCGTACCGCGTCTCAAAGTTCTAACATGAACAAGAAAGGAAAATGGAAAGAATTTACAATTAGACGTGAAGGTCTTACACGGATGGTGACGATCTTAAACGCCAAACTGAAGTGAGGTGATATGATTTTCGCCGTGACAACAGAGTTTTCCTTTTTTCACGTATTCTTTTGGCATGATGTTTTTAAAATAAGCTGAAGTTCCGCTATAAAAGGGCAAGCCTTTCCTTCCTCGCACACCTTTGTGGGCATGAAATGCAAATTTAGACGCCGTTCAGTCGTGGCACATTGTAGACTCGAGCGTCCTCTGAAAAAAATATGCCTCAAATTTCATAATATCACCACAACAATATAAGACAACGGTTTCTAATTCGGTTAACAGGGTTTATTCCGAAAACTGAGCCAATTTTATCAGTAAGGGTTGTAGGACAAGACGCATGTTGTTTGTCAGTTGTTTACGCTCTGATTGTTGATTGACAACTGAAGGTGAGAATGGTCCTGTTAGTACCTTCCTGACTCATTTCCCCCGATTGTACTGTTTATTATGCGTTAGAGGATGTTTCTATTTTTTCAGTCTGTGAACAAAATCCAAAACAACGTGTGACCATTGAAAAAAATCGTGTAGTTACAGCTGTAGTTAACGCTACTTGCTGTGGTATTGCTACGTTAATTGTTTATTATGCAGTAAAAGATGGTTCTAAGTCTTCAGAGTCTTGTGTATTTTCCAATGAAAGCTATTAGGCAGCATTCTTTCAGTTTGTAGTGATGCCGTTCGTTTTGATATTCACCCAAAGTCAGGGAAGTTTAAGAAAATTGGTCAGTTTTTCCTCATTGAAAAAAATCGTTTTTTTCAGTTTTTCCTCATTGAAAAAAATCGTGTAGTTACAGCTGTAGTTAACGCTACTTGCTGTGGTATTGCTACGTTAATTGTTTATTATGCAGTAAAAGATGGTTCTAAGTCTTCAGAGTCTTGTGTATTTTCCAATGAAAGCTATTAGGCAGCATTCTTTCAGTTTGTAGTGATGCCGTTCGTTTTGATATTCACCCAAAGTCAGGGAAGTTTAAGAAAATTGGTCAGTTTTTCCTCATTGTCCCGGCGTCTTACTATGGCTGATGAAAATATGCCAAGCGAGGCGAACGGTTGTTAAGAAAAAGGCCAGGAAAATACGCTGGCATGATGTTTAATGGAGCGAAATTCTAACTTACAAATCATCTTTGAAAGGAAATGCGACTTCAACAAAATGTTCAGGGTTATTTTTTTGTTTTTTTTCCTTAGTTTATTTTTGAAATCATTAGGGAGGATGTTATAGTTATTCACCATGGAAACGAGTGAATAAACACTTTCTTACTTGCGTAAAGTTTCTTTGTGATTTGTAAGAGCCCTTACACACAAGCGAAAACCATTAATTATTAATCTCCTTCGGTTCTATGCAAATGTTTGTTCCTGCTGCGAAAAAGGCAGCGATTACAATATCAAAATGCACCTGCCTTAGAAGTTGATTCAAGTCAATTCCAGGATCTTGTGAAGAGACCCGTCTCTCGTAAGTCAAACCTTTGAAAAGTTTGCTGAACCGGCAAGATGCAGCTTCATGGTCAGTAACATATTTTTTGTTCGAAACTTCGTTTTGTAACACAACCAATACATCGTCTAAACGATGTATATTATAATGGTAGCGGATTTCTAATTTAATTCTGAGCTCTCTTTCGTTTTGCAGTATTTTGCGGTTTTGTTCTCCTTGTATTGTTCGATGGCGCATTCAGCAAGAAAGAAGTACCCGACAGAAACCAATGTTCTCCCGGTCAGGTACTAACAATATATCTTTTTTAAATGCAGCGCAGGTCTTTTAGAAGTGTTGAAATTTATCTATCGGGACAATTATTATTTATTTTTTTGCAGTTTCTAATGTTTTGCATGTTATACCGAGCCAGTGCAATTTTTGACGTTTATTTAGTTTTGCATAATTTAGTACTCATTCCGGCCAGTGCTTGCCCAATTTTGTTCCTGCGGTTTCAAAGATCCTTCACTAAATACAGCCATTCAAGACAAAAGATTTCACAAGTGTTTAAATTTCCGAAGAATTTCTTTAGTCCGGCCAATGTTTGGCAATTTTTAACTCAACGAAAAGGTCGATAACGTTTAGATATCATGACGACGAAAACTATACAGTCAGTTACAGTTACAGGCCTTGTCGCAACACATGCAGATGAGAAAATTGCTCCACCGGTACCCTAAGCCCACACACTACACACAGTGGCTCTCAGTTTCTCACGTAATTTCCTTTTCACCGTGTTACGCAAGCTTTGGTCTTGCAAGTTTCAGAAAAAGAAAGAAACTTTTACAGTGTATAAAAATTTTAACATGAATTTTTTTATCGCGAATTTCAAACTTAAACAAGGAATGGAGTCTTGTGCTACCAATATAGATTACACAGGTAGTTTTTCGTGATTAAAGTGACATTGTGTTGTTACGGCTGCAAACGAGCAAGTTTAACACGTTTTCCGTGTTCCTTTTCCTTTGTCAAGGAAAAAATGTCAAATTTTGTCTTGCACCTTGGGTTAGATTACAGTGTTGTATAAATATTTGCCAAGGGAAGCTTTTTGTGCGTCCACATGAGTAATTTCCGCTCCAAGTTTTTGTTTTCTGACAAGTTTCCTTATGCAACATTCTTTTTTCGTCTATTTTTGAGATTTGTTAACGGAAACCGGACAAATTTTACACACATACAAGAATAAAAAACTTGTCAAGAAAAACTTGCTTGTGTACAACCAGAACATTAGGTGTGTTGCAAACGAAGAAAAGTTGTTTCCTAAAATGCTTGCAAGTTTGCGTACGCACGAAAAATTTGCTCAGTTTGACAGTTGGTTCAGAAACTTTTTGCTTAATTCCGGTGCAGATTTCTTTGCTCAGGTGTTTTTATAAATCGTGAGAAATTTTGCTTTCTTAACAAATGTCGCGGATGTTTGCAACCTGATAAAACGTTCTGGAAAACATGTTCAGTGGCACTGGAATTCGCCTTCAACAGTACACGGCAACTCAGTTTAGGACTCTTTCGAATCAAAGACTACAGTTTAGGCTGTCTTTTCATATAATAATTTTTATACTCTCGTCAGGTGTACGACAAAACTTGTCATGCGCTTCCGGCCTTGATAGGTCTCTGTGTTCAAACTCACAAAACAGTTCACTAAGTTGAAGATGTCAAGAACTTCTATGTCGAGTAGCAAAACTTTCCTGTGTGATTGAACCAGAATGTTTTCCTTGAAGCGATCTGATATGAAAAATATTTTATCGTACATACGACGAAATTTGGTAAGCTGTTCCTTGACAAATCTCCTGCCAATGTTCAAAACTGGCAAAAAAGTTCACCGAGTTGAACATGTCAAGGACCTATGTCGAGTGGCGAAGCTTTCCTGTGTATTTGAACCACATGTTTTCCTCGAAGCGATTTAAACGAAAAGTTTTATTTTATCGTACGTGCGACGAAATTTGGTAAGCTCTTCTTTGATAAGTCTCCTGAATGCTCAAACCTGGCAAAACTCGTCGCTCACCGACGAAACTGATATCTCTCAATGAAAACTTGTCGGGTAGCGAACCTCGATTTATCAGACCTTCTCGCTTTTCAACTAGAAAGTATTAGTCGAACTTTCGTTTAACGGATTTGCTCTTATTTTTCTGTCGTTTTGAGTTTTCCTTTATTTTCACTTCCTGTCCTTTACGGATTCAGGTGATTAGAAGGAGGTTTTTACAATCCCGTGCAACAACAATACAAATGTGGTACTCTTTGAATTTAACTTGACACTTAATGTTTTGTTGGGGCTTTTATGTCGTGTGACAGGATCTTTGGTGGTAGTCTGTGAGAATAGCTTATTGGATATTGCCTTGATCGTACCGATAACAAATTCTCATTTCTGATTGGTTCCCCGCGCGCTTATTTGTTACGTAATTGGAGCGCGATCACGTGGGTGTCAATTACAGGTATTCAATATGCCATCTTCATGATGGCGCCATTTGACTACGACTACCAGAATTTAATTCGTTTTTCTTTTCAAATTTAAATTTTGTAATCCCAGTGGAGAGCAAAGAACAATAGCTCTAATTAGCAGGAGAAAACAAAAAAACAGAAGGATTGTAGTAGGTGTAGCAAATGACGCCAAAGTGAAAGTGTCGTATTTGAACTTCAAATTGGATACCTGTAATTGGACACCTACGCCATTCACGCATCAATTATGGATTCCAACTTCATGTCTCCGCACTGTTTTCTAAACGTAATTGAATGCACTTCTGACATTTTCACGCAAACGAGTTTCTCTCAGACTTTCTAACCTCGACTTTTGTCATGGACACGATTAATTGGTAATCGGACCTCGTGTCGTACAATTCAGAGGTAATCGTACTCATAATAATTTCAAACCGCCCTCGCGCTGAAATTACTCGCCCGATGACTCCCTAAACTGCACACCACTCAGTCCTGTTATAATTACTACCAGGCAGAAGCGATTTTTCTTTTACAAAAGCCCTTTGCTTCTCCGCTACTACCGTTCCTCAACTTGCTTCCAAAAAAGGAAAAAATAAACCTCTTAATAAAATGAGGCAATTGCAGCTTTTCTTTCTGGTTGCTAAAAATATGATAATGCTGGACGGTTCCATTTGGTTATGAATTCTATATTTATTCTGTTTCAATAGTTGAAAGTGCTTGAAAACAATAACACTTTCCACCTGGATAGGGTATTTTCCAGTTCCCATGGTTTCACAGTGCGGCGTTGCGTAATTATAGTACTTATTCTATTCTTCGGAAGTCGACAAATGTCGGCGGAAAAGCACGAAATTTATTCTGCCCATGAAAAGCGAAAACACTCTGCAGGTGTCCTGCACTGCAAACGGAATTACCCATAATCATACTAGAAATGAAGTAACATACTTAAATGGGGTGAAAAATAAATTTCAAACTATTTGTTATTCCACATTAGCTGTTAGTGGGGTCAAAATTGCTCTGACATCAAAACCAACTCTCTACTAAGTGCATTCAAGATGTAGATACATAGAGTGATTTCTTCAAAGGGAGAGCAGATCGTGCATAAGTTTTTGTTTTTAACTCTGATATTTAGGTTCACTGCCGGGACACCGGTGGTTGCGTCCCTCGCTTTGAGTTCAGATGCGGCCTCCAAGCTTGTAGTGGAAACAAGACGCTTTGCGGCCCACCAATTGCATACGCATTGAATTGCACTCCTGGAAAGGGATGTTCGGGCAGAAATAGCAGCCTCTTTTCCCGCGAAGGTGGGCTCGATGGCAGGCAACCGAACAACGGAAATCGCAAAAATGACAGCAGTCCAAATCCCGAACGTGGTGGAGATCGCCGCGACGTGTCCCGCGAAGATAGCGATGACAACCCGTTCTCGTCCCGCGAGTCTCGGGATCGTGGACACGACTTTGACGGAAGCGATCTTAGACGCGTTCTGAATGAGACCCGATTGAGGAGAATGGTGCGTAGGTCTTTCAACCATTCGATCTTGAACGCACGGGAAGATGACAGAAACAGGTCATTTGGTGGCAGAGATGAAGACAAGTGTGGCAGACGCTATGCTTCCTGCGTCCAAAAGGCGCTCAGCAATTTCATGCTTCTGAAATCTTTGGATGGAAAGTGCTGCAGGATGACTGAGAATCCTCAGCGGTTTGCACGGGAGTTGAGAAACATCACCAGGGAATTCCGATGCCCCAGGGGTACGAAATTCTGTCCCTTCCGCTTTGTTTTCAGGGGCGACGGTTGCATCCCCGTGGGAAGAAACTGCTCCGCCGGGCTCGGAAATCGTTCAGACGAACGAAATTCTTCGGAACCTCACTGGTCACCCTGGGGAAGTAAATCAAGCAAAGGACACAAGTATTGTTACCTTATCAACTCGCACATTCCTCAAACGATGCCTTGTACATACCCAGCTCTGATCAAGGTGTTGGCAGCCAGTAACAAAAGTGCTCTTCCCTTCGGAAAAGCGTGCCCTCGAGGCGAAAAGTTCTGTCTTTCAACCTTTGGTTGCCGGCCAAAGGAGCGAGGCTGTGGCACACAAGAGCTGATTCATTGGGCGTCGAAGGTTTTTTGCGGCCCCTCAAAGCGTCTTTGCGTTGGATGTAAGATTTTCTGTCGTTCCAAGGAAGAGAGCTGCCCACAATCAGCGAACATGAGTATGGCACTGCGCCAAGCTGCACTGAGTCTTGAGCCAAGTAAGTCACGGTCAAAGAGATTCTTCCGTAATTTTTTATAAGGTCTCTTAATAAAATTTGCTCTTTATAGCAAACTTTTTTCTTCTGGAAAATCTCTTTTTTGAACCTTATTTCAATAACGTTTAGTGGTTCACCCTCGTCAGTCCAACACAATGGTTATCATGTTTATGTTGAATTTTACACCGTTTTCAGAGGTTTAATCTGTTTCCGAACTGGAAGCTGACTTCTCAATCATTTTGATCGAGCAATGTCGTATTTGTGTTTCGTAGGGAAAATCGGAGACGAAGCTCTGCGTAACTTGACAAAATCAGGTAAACTTTTGCCCACATTCATTATCATTTATTAATCTTATTGCTTTACAAGCCAAGGTCAATATCGATCAATTGCAGTGAAAATTTGTCAGCAACCTGGTCTTGGAATACCCCTGGTCCCTATGATGTGGTTTAAACAACCCCTACAATTTTTCGAATTTTTTAATTTAATGCGCTTACGGACTCTGACATATCTCAGGTGGTTCAATGCATTGTAAAAAGCTGGGGAGTGGACCTATCACGTATGCCATCAGTGAAATGTTGCAGTTTTTAATTTCTTTTTGTTTGAAAACCATTTCTGTCGAACACCTGATTTCCTTCAGTTATCTTGATTATGAGAAATGATTTTCACTCATCAGGACTTTTAAGTGGTACACCAGACTTCAGCATTGTGTTTTTATTTGCCGTTCTAGAAAATTAGGCCAAGAAAACTTAGGCTGGAAAGGGTTAGAAGGGAAAAAGCGGAATACATTTTAGGTCTTTGATCAATTTTTGCTCGATTAAGACCATAACCGGCAAGAAAAGTGAAGCAAACCCTGACATTCCGCACTTGGTATGTTCATTCTACAACACTATCTTTTGTGTTCCGTAGGTTGGTCTCCGTTTTGTCTGCTAAGAATGCCATTACTCGCCAGCATTCTAAACGGGCTAAAACAATGCATGTCTCGCGAAGCCCACTGTCATCAAACTGGCTTCGAAGAGCACAAAAACTGCATCCAAGGCGAAGAGTTCTGCCAGAAACTCGCCTCTATGGCACGGTCCTTTGCCAAAAACAATCACAACAATTGCCATCTCCTTAGACATAACCCGGTCAAGTTTGAGGAGAAAATAAGAAGTAACTGGACCAAAAAGCCGTGGGGAGGGAAATGCCGTGATGGACACGTTTTCTGTCCACTTTCGATGCGATGCGTGCCTAAAGATCGCTTGTCGGCGGAATGTAGGGCGGATGAACAGTTTTGCAAAGTGGGATTGACCAGACCGCCTTGGAAGATGAACCACTCAAGGGAAGCTGGTGACAGGTTTTGCTGCATTTTTATGAGGTTTGTTTATGCTAATGCTGTTTGAAGCTTTGCATCAAATGTGTGTTGTCTATACACTGCTGTAATCTTCTAACGATTGTTAGTATAAGGATGTTAGTTGAATACATGTACATTTTTCGCCAAAGTTGAAAATACATGGTTTTGCATAATGAATTATTCCATACAGTTAAGTCTTCTTGGAAGACGACTGTCATAAACTATTATTTCAGTTGAGATACCACCCTCCCTGTTTAAGTTCTCCAACGCTGAATTTTAGAATCCCCTCCAGGCAACTATTCCCCTTATGAAAGTATAATTCCTTCCTAATTTGCAGATCTCAAAGATGGTTGTGTTAATTTATTTTTTGTTTTTAACCAGTCGGCAACAAAATCATAACAACCTTCATTTGGCCTTAGCTTCCGAGTTACAAGTTTTCCCGCCCCTTGTCCTGGCTGAGACACCGTCTACATGGCTTCCCGCGCTTGACATCACTTGCATTTTTTCCCTCGCTTGGCATCGGTTACATTTATTTCTTCCAGACTTGTTTAGGAAAACAAAAGGAATAGACAATGGATTTCCGCGCCCTTTATATGTGAAATCTCAACCCAAAGTCTTTTCGCAGAGTGAACTTACTAAGTTTGCAAGATTATTCAAGCTTTCACACTGATATACGCATTTAACATTTACAGTTAACAGAACAATAATACATTTATAAAAAAAATCCAAACAAAGAAATTCAAATAAGGAAAAGTGTGTGTGCAGAGTTTGGGGTGCCCAGATGGTCCAACACAAATCTACCAGTTGACCAAAAATGACCAAATTAAAGAAAACAGCAGTGGACAATAAAAATTAAGATAAAAAGGATTCCTTAGTTGACTAATTACACAGGTTTAAACATTAAGTAGAGATGGTATTGTAACTCTGTTACAACATTCAATTTTCAGACACTTGCAGAACAGGCGTTATATTTTTTTTTGCGTTTTTCACGCGAGCGGAGGCAAGCGCGAGTCACGGGCGACGGGAGCCGGGGCGGGAAAACTCCCGTCACGCGTGACTTGCGCCCCGCGCTTGCCTCCGCTCGCCTGAAAAAAAAAACAAAACAAGAAACGCAAATAAATAACGCCAGTTCTACGGGCTAGTTTGAAAATGACGGATAAATCATTCCAAAGACAAACACCAGTGTGACGATGTTAGCTTTTCGTTGTAGCCCGGCTCCAAACGGCTCGTGTTCGTTCCGTGTCATGCTCCAATGGTTAGCACGTAAGGACAAGACTTGCTCGCCGTTTGGTCAGTGTTGCCCAGAAGGCCACAACTTCTCAATGTCGCGAATGAAATGTGTGAATCCTGAAGACAGAGGAGACCGCCGTCCTGAACTCAATGACACAAAGTGTGATGATGCTGGTGATGTTTTCTGTAAGCGCCGACACGTGTGTCTTCCCAAACGTGCCAACTGCACAGAGCCTGAGAAGTTCGACTTCTTTTCTGTCAGCGGGTTTGCCAACCGTTCCGGTACGTTTACTTCCTGGTGTTTTCTTTTGGGCCTGATTTAAAACTATGCCGAAAGCGGGGGTGGGAGGGGGGTGTGCCGGCAGGGTGGTGAGGGATGGAACTTGAGAGAACAGTGGAAAGAGAGCTTAGCTTTTGTTTTTCCATAATGCATCAGTCAATTCCAGTAGTAAAGAAACGCAGTTACAATTTCAGTGCTAGTCCAACGGATAGATGGCAGGGCAGATTTTTTGTAGACCGATATCTTGACTAGTAGAACTAGTCTTCTACAGGGTGAGAGTTAGTATCCCTTTGGGACACTCTTTTGACTCGTCACGCGTTTGCGAGGGAGGCCAGGCCAGAGTAGGAGATGGGCCCTGCTGGAAATGACTGATGCAGCATAAAAAACATGAGAAAAAACATTGGCTTAAGTCATGTTATTTTGCGTGCAAAAACGTTTAAGCTTTCGATGACTCGTTCCTTCGATAGAAATATTACAGTCGCTAAAAATTTCGAGCTACTCCTGAATTTTATTTATCCTTAAAAAAAACAGACTGACAAGACCTAAGATCCATGTAAATTATACTAAAGACTCTGGAATGATACGAGACGTGACGTGGACAAATGTCAAAAAACAGCCTCCTAATTCATTTAAATTTCCAGTTTTGTCCCGCACCCTTACAAGGCAACTAATAATTTACCCGTCTAATTTCTTAACAAATGTGAAATCAAACGCTTACATATTTAATTGTTTCTGTGACCAGGTTGGGCTGCCATGTGCCAAGTTCTTGTTCCCTTTTCTGCGAGGTTGGATGATGGTTTAAGAAAATGTGAAAAATTCTTGAACCGGCCAAACGGTACTTGTCGCGCTAAGACTTCTTGCCCAGACGAGAAAGAGTTCTGCCGTCGCCTTGGAAGGTGAGCCTTGTTATATTCACCGTATAAATAAAAATAATAAAGCGTTTATAAGCCTGAAGTCACGTTTGTCAGCCAGAAAACATGTTCAAGTTTGACGTTTGAAGTGTTGGTTTTTGAGGAGAGGGGAAAACCGGAGTACCCGGCGAAAAACTTCTCGGAGCAAGGACGAAAACCAACAACAAACTTAACCCACATTTGACGACGAGTCCGGGAATCGAACCCGGGCCACATTGGTTGGGGGCGAGTGCTCTCACTACTGCGCCATCCCTGCTCCCCATTGCAACGAAAAATGGTCACATTCAATGTTTAGTCAGCGTCAAGATCTCATTGAGTGAAGTTGATATCCAATGAAGGCGAATCAAAGAGGTTATCAAGATACTGTGCCAAGCGCCAGCACTTATCAGAGACAGTGGCTACAGTCTGCTTGTCTTATGATTTAGTTTTGATAGTAATCTGTGTAAAACTCTTCATTCTTATTTCAGATGTGTTCCGTTGGGAAACTGCAGTAGTCGCCCCAAACCAACACGCGACAGGCCTCTATCGATGCCAACTAGACCAACCCGACCAACCCGACCAACCAGACCAACCCGACCAACCGGACCAACCGGACCAACCAGACCAACCGGACCAACCCGACCAACCCGATCAACACGACCAACCCGATCAACACGACCAACCCGACCAACCGGACCAACCCGACCAACCCGATCAACACGACCAACCCGACCAACCCGATCAACACGACCAACCCGACCAACCGGACCAACCCGACCAACCGGACCAACCCGACCAACCCGATCAACACGACCAACCCGATCAACACGACCAACCCGACCAACCGGACCAACCCGACCAACCGGACCAACCCGACCAACCCGACCAACTGGACCAACCCGACCAACCCGACCAACCCGACCAACCCGACCAACCCGACCAGCTAATCGCAGTTCGTTGTGTAATGCTTCGGACCCCGAGCTACGAATGCTGTGGGCTGGTGAACCCCTCAAAAAACTGTTTGCACCTAACCAGAGGGTTTCACGTTTCGTGGGCCTGCTAGCAACCAAGGAAGTTGGGTACGACTTGAAGCTTAAGTTACAACAGGGAGACTGGAAGGAATACAAGGGCTGTGGGCGTGGTCGAATGCCAGTGGTTTCAACTGAGAGCATTTTAAGGTGGGCCAAGAAACTGAGGCTATGGCTATATGTACACTAGACCGGATAGCTCTTGTGCCGGCACCAGAAACATATCGGATAGGGCTTTCGTTCCGCACAAAACGCTGATTTCGGATCGATTTTTGTGCCGGGGCGATACTGCGCTGTTTCGGTCTTTAAAGGGTCTTTAAAGTGAATGGTCACATGTCGGGGACAGTTTTTTCACAACACTTTCTTGAGTAGTGTGAACAGAGAATCCAACCGAAACGGAAGTCAACAACGAGGAGCTAGGATTGGATTATAGTGGAAAGATGACGTCTGTTCACACCAGGCCGGAGTATTTTTCACAACGGCATAAAATGCTATCCAGCATAGTGTGGACATAGCCTGAGAAGTGAGAAATTAACTGAGCAATGCCAATACCTATAGGCTTAAAAAAGCGAAAAAAAAGGTGCTGGCCCATATTTATGGTTCGAAATACGTTTGCCCCCAAAATGGAGCTCAGGAATTTTTTCTCGGGTAGTGAAAAATACCAAGCAAAAAGTTCAGGGGGTGAGGGAGGGGGGGAAATGGAGAATTGAGGTTGTGGCGACCCCCTGTACCAGAAAAAAAGGAGCATTTAACTAAAAGAAAGTCTAAAGAGTGTAGAGTGCCGCTTCCCGTACCTTCTATTTTCGGTGAAGAGTGCACGTATTCATCAACATAAAAATAAGAAGCATCTTAGTAACCGGCCCTAAAGGTAATTTTTTGCTCGACCTCCTCCCAATTAAACTAAAACAATAACCACTTCTTCTATCTTTTTTCTAGAGAAATTTGAGGAGGTTTTTAGATACTCTGATTCCGGAATATTAGGGACATGTTCCATTATATATCCATCAAATATTTTTGCTTGGTTGCGGTGGTTGATCAAAATACGTCGAATAACACAATTTACATCAGCTAAATGCCAGATAGAGCGGTTTTTCATTTGGGTTTGTTTTACTGCGCGATGTGATTGGTTAACAAAACTCGCGTAACTTTTTCAACCAATGAGAACTAAAACAATCGTGACTCGCTCGCACGCGTTTTCAAATGCTCTGTGCCGGTTACATGTATTGCATGTCTTCGAATTGTTATTACAAGTAGTTCATTGCGCTGTTTGCGTCTTTTGCAATTGGTCAGAATAATTACTTT
Organism: Pavona decussata; assembly: GCF_977016875.1. Classification (NCBI taxonomy): domain Eukaryota; kingdom Metazoa; phylum Cnidaria; class Anthozoa; order Scleractinia; family Agariciidae; genus Pavona; species Pavona decussata. The sequence continues at coordinate 308,314 of NW_028145587.1, forward strand.
GGTTTTGTTTTGACGACACTCAGCTGAAAACCGCTCTATTGCACAAGTGATATCCCTAGTGTCCAAAACTTGGTGGCTTCATCATAGAAAGACTTCTTGAAATATCAAGATGGAAGGGCGTTTTGCTGTTGGAACAGAGGGGTACTTCGACATACTTCTCGGTGCATGTAAAGTCAACATCATACGGTTACGCGCGTTTAGGGTGAAATGGTTGAAGGAATATAAATACAATAACATTTATTTGCTCTCGGAAAACTGTGTTCGCTTCTCGGAACAGACATTGTCTGCGTGGAAAATTTTTTATGCACAATTTCGTTTCACTGAAGGTTATTGTTTGTCCAGTCCACATGCATCATAAGCTCGGGAGCGGCCAGGGGACGAGGAACAACCAAGAAAACGGACAAAAAACACAACCAAGAACTTTATTCAGAAAATCGTTAGCCGTTACATGCCGTAAAATTAGAACGCAGTGTTTATTTCAAGGACAGATTCAAAAAATGTTTATTTCCAGTAGAAATAGCTCAACATCCTGTTACCATCCGTACCATTTGCGTCTCCTCTTTCTCTTCTTTGGCCTCCATACCGGCTTTTTGTATTTCGCGTCCAAACGTTCAGCAAGTTCCTTGTCTAACCGAATTTGTCTGGAAATGTAAAGCCAGAGAAAAAAATAATCAGCTTTTATATCGAGTTTGACCAAGCGCGTTATAAAATTATCTTTTGCTTTTGGTAAGATTCACTTTCCTTTCAAGTCCGGCAGTAGACATCACTCAGTTTAGGCGCAGTGGTAAGATATCGTGGACACTTTGAATGAATAATTAAGACCATCCCTCCCCTCATTTTAATGACGAAAAACATGGCGCGTTTTGGGGCATGACTGGTTTTAGCGTGAACTCATCGCTGATTTCGGTGGAAGGGGAATTTTCATTTGTCTTTTCTTCAATATTGTAACTTTAGTACATTCAATTCGATATGAATACCTGGGTATCGCCTGTCTTGTGGGATTTTATTTAATTAATATCTGGTGGCAAGGAAACGCAACCTTTGGCTGCACTTTACACTACACTGTAAAAAAAAAAAAACAACCACACACAAAAAAATATAGAAAAATAGCAACAGAGATCGGACAGATCGCAGCTAAAATCACATCAAATTCACCTGTGTAAATGCTGCGCATACATAACTCACCTTCGTCGTAGAAGGACTTTTACAGGATATGAAACCAACATGTAAACAAGCGTGAAAAGGTAGCTGAGAACAAAAAGAGCAACCGCTGCTCGGAGTTTGTCTTTACCATTCTTGGACAATTTATCTATTAAAGAAAAGACAGCGTTTAACAGAGTGCGGTTACTTGTTGTGGAAAACATTTCCCGTGTTTGTTATTTATTTTGGCTTTTGTTACTTTTAGTAGCACCACGCTCTATAGAACAACAACTCTACACTGCGCGCGCTGAATGACGACTTTATTACAACCGGAGAATTTGATTGCGAGGGCAAGGTTTGTAAAAAACGTTAACGAGTTGTTGAAGAACGGCACAATAAATATTGAAAGTACAACTGTTTCAAGCAACAAAATAAATTTTTACAATTATTTCAAAGCTATTCGTTTTGTAGTAAAAAAAAAAAAAAACGCGCAATAAAATTGACGCCAGTTTTGTATGCGTTCTGTCCTCATATCGATGTTGAATTTTATCATAGCATTGTCAAAGCTCGCATTTTTGCAATAACTGTCAAATTTTTCGCGCGCTGATTGTCTAATTGTTAACGTTTTAGTGTCGTGTTCGTGTTTTGGTGGGGACTCAGCCCCTGTTCACATGTATCCGTTTTCGTCTGAAGGGGAGAAGAAACAAATTATGAAATCATCAATGTAGTTGCCTTAAGGGAAGTCTTCGTTTTCTTGTCTGCACGCAATCCAGAGATGTATTTTGAGATATTTAAAGCTCCAGTGTTATTCGCGCACTGCGAAACTGATGGTTAGAAGCCTCGAAACGTATACATATGTGAAATTAGTTTATGTTGTTTTGTGGTGCACATGTTTCTGATTTCAGATGTTTGTCCTGGAAAGATTCGCGAAGGGGTTTTCATGCAAATCTGCGTCATGTGAAAGTGCGTGAACTTCATAGGAAGGAACGTGCGCTCGTTAACACCACCATGGCAACTGAATATTGTTTGTTTCGCAAACAATAACAACGCTTGCAAAACTTGTCGTCGGTATACAAATTATTTCTTGTAAGGGATAACCGAGTTATTCCTTTAATTGCTCTACTGAACGAAATGAATGAAAACTGTGAAATTCGTAGCGAAAACAAAAATGTTTGAAAACGAGGGAAAATTCATTTTGCAATTTTTTACCTTTAGTTAGTTTTTAGAAAAGAAAAAAGAAAAACTATATTTTCTTTTCCAAACAAAAGAAAATCTTACCTTCTAAATCAGCAATGAAATCTGGTAACATAAGCAAAACTACCAGTACAGCTATCGAAAGCACCACTTTGTTCGTGGCCATAGCGCAACTTTCTTTTCTTTCCACGCGAAATGCACAAGTGTTGTGTTCCGCGAAAACTAAAGAGCGCGCTGATTGGTTGATGTCATAATGTGTCTTATGACGCAGGGTGCGAGCGAGTGGTCAATTTCCAGGCATTAAAACAAGAGAACCTAACGTTTCCTTGAATCGGCATATGTCCAAATAAAACTTCGCAGGAAAAGCGCGATATCAACTTTGGTAGCCTCCTTCTGGCATTAAAACGAACGTGAAATCGCGCGTGGCCACCACCCAGTTGAGAAATACATTGGAGATGGCTACATTATTCAGCAGCGTTTCTTTATCTTCTTCCCTCGCGCTAACTTTCTGTAGTCGGAACTATTTTCTTCTTAGATTCGAGGTGATCAACTACCTTAATAAACACAAGCGTCAATTATTCAGAGTAATAATAATAACTAGTAATAGTTTTCACTAGAGCTGCCCCCGCCTTTGAAGATCTGTTTAACACCTGTATATGGTTTTTACTGGATATAAATACTGTGCATACGAATGTTCAAAAAAGAAACGTTTGAATATTTATTGAAGTTAACATCCATGTAACTGGTTAGCATATTTCTCTGTAAATTTGACATTGAAATCTATTACAGTCATACAGTTTTGTTTTGTGAAACAGCAACGTACTGTATGTATAATTATGTGAACTCGTGGTTTGAAAGGCTGCTAAAGATGCAGAAGATGGCCAAACGTGACTTCGTGGTTAAAATGCTGCTAAATGATGACGGAATGCGAACTCGTGGTTTCAAGACCTTGAAACACTGCTAGAAAGAACTCGAAATGCTGCTAGAGGACGACATAACGCAAACTCTTGCTCGCAAGACTTTCAAACGCTGCTCGAAGACCTCGTGGTTGCAGAATGACAGCTACCCGACACCACCTTGCGCGCTTGCGGAAATATTACCCGAGACCACCGTGCGCGCCTAGTTTGATCAAATCGAGATTTTTTTCGCATACTACCTACAAATTTACTTACAGTACTTACTTTCTTTTATTTTGAAATTCCTTATATGTATATACGCGGGGAATCCTAGGGTGCCTCCTCGGGTTTTGGCCTCTGGGCCAAAACCCTGCGGGGGCAATAATAATAATAATAATAATAATAATAATAATAATAATAATAATAATAATAATAATAATAATAATAATAATAATAATAATAATAATAATAATAATAATAATAATAATAATAATAATAATATATTTTTTTGTTCCTTAAAGGCTTTCGTCGTGCGCCCATGGCTTTTTGTCTTTCGACATTATCTCCAGCCCGGCTAATTCTGAGCATGGGCAATGCGTCAACATTCCCGACTCGCCTGAGTTCAGAGAAACAGTTGGTATGGCTTTGTTACCGAAGTTAGATCACTGTGCCGCTGGTCTTGTTCTTGCAGTCAACCCTCGGAGCATAATCGTGCAGGAGGATCGTCCGTCTAACAAGGAACAGGCAAGAGTCATGATGTGTAGGGGTATCTTTTCCAGACAGTGATACAGGCATACTCGGATCGAAAAAGAAAATCCGAGTTCTCCCGACAGGATTCGAACCTTTCCGATTACTAGTTCGGACGCTCTACCCGTGGGAGCTAGGCCATCCACAAGGTCCATGTGACAAACATCTTGCATACTTCTTAGTAGGATCTGTATGTCGATGAGTGGTTTATGTGAAAGAAATTTGATGTTATATTTTTGCCCTGCACCCAGATGTTCAAAGAGTAGATAACTTTATCCACTGGGTAAGTCACTATCCAGCGGGAGCAAATGTACTCCAACAAGAGAGGATCTTGATCCTCTCTTGACTCCAACTAATGCTTTTGGCAAGTTTTCCACACAATCTCATACTTGAATTTCACATATGCTTCTATTCTATCCACAAATTATAGGGCTATCGGGAAAATCTTGCACACATTTTATCTGCCAGATAGTGAACTATCCAGTGGATAAAATTATCCGCTCTTTGAACAACTGGGGCCTGGTGAATAAGTGATAGACGGTAATCTTGTACCCAGATCTTCGGGAGAGTGAGAAGATCTGGGTACGAGATTAGATGGAGGGTTTTTTAATTTTATTCATGATAGAAATATTTTTATATATATACATTTTTTAGTTTGATGTTTATCGCTTTTTTTTTCTCGGAAACAAAAAGAAGAGAACTAAAAAAGCGACTAATGGGAAATATTTAATCACTATGAAACCTTTCATTGTGCATACTAATACGCTTTTTCTAATAAATATAGGAGCGTGGTAGTGTAGTATTTAGCGCGCTAGACTTGTTGTTTCCTTGTACTATATTATATACTTTAACCCATGTTGTTTCGGTTTCTCTATCCACGACAAGTGTATTAATGGGTGGACCGACCGAAAAACTGTTATGGATATATGCAACGCAATTTTTAGAATATTTCGCAACGCTAGAGCGAGGCCAAAAATTGAACTTGGAGACACTCTCCCGCGGGCGACGCAACAAGGCTGCACTTTTGTTGAATTCTTGCGCGATTTTTGTTCGATCTTTTGGCGGTTTTTGCCTCGCGCTGGCGAGGTGACAATCAAAAACAAAATTGCATCGCCAGGGAAATCGTTCGTGTAGCCGTGGCTGCGTGAGATGCATGAGGTAAACTTTTTTCCTTTTTTTCTCCGCAGTTCTCCAGATTCGTTACGGTTATAAGCAATCCTATGAACTGTAGTGTGTTAGAAGTGAATGAATCACTGTTCTGCCGAGTGCCCAGAGGATTCAGATTAAGATACAACCAAGCTGTGAAGCGGTTAGAAGGAAAGCAGCTGGGAGTGGTCATGTTAGGCACCGATCCTCCAAACAAAGGTAAATGATAACTTTTGTGACTGGACGATTTTTTGGCGTTTAAAGACTAGGGGAACTTTAAGCCCCTCCATAACTCCGATTGTATTAAAGCTAGAGTTTTGAAACAGTGAAACGTGGGATTACATATATATAGTTCGTCGAAAACTGTTTCCTTCTAGGCCAGATCATGATCAAATTCGTGGGTATTTTCAAAGCTCGCTTTAACTGTCGATTTCCAGTAATTTGTCAAAAACGAAGGTGAGTGCTTCACCGGGGGTTCCAAACACCGAGACGTGGGTTGAAGAAACGGGGCGAGGCCGAGTCTTTTCAATCAACGTCGAGGTGTTTGAAATAGGATGAAACACACTTTCGAGTGTTTGATATAGCTTCTCAAACCATTGATAATTCTTGGAGAAAATCAAAGCAAAAGTTCACTAAATGTTATGATAATTAAGACCACGTTTCCCAACGTCCTTCACGGTAGTGATTTTCTTTGTTTTCTCTTCAGAATCATGAATTGGAGAATTATTTTTTCAACTTATCTCCGAGAGTAACAAAACAAACCAGATGAAACACAAATCACTTTTAACACTCGGTGGGAAACCTGTTTAACTGCGTAAGGGTATCTTTTCACTGGTCTTATACAGCATACTACTGTAGAGTCAAACCTTACTATAATACTACAGACTGACCGTTAAACACAGATACAACAGGCCACTTCTGAGTAGTTGGGAACCTCATAGTGAAAACTAGGCCATAGTTAATTAAAGGCAATAGTTATGAAACCTGACAAACGTCTTTGTTATATATGTTTTCATTTGCTTTGTTGGCCTTGACCCTGCACAAACAACAATAGAATTTGGAATGTGTTGGAGCAACTGACCAATCGAAACGTTTTTGTTAAGATATTCAACTGTGGTGTGAACGTTAAAACAAAGGATTGTGCACGGTCGCGGCCCTTCCAACATAAATTGCAGCACCATTGTTTTCATGGCAAGGTTTCCTAACCAGTCCCTCAATTAACTATGGCTAGGCTAAGTGCAAAGCTTTTCATGTGAAAATTAGTTCGTTTGCGTATGAATAAAAACTAATTTTCATAATAAAAATTTTACACTTAGCCTCGCTTTACATACTTTCATACTGAACTATTGGCCGGGTTAACAAAACTTCAGCGAATAACGAAATAAATTGACTGGAAAGAAGACTCGTGACCACAACTGAGCGTGTTCCACATTTCAGTCTTTGTAATTTGTGAGAAGGAATTACTGAATGTGATTACCACTATGGCCTTCCTCCATGTATATTGGTATATTCTCCTTTTATGATGTAAGTCTTGGGACTTTACGAAATAGCGGATGACCGCTCAATGCAAGGTTTTGATTGTTATGCACCTATCAATGTTAAGCCGCAGGTCGGGGGAGGGGGTGTGGAAAAAGTGTCCCATTACAGGGCATTTGTTGATGGTTAGGAGAGTCTTTAAAATGTCTTTAAAATTTGTTAGAACGTCCCCAGAACGGTACACATAATTGCAGTTAAATCCTCTACCTTTCCCCCGCGTCCCTTCCCACCAGCGGCGTAACATGGATTGGTGAATAACCGCTTTCTGTACGGATTTTTCTTCTACAGTTCGGCTGAAACAGTTTCTTCCATTAGCAAGATTTCCCGTGGATATACCTCTGCGATGGTTCTTCAGTCCGGACACGTTAATATCTTTCTTCCCAGCTGTGAACTTGGCTGGTCGTGTTACCGTTACAGTGGCTCCGGCGTGCAAGGCTCCAGCTCCTCAGGAACCTAACTTCAACGCGGTAAGTTCAACATAGGATTGATCACATATATTATGACAAAAGACAAAAAAAAAAACAAAAAAAAAACAACAACAAAATAAACAAACAAACAAACAACAACAACAAAAAAAACACGAATAGAAGTTGACCTTCGCTGTTGATGGGATCGGCGGCCATTTTGAATAATTAAGGCTCGGCCATCGGACTTAGTTGCAAAGTTGGAACTGTTTGAAAATCGGATAATACACTCTTTCAAGTGTTTGATTTAGCTTCTTAAACCATTAATAATACTTGGAGAAATTCAAAGCAAAAGTTTAGCAAATTGTTGTGATAATTGAGATCACACGTCTAAACCTCCTTCACGATGGTCATTTCCCTTGTTTTCTCTTCATTAATTATAAATCATACGTATTACTTTCAATTTGATGTTTATTTTTCCTCTTTGCTGCTAAAACCGACTTGTTAAATTTAGAACGGTACGTGCTCGTCACTTTACAATGTTTCCTTGTTGTCCGTGTGTTACACCCGTACAAGTGTCTACCTATTCAGTCCCTACCTTCCATCAGTTTCATGTACATGGAACCTCTCCTTACGGACACCTCTATAATACGGACACCTCTCTATTACGGACAATTCACTTGGTCCCCGAGAGACCGAAATCCATATAAAGTCTTCCTCTCTAAAACGGTCACCTCTATAATCCGGACACCTATTCCTGTCCCCTTGGTGTCCGTAATAAAGAGGTTTGACGTACTGTCCTTATCAGTGTCCCGTAAAGCGTTTCTTTTCCCGCTGCCTCCCCACTCCCGCCTCGGTAGTTTATACACTCTCCCCAGGTTGCCTTTACCGTTATAAACCAAGATGGCGGGAATTCGATCTAAGCGCACGAGTCTCGAAAATCCCACGTAAAAATACGGGACTGTGAAAAGTCTAGTCGTGCAATTACTGTACCCGGCATTACGTTTGAAATCGCCCCACTCACTACGAATTCCAAGATTGGCTGCGCGTCTTGTTCCCAACAACTGTGATCGATTTTATCTTTTTTCATTTAACGCAGGGAACATATGGAGCCAGACTCCAATTTCTTTATTTGCCTCTTGCCTTCCTCCCAAGTGAAAAGTTTATTTGTGTCTCTTTTTGTGTCTTCAAAGGACTCGTGCAAAGCGCCCGGTAAAGGAGAGTGTAGTGTAGGAAAGAGAAAGCGCAATCTTACCGTGTGGATTCGACCCGTGAACGATCGGCCTACTCTTCACCTGGCCAAGGGTAAAGGCTTTGTTTACTTTCCACCGGTTCCGGAGAACGCGAGCGATATCAATGGAAAATGCATAGATGTTTCCGTGCTAACCAGAACGAGCCAACTGGATGTGGACATATATATCCGAAGAAGGAGGGGTAAAGAATTGTTCGAACGAATGGCAGCAGGAGAAGTGCTTCGTATCAGAGGAACAATGCCTCTTGTAGTGGATCCCGATAACAGAGAACCTGGTTTGGCAATCACGGAAGCACCCAATAAGAGGTTCGGGGTTTGGAAATTTAAACAGAGCGGTAATGGCGTTCTTCGGAAGATTAGGGTTAATGCTAGCCATGTGCTTCTGTTGAAACCGGGGGACTGTATTATATTCCAGCCTACAGAAGGTGAGTCCTTTGGGTTAATTTCCAGTTTGAAGGCGAGAGGAAGGAGTAGGGTTGGTGAGGGTAAATACGTATGTAAGCATGACATTTGTACGTATCGCCTCAAAGTGTATGGTTCCTAAGCTCGTTTGATGTTTTATTGGGCAAGAGATTTTGCGATTTTGGTCTGAAATTAGGCATTTATTAATGGAGAACAATTCGTATCCAGTATTTGGCATTTTTTTTTAAAGACACATTGAAAGAGGTTGACTTCCTGGCCACTTAGTTTTATTTGCAGTTTCAAAAAGCTGGTAAAATATCTAATCTTAAACAAACTCAGGCCTTTATTTTTAGGTCTCCATTGCCGGATGCAAACATGTCATTAAGCTTTTTGAAGTAACACTAAATACAGTCGAACCTCCCTTTGCGACCACCTCTCGTAACCTCTCATTAGCGACAACTTTTCCAAACTACCAAAAGTTTTCAAGGCAAATCACTATAAATGGTACCTCTCGTGAGCGACCACCTCTCGTAAGCGACCACCTCTAGAGATGATTATTTAAAATTTCCAATTGCTTTGAACCTCCCGTAGGCGACCACTTGACACACAATCTGCTGTATCTGTCACGTGCGGAAACTGAAAAATGTGTCGCTGTAACATATTGGCCACATCATTGCAGCAGACGCCGTAAATCTCACAGACAGAAGTGTCTCCCGATATAACTTAGCATTGAAACAATTGATAAAATACACATGCACTATACCGTACACTGAAATAAACTATAATCAGATTGAATCCCTTGTAGAAGAGTCCAGCGTGTTGAGCTGTCGTGCCCTGTGCAGTGATTTAAAACTTATTATTATATAGCTGAACTGGTCCGCGATGAAAAGGAGCATTTTAATTGGCTCCCTGAGCGGTCCGAATTTTCCTATACGGACCGCTAAGATGGACCGCTAGCGTCAAGTGTTTCGTGGTTACTGTTTCAGTTTTGACAACGCAAAGTAAAAACTGTTTCCAATTAACTTAATATAGTAGGAACTGTCGGTTTAAAACGTGATGTCGGACTTTTACTCCAAGAGCACTGACGAAGGAACGAAAACAAGCTCTGAAAACATTAAACTCGACGAAAAAACCAAAGAAGATTCCGTTGACAAGGCCTCAGAGTACCGCGACTTCATTGAACAACAGCAGGCCAGAAGCACTACAGAGAAAACCAAATCTGACCTTAAAATATGGGGAAAATTTTGCCACCAACGGAACAAGTTCAGGAATATTGAGGCAATACGCTGGGTGGAACTTAATCTGCCGCTCTGCGCTTTTTTTAAAGATGTAAGAAAGAAAAATGGCGACGAATACGAACCTGGAACTCTGACTTGCCTGCAACGAAGCATCCGGCGTTATCTTAATACCTACGGGTCACAAGCCAATCTCATTCAAGGTGACGAATTCAAGCTATCCCGAGAAGTCCTCAGTGCAAAAAGAAAACAGCTTGTCGTGGAGAGAGGGAAAGGCAATCGTCCATAAGCAAGCCGAGAAGTCACCGCTGTTGAAGAAGACAAGCTCTTTGCCGAAGGAGAATTTGGCGAGCACAACCCGGTTCTCTACAGCGCACAGTTTGGTGGCTCCTGGCTTTACATTTTGGCTTTAGAGCAAGAGATGAAAGTAGAAGGCTTCAGTGGGGCGACGTCAGCCTTGAAACTGACTCGGACACAGGCAATGAAATGCTGTTCTGGAAAGCTGAGAGAGGCTCGAAGACGCGCCAGGGGCAGGACAAAGCAAGCGGTCACCGAGCATTTTATGCTACTGCTGAAGCTACTGATAACGAGCGACGTCCAGTCAAGTACTATAAGCTGTTCAGAAGTCACAGGCCCATCGAGATGAATCAACCAGAGGCACCATTCTACTTGGCCGTAAAACATCAAAGAAAGGCTACTGATGCAGTGTGGTACAAGAAAAGTCTGCTTGGCAAGAATGAAATCATAGCTACTCACCAAAGCTCCCCAAAATGCTGGTTTGCCAGGACGCGTTACCAATCACTCGGTTCGAAAGACCTGCATTTCACGATTGCTGGATTCAGATGTTCCTGAAAATTACGTGGCCCAACTGAGTGGACATCGAAATCTGAGAAGCTTGGATTCCTACAAATCGGCTTCCATTCAGCATCAACGAAGAATGTCGTTAGCCCTCAGTCGCTCATCAACAACCACAAGCGAGCTCCAAGCAGTTGGCAATACACAGGCAACAACTACAGTGGAAAGTACCAGTATGACGACCACAAAAGAAGCCGGATCGGCTATTTTTCAGGGAGCAAATTTCCAAAACTGCTCGTTTAACATCCAGGGCTGAGTTGCTCGAAGCATGGTTAGCGCTAACCATTGGTTAAGAGGTATTAAAACCTATAGGTTGTCATGGTGTTTAACCCGGGTTAGCACTAACCATGCTTCGAGCAACTGGGCCCAGATTACGAATCATGATCAGCCACCGCTTCGCAAGCGCCGAGCCATTTTAAGTGACGATGAAGACGATTGAAATGCAATTTTGACTACAAAAGCTTCAATTTCATCTATTTTCATTCATTCCATAGTAAGTCTTTCTCAAAAGTTGACACTTTTAAACATTCAACACGTTTAAGAAATGCATTTTCTTCGGAATCTCAAATGAGCTAAATTTTCATTTTTCGAACTTTTTCACTTCGATTGACGAGACATGTCAAACTTTCGTGTCAAACCTTGACCAATAAAAAGTCGCCTTTTCGTGCGCGAGCCAATCAGAATTATTCCACGTGGTTTTTGTTTGTGAGTACGCTTCAGCATTGAGAAGGCTTTCTTGCACTTTTTCTCGCACAACTTGATCATAAACAAGTTTCACGCGGACTAGAAAGCAACAAGCGGGAAAGTCTATATAATAAAAACCTTATTGAACTAGCTTGTTCGGTCCGTATTGGGAAAATATTGGTCTCGTCCTTTTTTTGCAAGTTTATGGACCTCGCCTTCGGCTCGGTCCATAAACTTGCAAAAAAAGGAACTCGACCAATATTTTCACGCTAGTTCAATAACATATATATATCAGTGCACGTTTTAAGCTTTAACTAAACTGACACGCGCGGCCTCTGAGAGAGTAAAGTGCGTTGAACTGTCCTGCAGCAGTTTATTGTTTGCTCCAAACTTATCGAAACACAAGTGTGGGATTGTTTTGCAACCTACACTGGCCTGCTGGTGTTTTTAATGCTTGTAACCACGTACATCACAGGTTTTATAAGAGTTGTTAACTTTTTTGCTTATTTTTCGTTCCCCGAGGTTCAAGGTTCAAGGTTCATTTATTTCACACTATTTACACAACATTAACATAAAAAGTAAAGTATTACAACAGATAATTACAAGATAAAAATAAATACAGTACAAAAGAGGGCGCTAAAAATTATCTTTCCTTCTCTGTGCTATGAGGACGCGCTTAAGAAGTCAGGCTTAATCTTGCTGTGCCAGAGGAGGGAGGATGCGTGTATAACATTTCTCAAGCGAAGTTACTCCTCTTCCGACCTGCTACGAAGCTTAGTGCCGAGAGTTGCGAACCAAGACCGTATGCCCTTAGAACAGGAGAATCTGTTTTTGTGGATGCCTCCGCAAGAACTAACAGATTTTGAAATTTTTGCACCATATAAAAATACCAGAATCTTGTTTAAAATAGCGAAATGTAATATGTATTAACATTAACAGTTATATTTATGTGTCCGATATATATTTGTATGTAATTAATGACCCGCCTTGTAATTCAGTTTATACTGCAAAAAGGTTGAATAAACGATCATTATTATTATTATTATTATTATAATTATAAACTTTAGACAGCGCCACCTGGAGTAATAAAAGAGTCAAGTTTCTTTACCATATGTCAATTACCCGAAATTTAGACCCCCTGTGGTCTGACCTCTGATAAGCGACCACCTCCCGTAAGCGACCACATATCCTTGAGATTACGGTTGGTCGCTTACGGGAGGTTCGACTGTAGTTGTAATAACCCTTTTGGGGCACTGAACAATTGCCTTCCAGCTCCTTACAAACACAACTTAATTGATGAGTGACGTCAACAAGACAGACAAACAAAAGACACACCGACTAATTTTGCTAACAAAGGACATTTGACTGACAAAAGACGGATCACCTTTTACAGTCTTCACAGCCAATAACATCACGGCTTGACTGATAGATGACTCATTACATCGCGACTTACTGACCAGTCAGTTCAATAACCAGAGACTTATACTTTCCACTGACAATATACAACCTTTTTGCTTGATACAATTTACTTGATTCTGATGATAACTTCCGCTCTGGTCGTCGAAGCGTCAGTCATTGTCACCCCAGACAGACCTTCTCAGGAGGGATGATCTAATTTACCTACCTATGACATGACTTCAGGGTTCAAACCCTTTCAGCGCTAAGCACCGTTATGTTGCCGGAGTACCTCCCGGATGACATGGAAAGACTGCAGAAGCGCGCTTACAGAATATCTTCCCGTTAACCACGAATTGAGACAAATTAAACACTAGTAACGTAAACTCTCCATTCGGTCGCAGAGAGTCCCTGACATCTAGCCAATTGGAGGAGATATGCAAAAATACTAGTCATACGCTATACAATCTTCTACCTGATTTCAACTCATACGATGTAAATTTAAGGAAGAAGCGCAATTTTAACGTGCGCATTTGTGGGACGAACAGACTAAAGAACACTTTTTTATTTAACAATTTGAAATGGTTTTCATTCCTTTCTGTAGGTGCTTCATATTTAGACATAATGTTTGCTTTTGTCTTAATTATTTTTACTTTGTAAAGTTTTTTAACAATTCAGCCTTATGGCTGCAATGGGATTAACGTAATAAACTCTATCTATTTCTATCCATTTTGAGGCGGTAAACGTTTCTGGGGAAAGGAGGCTGCTTGGGACTTCACCTTCTTTAAGCTAAGAGCTTGGGACCGCTCCGATAACAGGACGTCAGGATATCACCAGCTGAACGCAACCTTCATGGACTCTCAGCCTGCTTTTTCCCGTCAAGTTGCTGAGTGCGTTGCGTTTAAGCTGGGCTGTGATAATGTGGCTGGATCAGAATTGGAGAGAGACTTGTGCGGCCAGTGTACGAAAGTAAAGAGGCTCAGGGATAGGTGTGTGGGATGCGATGGACGACCATATTCCAACAAGAAAACAGGTGACGCTTCCGTCCTGTCTAGATATTACAACAATAAATATACGTTAAATTGTTGGATATAGTGCCTAAATTTCAACGCTTAATTTAAAAACCGAACAAAGCAGCCTAAATTTCATAGCCTAATTTTAAAGATGGAGAAAGCATCATAGCATCAGTTTTTAAAAATTGGATATGATTTTCGCCCATTTTTGCATTTAAATTTCCCGCGAGCTGCGATTTGAATTTTATGGCGTCATACGGTTGCCGCTGTTGTCAGGACAACCTCGCTCCCAGGTTCCTCTCTCTTCCCCCCTCGAGGGGGGAGAGAGAGAGGACCCTAAGAGGAGGTTGTTGTCGGGAAGCAGAAGTTTTTTTCAGTGTAGAATGTTTGGGCAACCACATGACGTCATGGAATCCAAATTGGCGAAGAGCAAACAGGCAATAATGAAATCCATTGCTTAGAACTTTAAACTGCCTTCTTAACTTTTTAACCAAAGCTTTAAATTTAGACACTATTTCCAACATTTATTTAACGTGAGTTTTCTTGTAAGAGAATTCTGAAAAGGTTTTGGTGGTGGGGGTTGGGGTGGGGATCCAAATCCCACCAAATCTCCAGCCCAAATTTTGCTTAAATCCAGTTCCAGTCCAAATTTTACCACACATCCCATTGCTTGCGCCTCTTCCCCGCGCGTGTTTTTTAAACCTTTTGTAATCTAACATGACCGAGCATGTCTTTCAGAGTTAAAATAGGTTTTGAAAGCCTTCGGTAGGGATCTCAGGAAGGGGTGCCCCCACCCCCTCCCGCCTTTCCATGTTACCCCTTACCCTCCGACTAGTCCGAGAAAAGAATCTTCTGAACCTTGCCCAGGTAATAAGCCAATACCAAGAATATCGCTTAACCACGTTTGATTTGTTCACCTTCTGCCAGATGAGTGTGGCAACTGTGTAGCGGTGGGAGCCAAACCCATCTACTGCTCGAAAAGCTGTCTGATCCCATCCTACGTTGATGACTGTAACGTATGTCAATTCAACGGCATTGAAAGCTCCAGTAGAGACTGCAATGGGGACTGTGACGGCAGAGCGGTGTGGGTGAGTCTGTCGGCTGTCGTTAGGGACCCTAAACAGCGAAGACAACGCCACCTATTTTTAAATTCAATTATTGTTAAATAAAATTATTTTTAAATTCTTAAAAGACACCGCACTTTGTGGAAAGACACGAAAAAGCCTATAACTTTGCCCAGATTCAACGAAAAAATCTCCATTCTTACACTAAAATGATTGTCAAATTATTCTCTACAGATTGAATAAGAATATCCTGATGCGCCGTGAACAGGAAAATTTTCGCGTGTTTTTCCACTAATTGAATTTAAAACTTATTCACTGCGCATGCCCGAAAGTTAACGACAGAACCACCAAGTGAAAAAGTTCACCATAACTCGTTCACGAGTTAAAATGACACCAGAACCAAAGAGTATATTGAAAGCAAGAGGAAACTAGAGAGGAAGCATTAATTGTTGTCTGCAGCAAGAAAAAAAGCGTTTGGGGTTAGATCCTAGCCAGGATTTTAGTTCCCTACTAAATGCCAAGCTAGTAGAATTTTATAATCTGAGGAGCAGCTCCGTTGGGTACTCCTGTATATAGTTGATTGAAGAAACATAAAACATGAACAACAGATTTTTTAATAAGAACCTTTTTTATAAGAACGTTTAGGCTGAAATTCACCCAGATGTTAAGAACATGCCAAGAACGTACCCAACCTGAGACTAAGAGATAATTATAAAAGCATTTTTATTCATTTGCATCGTGCTAAAAACACCTGAAAACACCTAAAAACCCCTTCGCATTGCCAAAGGAATTTGACACGACACAGCGCACAATGATCTATTTGTTGGGTTTCCTATCTCATCAGGTTGCATCATTTACGATTCACACTTTACATGGGAGAACGGTTTTTCAGTCGAGTGCATGTACTGTGTGACACGTGAAACAGCAGTTTTATTGATTTTTTTATCTAGCAGTAGCTGGGCAACGAATTGGAACATGAAGAATTTTATTTCTTTACCAGCTGCACGGCTACATTTTCCTGCTGAAAAGGCAGGTCTGCTCGCTGGTAAAATTCTACCTTTTTTAAAAGGTTTTAAAAGTTGTTTCCACGTTCTTTCTAGTATTTAATACGTATCTTAAGTTTTTTGACTTTGTCGTACAGTTTGCCTAGCTTAGCTCTCTCTCTCTCCCTCTCTCTCTATATATATATTTATATATATGGACGAATTTTTATAATGTCACAATAATTCTTTGGCCACATGTGGGTAGTTAAGTCTATTTTAGACGTTCAGGCTTGAATGAGATTGGAAACCATGACCTTTTTCATCTTTAACCATTAGATCGTTTCCTTTTTAAAATCAACAGTCTGATTGCATGCCTAATGTCTGCGTTGGAGGGAACACCAACAAGCCAGTTGACTTGGGACAGGACCGCTGCGGGGTGTGCAATGGCACAAACGAGTGTGTCGATTGTGCGGGGGTGGTACATGGGACAAAACGCATGCTTTGCCAGCAATGTGTAGAACCGGATGAGAAGGCATTTCAAAAGTGCCCCGAGATCACTCATGTTGATGTTACAGTGGTAGATGGGGACAAGTCTACACAGCTTTGTTTGACTTTTGCGGGAGTGAAGGAGCCCCCCACATGTTATCTGGAAGCATCAGGGAGAAGGTAATAGACCAATTTTGATATATTACTAGATATACGTGACTCGCAAAACCTCGCAAAGCTAGGGCCGGGTGGACAGTTGATTTGAAGTGAAGGAATGGGCTAAGGCGGCTAGGAAGTCTGAATTGTCTCGTTTTTTATGATAGTGATTGAGAGGATAGTGTGGCCTTTGAATAACCCCACCCTTGTGCAACTTGTGTGATCAAACCCACTCTGTGCGATGTCATCCCCACAGACTCTGGGAGTGACACACTGTAATTAGCAGGACGTTAGGGATGCACCATTAGAATTGTGAACGGGGGACAGGGAGGGGGGGGGGGGGGTCCATGAGCAGGAAAAACCAAAATGTAAGAAAAAAGAATCCTGCATTGGAAAGCAAGGAGAAAAAATGTTTTCAAGTTAAAATTCTAGCTTGGCTACGAGGCTTACATTGAGGTCCAGAGATGAATAATTTATTTCGTTTGTTTTATTCCCCTAAGCCTTGAAGCCAAGCTAGAATTTTAATATGTCGAAATTGGTCTATTGTTCTGGTATCATGCGTTTCTCCACCGACAGCAGCCGCCGGGTTAGCTAAGTTTATAGAACACAGGACTGCTGAGTGGGAGGTCGCGGGTTTGAGCCTCAACCGGACCAACACTTAGGGTGTTAAAACATCTGAGAACGTACTGCCTTTGTACTGTAATTAGCAGAACGTTAGGGATGCACCATTAGAAATGTGAAGACTAGCTGAAATTTGTCCACTTGTCCACTGTCCACTTGTCCGCTGCATGGCTGACTGAACGAAAGGTAGTTCTTTACTTGTTTTGTTGTATTCCTTGCAGACAATACAACCTCAACTTCATAGAGAGAAAATCAAGAAGGAAAATAATAGTGTCCACGCCGACTGGTATACCCCGTGGTAAACATCAATTGAAGTGCGCCTTGAATCGCTCGTCCAACACGATTGTCTACAAGGAGGAAATTCTGGTCTATGGCAATCTGACTATCGTAGCTGTTAGTCCAAATGAAACCTTGGTCGATACCGCAACCAACGTAACTTTAAATGGAGCAAGATTTGTCAACACTCGTACTTTGCAGTGCGTTTTCTTCATGAATAACGGAAAGATTCTGAAGTTCAAAGCCACTTACGTAAGTGCAGAAACCATCATTTGCCCGCTGCCGCCTAACGGTCGATCTCAGCATGGTTTTATAAGTGTGCTGCTCGATTCAAAGGCTGAAAAACAAGCCAAGGCAATGGCGAAGAAGTTCAGCATTTACGACCTTGTTCCCCAGCCGAGAAAATGCGTGTTTAGTGAAAAGGGCAACTATCTATACGCCATTTTTAACAGAGAAATTGAGTGCGGTAACGGGAAGTGGGGGAACTGTTCACACTATTTCAATGGTGACGCAGTCAGTAAGCTTACAGGGAAGTCCAGATGTCGGTGTCGGGGTCGCACTCTTTTTGTTCAGCTCGCCCCTGACTCCAGTCTTCGTCCCGGTGACACTGTTGGTGTTCTACTGAGGCTCATAAATCGTCAGCGGTCAGGCTATACAAAACGCTCTTCTCCTGAGGAAAAGCAGCTTAATTGTGAAGATTCTTCGAAACCCGTTCAATTTACAGTAAAGCTCTCTTCTCCAGAAGAAGTAGGTAAGTAAAAGGGTATGTTAAGATAATTTTAACCAATGATACTTTACCCTAAAGCCCCCATCAAACTCGAAAGCATTGTTCCAGAGGAATTTCTACGGAAGAAACTTTGCTCCAGTTTAGTAGCACGAGAGTCACATTTTGCAAATTCCGCCTGCGTCTTGGAAGCAAGAAAATATTTTTGAATTAAGCAAAAAACTGGTTTTACAGGCGCATACCATTAGAAAAAAAAACTGTTTCTGCACACGTGTCCTAGTTTACTAAGGTGCTTAAAATAGGTGTACAGTCATTGATAAAAAAAAAAATGATATTTTGTTTGGAGCTCAAAGTCTTCCAGGAACTTTAAGGAACTATAAATTTAGACATTAAAAAACTCATTCTGTGGTCAGATGGCTTTGATTACACTTGATTGCGCATTTCCAATTCGCCTTACAATAATTGCCAATACCGGCATACAAAGTATTCCACCCGCCTCCATGTAAACAAGCCCTCAGACAGGCCAACGTCGGGAAATCATCGAAAGCTGCTACCAATAGTGAGCTTATTTCAGTAAACGTTTGCTGTAAAATCGTTGAAAATTGTAAAGATGCACGGCAGATGCTCGAAAAGTCTTTTGCAAAATTACTGTAAAAGTTTCAGTGAAACTGACAAATCTGTTTAATTTGAAATTCCTTTTAACCGTTATAGCAACTGACAGCTGTTCCCAACTATATGGACGATCGAATTCTAACTCGTTCTTACCCTCGTGTGGTTGCAGGTCTGTGCGACTCATTTGCTGTCTTTGTGACCAGAAACCAACGCGCAGCGATGAATTGGTCAGCGGCCTTCAACGATTCGTCGTCAGCCACTCCTTCGCAGACTGCTGACCTGGAGCAGCTAAATGCCAGACTCGCAAACGTCCCTTCCAGGCAAAGAAGGGTGTGGTTTAGAGCCCGGGACATTGAAGTTGGAATAACTTACAATGTCACTGTGTGTGGGAAGGAGAAATTTAGAGGCCAAGTAGCTTGCGATACAGTAGCCGTTCGACGTGTTGGTAAAAAGGTCCCCAAAATTATGTTCCCCACATCAAGGATTGTAATCGGTCCATCTTTACGAGTGAAGTTTAGAGGTAGGTTTTAGTAGCTATGTCTTTTCAATGGGCAAGGTTGTTCACTGTCAATACATGTATGTATGGATTCTCCTGCCGATACGACAGATGAGTAGGTAGACAAGTCATTTGCCGAGGTGGGTCCTCATGTGGGAATGAAGACCAATTCGTGACGCACACGAGCGGCCACAGATGCTGCATGAGTAGCGGAGCGCAGTTTCCTCCTCTCTCTCTTTTCCCGCAGGATTGCAGCTGCTCTGTTGACTTCTGTTGACTGTCAATATATAGGCGCGGTATATAGTCCAAAGGCTAACACAAATTAGAATGAACGGTTGTTGCAGGTACATATACGCGAGCCTAGTCCAGTCGATTACCTCACCAAGGGCTCTTTTTACACTCGTGTGTGGAGTTTCATACACAGAAGACCTTAACCAATTACCATTCTGATTTCCAGTTTAATGAGTTAAGTGCATTCCACTGTTGAAGGAAGAGATGGCAAAAGGGAAACGTGATTACGTGATCAGCACATTGTTCAGTTGTTTACTTCTTTACATTCTCTATAATGTAACTAAACTGAAATCTTTTGTTTCTTGCAGCCAAGGTGAAACCTCCATCTTGTTTGGAGCGAAGCAAGCGATCCATGGTCTATTGGTGGTCTTGTGATGACAAAGGTCTTGAATTTAATGAACGGAGTGCAGCACTTACGATAGGAGCTGATCAGCTACAGGCCGGACAAGTAAGAAACTCTTCATTTTATTTCTCTTCTCTTCTCCTTTTACTTTTTTGTTTTCTTTTCTACCGTAAATCCATTATTAAGCCTCCACCTCTCAAATAAGCCCCCTTTTAAGAAAACGAAAACTGTTAAGCCCCTGCCCCACGCACACACACCTTCCCTCTTTCATTTCACAGTGAAATTAATAAATGACAGACTGTATTTAATCACGAACATAAAGTTTGCATTACATGTATCTGGTTTTAACATTTCAATTGTATTTTTGGTAACTCTTAAGTAGGTTCCCATAAGTGAATAAGAATGTTAAAAATAACTTTTACAATCACTCTAATCTCTTCCAAAATGCAAAAGTAGGTTGCTGTACTTCTAGTCTACTTTCTCTTCTTTCTTTTCACTTTGTTCCTAAAATAAAAAAGCCCCCCTTTTCATTAAGCCCCTCCACCCCCCCCCCCCCTCCCTCAAACGTGCTTGAAAAAATGAGCCCTCCGCAGGGGTTAATGTAGAATTTACGGTATTCTTCTTTTCTGTGCTTTCGTTTTTCTTTCCTTCAGTTCGCTTCTCTCTTTTTCCTTCGTATTATTAAGTTGCCACTCTAAAACCTACCCCAAACTACATTTCAAAACATTTAGGATTTGAAAGCCGCTCCGAAAAAGTGGACAGACTTAAAAATGGTTTTACGCAGTTGCTTTGAGGATTCCAACATGGTTGCTTCATGGTTTCTTCGTGAAACCCCATTTCTTCCTGTTCAAACCTTTTAAATCACCCGTAACATGTTGGTTTTCCTTTCAGGTATTAAAATGCCATGTAACCGCTTCCTTAGGAAAGGACGCTTTGTTGCGTGCACGCGCAAGACTGACCATAGTAGTGAAGAAAAAGAACATGGTTGCCAAAATAAAGGGTGAGGAATCTTTCATTGTCCCTTGTAAGCGTGGTCATACTAAACAATTGTTCCACGTGCGCGCGTTGGATATGAGATGATAGATAGCCAACGAGGGGCATAGAGCCGAGTGTTGGCTATAATCATCTCAAACGCAAATGGTATAATAGTTTTATAGAAACAATCAAGAAATATTGGTAGATCTTGCTGATTTAGCTTTGCAAGAACAACCAGAAGACAATTTAATGGTCTCTATTTCTCGTATAATAGGTTATAAATCATGGACGCTTAGCCAATCAAATCCCTGGTTTTTAATAAAACAAGATGTCCCCCTCCTTCTCAGTGTTAGTGGCAGATCTAGGGGAAGGACCCAGGTCCCCCGCTTTCTCTCTCTCCCCCACCACCTCCCCCAATTTTTTTCAAGTTGTAATCCATTTCCATCCAAGCCATCTGCAGCAATAGATAACAAATACTAGCTTTTCAATACTTCTAGGGTAGGTAATTGTCAACAATACTGAACCGTTATTTTTACATTTCCTTTGATACAAAAATGTTTTTTGCGCTATTCAAAGGCACAGTAAAAATCGGTGACACTGCCCATTTAGGAAAAGTGGGATGTCTTAAAACAGAATGCCCTTATAACTGATAGCGCAGCGCTAGTCCAACAATTATTGCCATCACGTGGGAGTATTTAGTTTGTAGATTATTTTTTTAACTTGGACTATTGCAACCCTTTATAGATTCATCACGTATTCGGGTAGGACCACGGATAGCATTTCCTATAAGACAACAACAACAACAATAACAACCGACATCCTTTATTCAAACACCGGTGATAAGGTTTAAAGGATAGAAATGCTTGTGGGGTCGTGTAAACTATAAGGTAAAAACTGCAAGATAAAAATTTTGACATGCATTTCAAATCTTACGCTAATAAACTAAGTATATCAAAGAATTTAAAATTCTCCTGACAATGTAGGCTAAACAAAATTGTAAATGGTTGCTTCTGAACACAAAACAGTCTTTTTCCTCAGAAAGCAATGTAAACCAATTCGTGAGTAGTCCATTCCAGTTTGCCGCGCTAGTCCGAACGGTAAAATTCCGACAGCACTGGTGGTTGAAAGGGCTCAAATTTAAACTTACTTCCTGTTTCAGGCGGCGAACAGCGCGTGATAAGTGCGCATGACGAGGCAGTTTGTGATGGCGGTGCCTCTTACGATCCCAACAACCTTCGCGGCGACCCCATCTATCTCTGGACTTGTAAATGTAAACATGATGACGGCTGGAAATCGTGTATCCATAGGAACAAGACAACTGGGCATCTCAAGCAAGTGATTTTGCCACATAAACGGGTGGTTCGCATTCCCCCGGACACCTTCCCTGCAAATAAGAAGTAAGAGTCTTCTCCCTCCTCCGACTATATTAATTAGTTTCAGGTTTCATTTTAAAAACCGTTTTTTTACTGCGAAATGGCGGTTTTAGCGAGCCTACTTCAGCAAATTACTCCCTTTTCTCTCTAATTGCGGCGCTTTCATTCAACTTTCCATTCGAATAGTCTGCCGTCATGGCTCATTAATGTGCGTAAGTGTCTGGTCATTTTGCCCGATGATTTAAACACGTCTTGTCTCTCATGGAATGACCATTTTAGATAGATACCTTTCATTTCAGTAGGGCGTCTCTTACAAGATTTACTGGGAGGAAACATAACAAAATGCTGGAGTAACCCTACAATGAACCACACTCACTAAAACCATCCCGTTTTGATGAAATGCTAGCCCCTTTTTAGTCAGCGCTGTTTTGAAGTTTCTGAGCCTAGAGGCCAAAAAGCGCATCCAAAACCGTTTTGTTTTATGTCCGCAAAATGATATAATGACGTCAGTTAACGCGGGAATTTTGTCACAATTTCTAGACAGCTGCAATTTGGGGTTTTGGGCTCCTTTAATTTTTCATTATCTTTGGAACCTCAGAAAACAGCGACAGTTGACTCAAACGTAATTAATAGCAATAAAGGAAATCTAAAATGTCATCAAATAGTAAACGTATTGCCGAACAACTTAAAGTATCAACTTAAAAGGTGAACATAAATAAATAAATGAATGAATGGATGAAATAAAATATACTAAAATAAAATAAAATTTCAAAAAACGTTTCTGTCGAAATCAAATCAGGTCCTCGCCATGGAAACATCAAATTTGGAGAACAATGACAAGTCATACCAGAGTATTTCCAGTAAAAGGTTTAGAACAAGTGAAGCAATTTGGTTGCTAGTAAAGAAAAGATAACAGACGTTTCAGTTCTCCAAAAGCACTTTCTCCCCCCTCCCCCCCCCGAGAAGGGGTAATTCACCTGTGTAGCTCCCCCCCCCCCCCACTGTGGTTGCTTTGGTTCGAGTAACTACTTTACCTTTTTACTTTACCATTCGTTATTTAATTATTATTCATTTTAATCGACAGATGTGCAGTGACACTGAGGTACTTCAAGGGCGACATGAATGCCAGTACCTCAGTCTACTTTGACGTGAAGGCGCAGGAAGTTCCTTTCGTGAAGATCGTTACAGTGTTTTCAAAAAACAACAAGGTGGTGTTTATAGCTGTTGTTAGGAGCCCGTTGCCCGATTTAAAGATTGAATGGTCATGCAAGCAAAAGGACGAAGACGGTAAAACTAAAATTTGACTTCAGCTTTAGGGCGGTTGTCAGTAGCTGTATTTTACACTTGACAGCAGTTTGCAACACAAACTAAGCACTCCGCACTTCCTCTACACTATACTGTACCTGTTGCTTCCTTTGCGTGCGTTTTTGAGCAAAAAAATGTTTGACAACAACAACAATTTATTTACAAACTCAGATTGTATAAGGGGCTTGTCCCGCAAATAGCCACAAAGCTAGTCGAGGCGGGACAAGACGAGCACGAGAACATAATGGAAAAAAAAAATACAGGCTCAACTATAATAACTTCTACTGAGTGTCGCAATGCCAACACTGGCAAAATAGTACTTTGGCCAATCGCATCAGATGGAATCAGCCTAGTGAGTTGATTAGAAGGCAAAGTAATCACATGTAACCGGTGTACTACAAGGGAAACGAATGCGAGCAAGTTATTATTGATTTTAGTTGTACTTCTTACCGTTGGTATAGAAAGTGACATTAAAGTGGTATAGTAAAGCCTAGTCTGAACTGAGCAAAACTACAGGAAACGCAGCGGGCTTTCGACACTCAATTGATAACCGCTTTTTAACAGAGAGTTATGTCTTTCATTTTACAAATTACGATTTCGAAATGAACTTCATTACTGTACTGTCGCTAGGCTTTTACGGCGACAAAATTGATGGATATGAATAATCTAGAGAAAAGGAAGCAACTGATTTCAGTAATAGGCAATCCAACTTACGATAACTATAATTTAGTTCGGTGCAGCGTTTTGTCTGGTAAAAGTAAACCAAGTCACCCGCATTGTAAGTTGCAAGTGGAGGCGGCGTGGTCTAGTGGTTAGGACGCCGGACTTGTAATCCGGAGGCCCCGGGTTACAATTCCCTCTCTAGACGCTTGCTGGATTTGTTCGCGGCAGCCCCGAGTTCAACTTCTCGCCTGCGCTTGTAAATAGCCAATGGTCTGCCCCCTGCCAGTTGGGAGTCTTATCCTATTCTGTTAAATTTGGATTATTTTGTTTCCCATCATTTGAATGGAGTGCCTGAAAACTACCTTGGTATAGCTGAGTGCAACTCCACCATAAACAAAGCATTTACATTTTTTCATCATCATCATCATCATCATCATCATCATTTTTTTTTTTGGCTGCGAAAAGATCACATCTTTCCCCTTAATTTGACAAAACTCGTTCCAAACAAACGTTCAATTTTCTTTTAGGAAACTTGTTGGACTTTGATCTTGAGTCGGTCGCCCTTGTTCGATTTGCCCTGATCGTGAAGAAGCGTCCAAATAAACTTGTGATCAAAAGGCGAGTGGCTCTTGTCTTCAAACGATTACAGGAGGGATTGAACGTGAAATGTAAATGTAAAGTGTCTCGGGATGAAGTGGAAGCTTTTGCAGAGGAAGAGGTGAAAGATGATCTACCACCTATTGAGGGCCGCTGTAAGTTCCTAATTAATAATACTTCTTGAAAACGGGTACTCCAGTTTTCTCCTCTCCTCAGAAACCAACGTTTCCAAATTCTAATTCGATCTGGATTATTTAATAAATTACTTTACTTTACTTTGGCTGTACCCAATCATAACAAAAAAGGCAATAGGTTATGAACGGTGTTTGATGAACTCACCAACAGATTGTTAGCATTATTATATAAAGTGAATGTGAAACAAAAGATTGTGCACAGTTGGGGTCTCTGATTATAAATTGGGTCGCCTCTATCATCGCCTTTGAAGCTGACTAGGTTTCATGAACAGTCCCCTTCAGCTAACTATGTTGACACTATTGAATATACAAAAAAACCTACTTAGTTTTGGTCTGTATTCCGTGAAGATTACACTGCATCTTACCAGCTTTTTAGTAAATATTGGCTAATTTGGACATGTTAATTTTTGTTCTGGAAAGTTTTTGGACAACTCCTAGAATTTCATCATCTAGTTGATTTAAGCCACATACACATGTGTCAACAGAGACGTAAGAAGTTTCTCACGTAGCCAAAACAAGAAGTGTCGTGCTTAGCCTGTACACAGCCACCCTCCACGCCGAGTAAAAGAGGGCGGCTTTACACAGGCAATGCCGTACCTTGCAAGAAAAGATCTAGTGTAAACGTTTTACGTTTTTTTTTTGCCTTATTTTTCAGGCAGCGAATTAGAGAGGTCGGAAGATGGCGGGATTTCAGTGGAAGCCAATGATTTTGAAGATCCCGCCGGGGAGGTATTGCAGTATCGCTGTGGATATATCCCGAAGGACGGAAAACCACAGTTTATTATCTCATGGTCCACAAGCAGCATTTGTGAAAACTTGGATATACCATCAGGTATGAACTACACTTCAAAATTTCTGGTAAGCCTTGCTGGAGAAATGAGAAGCACGTAAATTCATATGCATAGACTAAGGTACCGTGTACACGCATTTGCTCGTAATCATTTTATTTGAAAACGCATTTCATCCACACGCCATTATCTGTTTTCATTTGTTGTGACTGTCCCACTGAATTAGTCATAGATTTTGAAGATGATATTTCACTTTTTAGTTCATCAAAAACTAACGTTGCTTGCTTGCTTGCTGCCTGCCTTGTTTGTATAGTGGAGGTGAGCTAAGCTATACCAAGTTACTTTTCAGGCACTCCATTCAAATGATGGAAAACAAATAATCCAAATTCAATAGAATAGCTAAAATCGCAACTGGCAGGAGGCAGACTAGTTGGATATTTACAAGTTCAGTGAAGGAGTTGAACTCTGGACTACCGAGAACAATTCCAGCAAGCGGTTTGGGTGAGAGTTGAAGCCGGGACCTCCAGGGGTGAGTTGCATAAAATTTAACGTCGGGCGTAACTGCTAACGCCAGACCTTCAGCCCAGTCACATTCAGTATTTTAACGTCTGACGATAGCATTTACGCCCGCCGTTAAGTTTTATGCAACTCGTCCTAGATTACAAGTCCGGTGCCCTAACCGCTCGGCCCCGCAGCTTGCCTTGCAAAAACTGCAAAGTTTAAACTGAAGCAATGGTCTCGGCTTAATAATTACTGATGCAAAATTTTTTTAATGCACTCATTGCGTACCTATGTTTTTCATGTTGCAGGCGATCCAGACAATGGTCACAGGGTAAATATTATTGTACAAGCGCGAAACACGCGTGGAGCCACAGTCAGGACTACTTGTCAAGTTGTTGTTCTTCCTCAGAACTTCAGCAATCAAGAAATGAAGAATGCCTCGGAAGAAATCAGTGAAAAAATGAACCAGAACAAAATGCCTGAAGTTCGAGGTGGGTATCAAAAGGTTACCCTGGGTGCCAGAGGCTTTTTCCGACGCGGTTTCGGGTTCCGATCGAACACGATCGGCCTCCGGAGGATCCCGAGTCCTCGCGGCGTTCAAGAAAAAAGCCTCAAAAAGTTGGCGCGGTTATGAAATGTGCAGTAAAAAAGTTAGCAAAAAGAACAAGGGGTTTGCCTCAAAGGTTAAAGCTCCTATCCCATTTCCCACTCCGCTTCCTTTTCTCCTCCCCGCTAAGAACCCATCCATCACGAAATGAGGGAAGGAGTTCGTGATTTGAGTGCGCTAAAAATGGACCTTACCACCACAGAGAAAAAGTTGAAATGGGCAAATGAAATTGCAATTGGTCTCATCTCTTGGCCAACTAGTGCTTATTATGCTGTTAAGCTCAGTCAGCCTTGAGGATCATACGCGCCTATAATTACAAAAACGTAGTTACAATCCCATTCGATCTGAATAAGTGGGACTTAAACGAAAACCATAAGCTGCGGTTGGTGTGGCTTTATCGTTTTACTTTAAAGGGGAACTCCATTCCGACAACAAATTGACGGTGAATTCTCGGAAATAGTGCCTAAATTCTAAATTTTACATTAAATAGCAGAAATGACATTCAAGTGTGCTAAAAATTAGATATGATTATCGCCTGTTTTGGATTTTAAATTTCCCGGGCGCCGCCATTTTGGATTTTATGACGTCATATGGTTGCCGCTATTGTCAGTAAGCAGAAGTTCTTTTGTGTGAAACAATTGAGCGACCGTTTTACGTCATGAAATCCAAGATGGCGGCGCCCGGGAAATTTAAAATGAAAAATAGGCGATAATCAAATTCTGTTCTGTCCGACACAGAAATGTTTTCTATGTTTTCCAACGAAATTTAAAATTAGATTGTATTTTCAACAATTTAACGTTAATTTATTTCAAGAGTGGAGGTTTCCTTTAATAGTCTTTATCTTATACTGTAATGGTCAGTGTCGAATCAATTTACTATAATTTTACATTTTAGGCCAAGTCCAAAAAATGTTGCGTGGATCAAACGACAAAGAAGCCAAGGAGGAGTTATTGAAAAGTGTGACAATGGGGGTAGGAAAATAGGAATGATGGTGTGAATTTGTTTGAACGTATGTGACTGTTACAGTGTTAAAGGGGAAGTATCATGGAGTTTTTTGATATCTTTTGTTAAAAATGATGAAATAAAACCTTCAATCAGCTGACAAATAATTCTAGAATGACGAGAGGAAAGAAATCAACTCAATTCTTCAAAGGAACAACTCGTGATCTGTTCTGGCGCATTTTGGAAACAAAAATGCGAGAACTTGAAAAACATTAGCCTAACATTTTTCAAGTTTCAATTCATACCGGCCTACTCTGTCTCTGGCCAGAGGCAATAATCGACAGTTTTATTGCACTGGGGGGATAATTTACAACTAACTAGCCTGTTCCAGGCTCCTAGAGAAACGCGCGAAGGAGAGGGCGAGCGGACCCCCAGTCCGTCCTCGTTTTCGTCCCCTCGCCCTCTCCTTCGCGCGTTTCTCTAGGAGCCTGGAGCAGGCTAATAACAAACTTGACAATTATTTTGTTGTTTCTGCTGACAGACAAACATTTTCAGGTTTTCAAATGACAGCAAATTTGCGTGATTTTTCGCCTTTAAGTCAGAGGTGCGGTTTATTTCAATGAGAAGAAAATACAGTTGAGGCTTTGAATTACTCATGATCTTTCACTCCCAGATGAATAACCCTCAAAAGACCTGGGGCGCTTTCTATTTAGACAAAATTTTTGCTTGGAAGTTCAGGAAACTTTCCTTGTCAAATAGGAAGGCTATTTTTCCATTCGTTACAAATTTGCAAAAGATGTAGGTGATGGCACAATGATGGGGCGAAAAGACGAAGAAATGGAAATGGAAATTTTGTGCAAATGGATGGTAATTTTCATTCCGACGGGTTGAAGCGGTTAAAGTGGAGTACCTCTATAGGTCGGCCGTTTGTTCCGGAAAATTTTCGTTTGATCCGGAAAATGTTCGTCTGTTCCGGAAAAATTCCGTTTAATCCGCGCATACCTTTCGCATTTTAACCGGTTTTTATCCGAGGGTTTTTCGAGAAACGGGCCCCCCGGGCCCTATAGTACATTTCTTAATGTTTTTTTCGCCGATTACAAAGTGATTACAGACATGGTTCTTGGCCAATGGTTTCATACAATTATAAGATTTTAAAATTTAGTATTCAAAGCTAACAAAAATTGACTTTTTTTTAGAAACATTTATCACCAAAGACACTAATCGGGCCCGGTAAGTTACCGGAACTTTCGAGAAACGGGCCCCAGACCTTTAATTCCATTGCTGATTTTTTTCGTTCGTTTTTCAACGTTTAATGAGCGAAAAGTTTCATTTCATTTCATTTCGTTTCATCTAAATATCGTCGCGCCGGATCAGAGTAAAATGATTTCACTTCAAGATTTCCCACGGACTCGGTTACCATCTCTGCTCGCTCCCGGAGCCAATCAGATTGTAGGATTTTCAAGATACCGCCTGCTGACGAACAGAGAAATAAATAATACATGTTATTCTTTTTGTTTAGGCCGCTGATCAAGTTAAAAATTTCATAGAAAGCGAAGATGAACTGCCTGACAATGAGGAGATAAATGAAAATTTAAAGACCCTAAAGCTTGGCTTACTTGGAACTGAAGAGGAAGGTAAGGGCGATCAACGTATTGAAGAGGCGAGAAAGAGAAGCGAAGCCTTGGAGGATGTAGAAGAGTTGGCTGAAAACGTGAAGAAAATGAACTCTCCGAAGCGCAAGAAAGGCGATAGTGTACCTCGGAGAAAACGAAGAGCTGCTGATAACGGTGAAGAAGAGGGAGGCGAAGTTGAGGCGAAGACGAAAGAGGAGGTTAGTTCAAATAAAAGATTGTTGCGATAAATCCTAACTTTCACTTTTCAATTTAGTAAGCTGAGCCGCTGCTGAGGTTACACGAGGCGATATTCTGAAGACATGTTTCTACGACAGTAACATGCTGCTCAGTAACTGCTCAGTAGCTTCGGAGGGCTGATTAGCATAAGCGTCATAGTTTCGTTTAGGCCTCCTCGCCACTGTTATAATCCTTTTACTTCTCATTGTTACTTTTGCATGCGAATCTGTAATATATAAATTCTGTATAATTTTAGATAAAAAAAAGTCATAGTCATCTTGTGCAGTGCAAAGAAACCGACTCCTCAGGATATTTCTGCTCATTAGCTTTTGTTTGATTGTGATTTGATTGGTTACACCTTAGGGCTCTATCTACTGTCTGGGGTACTCAGTGGACTATTGTCCCTGACCCCATCTGATCCTGGGCGAGTGAGAAGTGACAATAACATAAACAGGGTATAAATGCAACTGAAGTGATTTCAAATGCTTTGTCCTCACAGGTTGAGACAACACTTAGCATATATTCCGCGCTCATTCAGCCTAGCAACTTCAGCAACTCATCTATGGCAGTAAAACAAACCTTTGTGGCTCTTGTTGATGATCTGGGGCGTGGGCTGTGCCAGGGCCTCAGTACAGGAGAAACAGCTTTGGTAGCTGAGTCTCATATTGCGGTTATTAGGAGCGAAAAGAACAGCTTCGACACCGTGGATGTAAATTTTACTAACGTTGCCTGCGAAAACTGCACTTACAAAGTTCAAGCTAGTGCGCAAGTCTTGCTGGGACAGTCTTTGAAAGACCAATATGAGACATGGGACTGTGACGAGGATGGATGTAACGGCGCATGCGTTGTATCGGCTCAGGTTATTATTCACTTCTTTTGTATAAAATATTTTTTATTTCGTAGGCAGCTTTTCTCCTCCATACTTGGCGTTTAAGTACGCGTCTTTGTTTTACCGTTTGCATCTTTGTTCGTTGCAACTAATGTTTTCAATAGTACTCTCGATAAAGATGTGGATCTGAAAGAACGGTCGCTCCGTTTACTTGAAATTTACATCATTGTGTAGAGAAACACAATGGGCCAGTTATTTAAACAGTCTAACACAGGCCGCGGCTTAAGACAATCAGTGGGCCTCCAAATTTGTTGATAAGTGGTTTATTTTAAGTAGATAAATAGTTTTCTCGTCTGGGATGCAAGCCTTCTTGTTACCGTCAGCAGCAGACAATGTTTAGATATGACTGTTGGCAAAACTGAAAATGGCTGAGGTCACACTAGAGGCTTTACCATGGTAAAAATTGCTTTACCAAGGTAAATTGCGCAAACACCCAGTTACCGTAGTAAAGCTGTCAAAGTCATAAAAAATAGATTTGACGCTTTCCATGTACACTTTTTCGCATGATCAGTAAACTTATACGTGACGAGTACACTAAATGTTGACATGTCGCGTGAGTTCATATCGGCGGTAAGTTACTGAACTGTGACTTAGCGCGTAATAAAATTATGGATCAACAAGAGAGTTGTATTTTCAATTGTTCCCATTTTGCTTTTAATTCTGCTGCTTAGACGAGCACGTAGAATTCACTTCCTTCTTACATACAACTATTTAGATCTTGGGGCCAAAGAAAGTGCAGCGGTTTCGTTAATTAACCGTAGACGGCAAAGACACAGACAAATAAGAGCGCGCAGGCAAGCCTGGGTTTACCCTTGACCACAGGGATGGTTTGAGGAAATGTATTATAACCGGCTCCTTCGAGCCCTTTGGAAAGACCATTTCAGGTTAACAAAGGAAACATTCGACTTCATTTGCCAGCTCGTTGAAAGGGACTCAAAGTCACGCGCGAATGAGCGGGAAAATAAATTTCATGTTTATAAAATATGAATCCACAAATGTATTGTAACTACTGCGTTTGTCCAAAAAGATGACAAACTGTCAACAAAATAAGCATGGTTTAGATAGACAAGAGATGTACCCACCTATTTTTTTGGTAACTAGATTCTTATCTAGGGTCAAGTCAACTTTGTTCTTGCCGCTGTTGTCAGGGCAACTTACCAGAGTTTGGTTTACCATGGTAAACTGAAAATTGGGGGTCACACTTGCCGTGCCGTTAACCATGGTAAACTTGAGTTTACCATGGTTAACTTTCTCCAGTGTGACCTCAACCAATGGCTTACAACGGGGTTTTGTTAAACACCGTCTAAACTGTCTTTTAATAACCGACCCAAACAATTTAAAATACTGCTTGTACCTGTCAGCGCTGAAACATTTGGGCACACATAGTGATAGGAACAGAAATTTGGGCGGCAGCACCACTGATTTCACCAGTGCAAATGTCAATTTCATCGGCCAGCGTACCTTAAAACTAAACTGGTGGCCGGCTCTCCTTGCTAGATCAAACGCACACTACGCAAATTAGGAGAGAAAATTGCCCAGTTCCTATATGGGTTTCTCCCAGGCTGTCACGGCCAATTCATTCCGGTGACTATCTGAGACGAACAGCTGGGACCATTTGCTTGGACCACGTGATCCGAAACGGATTGACTGAGATGAAAGACAGTGAGAGGCCTAAGAACTAGGCAAGGGAAGCAAGGAACTGCTTGTAGGAGACCATTTATTAGGGACCCTCAGATCAGAGTACGAGTACGACTTTTACGAATTTCAAATCAGTCACATCCCCAGAACTCTCGCTCCTTCCCGTAGTTAACCAGCAGATGAGGAGACCCTAGAAACAAGATTGGTGTGACAAGCTGATCCCCAGAACTCTCGCTCCTTTTCGTTGTTTACCAGCAGATGAGGAGACCTTAGAAACAAGATTGGTGTGATAATATAAACGCTTATCTAAACCACGCAAACTAGATTAGAAAAGTCGTATTCGTACTCAATCTCGTACTTGTAGTCAAATCTAAAGGTCCATATTATATGGTCACGGACTGCGGCCCGTCTTAGTTTGTAGCTCATATTTGAATCAACTGGGAAAGAATATTACCCGTTTTCAGTGTAATCTTGTTTTTGTTTTTCCAGTATCCTCATGACCTCTTAGCGGCGTATGATAACGGAAGCTCTGTCAGTGACGTGGTGTACGTCAAACTCTTCAACCCAGAAAATGCTGCTCCTTTGTCAGCTAGCGGTCTTTCTGAACCTGCCACGTTCAGGATTCCGCTGCGAAATTACAATTCATCAAATGACACTGTGCCTGTGGTAAGTTCGAGATTTATCAACAGTGTGATGTTTTAAGCTCGATGTATTACATTGCTTCACTTCATAGTCTTTTCCAGGCGATCGATTAGTTTGTGGGAAGCGAAGATGAAGGAATAGGCCATTTACGAGTTGCTGTGAACCTCATTGTGAAAGCGAGGCTAAGTGCAAAGTTTTTCATATGAAAATTAGTTTTGGTTGCATGAAAAAAACTTTGCACTTAGCCTCGTTTTGATAATGAGGTTCAAAGCAACTCGGAAATGGCCTATTGCGTGCGAGGAGAAAGGGCTGTACTAAATGGGAAAAACGAGAAAGGTTAAACCGGGGTGTGTTTGTGAAGAGGGGGGGGGGGGGATTGTTAATCCTCTGCTCGTTTCCCTTCACAGAGTAATATCTTTTCTTCGTCACCCTCAATGTAAACGCCTATGGTTAGCTACTGAGCGCTGTGCACTCACGTGTAGTAGATAGTTCCGAGAATTATTGAATTCAGTTGACTTTCTGTATAGCAACGGTTGCAATGCGATGAAAATATTCTAGAGCACCGAGGATAAGACCCGGAAAAATCTAATTTATAAAAATGACTTTATTTAATAAATACACTTAAATGGTGCCTCCTTACACAGGTTTTTTCGCACGTTTATGCCTATGCGGGAAAAGCACATGATTCAAAAAAGCTTTAAATTACAAAGCAATATCTGGCAGTTTCCTCCAAGTTAAAGTTGAAATCATCTCTGAGAGTGACCCTCTATGAAAATTGTCAGACTGAAGCAAGTTCTCAAAGTCGATCCGAAAAATCGTTCCTATATTTATTGTAAACGTGATCTTTATTAAGTGATCATGGTTACCTTTTACCTGTATTAAACAGTTATTTCGTAGTACAAGAAGAATAAGCCAAATACATGTTTGACATGGCCATACTTGTTCTGCAAATTCCGTACGTTCTTCTCATAAATCACAAAAAAAGGTATGAAAACACTTTACGGGTAATTCTTTTCGCGCCGATTTTTGCTACGTTGAATTCGCCTTCCAGTAGTACCTGTATTAAAAGTTCAGTAAGCCTTACATCTGATAAGATCTTTTTTGTGCTGAGAGCACGGTCTCTGATCGGACTCTGCTCCACCTGAAGTTGTCTCTGACCAACCCAGTGTATCAATACGCTGGTTCTAGTAGGAAATATGACAATATTCTGCATAGGTAAACTTTGCAATGGGCTAGCCCCCAATCCAGGTGCAATAGAGGTATTCCCAGTTGTTAAAGGGAACCTCCACTCCGAAAAATAATGGACGGTAAATTGTTGGAAATAGTGTCTAAATTCTAAATTTTAGTTTAAGAGGTAGAATTAGATATGATTGTCGCCTATTTTCGCTTTTAAATTTCCCGAGCGGGGCCATCTTGGATTTTTCACACAAAAGAAGCTCTGCTTACTAACAATAGCGGCAACCTTATGACGTCATAAAGTCCAAAATGGCGGCGCCCGGGAAATTTGAAAGCGAAAATAGGCAACAATCACAATTAATTTTTAGCGCGCTTAAATGTCACTGCTACTTTTTAAACTAAAATTTTGAATTTAGACACTATTTCAAACAATTTACCGTCCATTTGTTGTCGGAGTGGAGGTTCCCTTTAATGCCACTGTTGTGCCCGAATGGTACATTACCTGGTACCATAAACAAATTATTCAAACAAATTTTATCATCTTTGTTTCAGTGCCATTTGTGGGACAAGTCCTCATTGACATGGAAAGCAGATGGTGTCACCACCACAGTCATGCCCAACAGCGGTAACGGAAATGCGTTTGTGGACTGCAGATCTAGTAAACTTGGATTCATGGCAGTTTTTGCTGTTAATTCCTCGGTCTTTCCACCACATACTTCCAGCACTCAATCGCCGACTGTCTCGAGTCAACAAGTCACGCCAGAAGAACAAATTCATCTCCAGTTTAAGCTCGTTGGTAATTATGACGCCTTTATTACCGAGTCAAGCAAACCAGAGTTTATTAACAGCGTTACGCAAGCGATCGCTGACGCAATGGCAATCCCCGCATCTCGTATTTCCAACGTTGATGCCCAACCAGGAAGCATTGTGGTCTCGTTCACTTTGCTACCGGGAGGGCCTGGCGAGACTAATGTATCAACAGCCGAGTCGACATTAAGGGAGTTGGTGACCAGTGGAAACTTCTCAGTTACTTTGGCAGACGGTCGGACATTGGTTGCTGATTCGACCTCGTTCCAGTCCTCCGCGATCCCATTCACGACACTTACTTCCCAGAACCCCGTATCAACAACAACAACAACAACAACAACAACAACAACAACAACAACAACAACAACTCGAGACGAGGAAAGGCCGATCGAGACCTCATCAAAACTCAGCACAGCCGCACTGATTGGAATCATCTTGGGCTCAATTTTGGGCGTGGTACTTTTTGTCTTTGGCGTGATCTTAATTGCAAACGCGAGAAGCAAATTCTCTAAAGTTACTTACACTACTCCTCACGAGGATGAAAACAAACTGGCTCCTCTGTCAGGTGATTATAATTTTTAGACCGCGAAACTCTGATGACTGACGCACTGAAAAACATTCAGGTTAACGCATTTCACACTCTACGTAAACCAGGGTTTTGAGTTTAAAGCCGGAGCGCTCAAATAGCTGGCTGAACTTTTTCTAGAACACCTTGAAATACCATACTTCATTATATCAACACCAATGAAATACCAGGTGAGCTTTAGCGCGAAAACATGATATCTTCACACTTGAAAAGATCGCTGTTGCTATGGTTACATAATAAATCGCGCCTTTTGCAATGATTTGGTATTTCATTGGTGTTTATATAACAAACAGAACATTACATGGCCGCTTGGAGATATGAATTTTCTCTTATCCTCTTGAAAAATATTTCACTCGTTCGCTGCGCTCACCCGTGAAATATTTTTCAACACTCGAACAGAACTTTCGTATCTCCGCGCGGTCATGTAATATCCTCTCTTGAAAAGATTACTGTTCCTAAATAAAGTTGAGGTTGAAAAAATCCTCTATTTATCAGATAACAAAACAAATAAAGTGCGTTTTTGGGGGGACATTTTTCGGATATTTCAAAATGAAATATATTCTTCTGAAACATTAAAAACAGTTCGATTCTTTTTCTTAGCCATTTGGAAGATTTTCGTTACCGGGCAACAGATACAACAGATTTTTCAGTGTATTCCTTTTTCAGAATACACAGAAAATGCCCCCCCCCCCCCCCCCAAAAAAAAAAAAAAAAACAACAACAACAACAACAACAAAAAACAAAACAAAACAAAACAAAACAAAAAAAGAAGAAGAAGCAAGCCAATAAATACGTGTTTTATCGTTTTCAGTCTACAAGGAGTTTCTCGATACGGTAGATTTAAACGAGAATGATCACTCAGGATTAAATCATCTTTGTAAAGAGGACTGTTACAATACATTCTTTTATTTAAAAACTGCAAAATTTTTTATTGATTTTGTTCTGTTTTTGTGTTTTAGCTCACCATAATGAAGTTATCTATGAAGAAATACGAAAAGGTATCAGCACACAATTGGTTTGTTTTTCTTCTTCTATTCTTATTTCTTGTCTCTTTTTTCCTTTAATTCTTTCTTTTCTTTGAGGACACTAACAAATATTGCCTCCTTGTTTATCAGAAAGTGGCATTTTTTGTCCGTAAATGTTGAAGTTGATAAAAAAAAAGAATAAGATATCGCGTCTTTTGTAGTCTTTCGGGAGACCCCCAGTATAGCCCTCTGGGTATGTGAATTTCACTTGAGTTTTTTTAAGACGCCGTGAAAACGGACGTCTGTTGCAAACGTATATAGACGCCTGTAAATGCCACTTAGGAAA
The DNA here is from genome assembly GCF_977016875.1 of Pavona decussata. Taxonomy (NCBI): domain Eukaryota; kingdom Metazoa; phylum Cnidaria; class Anthozoa; order Scleractinia; family Agariciidae; genus Pavona; species Pavona decussata. The sequence continues at coordinate 345,109 of NW_028145587.1, forward strand.
GCCATACTGAAAATTCAACAGCCGCCATTAAACAATGTATTGTGACGTTAGCACGTTCCGATGACTTCCCGTGACGTAACATTGACTGTTTGCGGACGTCTCCGGAAACTGACTTCCATTTAGACGATGTCTAAAAATAAATCAAGTGAAATTCACATATCCAAGCCAACGCCCCTAGTTTTTCTCTCTGTCCCCTCATTTTCTCTTGGTTAAATCAATTATCCGTCAACTATCAGTTTTGGTTTCTGCGTGCAGATGAGTTTAAGTGCTATTGCCGTATTTTTTTACTTTTGTTTATTATTATTATTATTATTATTATTATTATTATTATTATATATTAATAATAATTCTTTATTAAAATATTCCACACAAATTGCTATTTACAAGTTAAAAGTATATAAAAAAGAGCTATTAAAAAACCTATTCACAATTCATTTCGATTAAAAAGAAAGATAATATTTTCAAGCAATAATGTTTTTGTAAAGAAAACGAAAAAGAAAATGTCATTTTTTTTCTAAAAAATTAAATTCGGCATTTTAAAATCAGTTCCACTTGATAAAAAGAAAAGAAAAAAAAATAAACAAAATAAGCATCTCTCAAATGGCCCCTTCTGCAGTTTCAATGTCAATGTCCGCGTTCATGATATCACGTTGAATTCTTCTTAATGTCCTAGAACCTCTAAGACAGACGAGTGCAGATCTTAACAGTGCGAATGAAATTCGGCATCTGATCCATGACATGGTTTTGGCATATTGCTCCCCTTTCTTGATAGCAATCAGCTCCGCTAATCGACTATTGTATCTCAAACATTCATTGCTCATTCCGCCGGTTGTAGTGAAGACCAAAGGTGTAAATGTTCCATGCTCAATGTCGAGAACTCTCCTTGAGTACAGGCGCTTTTTCTCATTCTCATGCGTACGATAGATATTATTATTATTATTATTATTATTATTATTATCATCATCATCATTATTATTATTATTATTATTATTATTATTATTATCATCATCATCATTATTATTATTATTATTATTATTATTATTATTATTTTATTATTTTTTTTGTCAACAGAGGAAAAGCAGAGTAATGAGTACCCCATGATTCATCTTCGAGAAGAAGGTATGTGGCCTTAGAGCGGTTTGTAATTCAGTGTCGACAGCACTTTAGCATTTGCTTTAATGTGCTCTTAGCCTCCCACGCAGACGTCCTTAGGGGTTCGTCACGCATTTCCTCCTCCTCCTACTCCGTAGGGGAGGAAACGCGTGACGAACCACTAAGGACGTCTGCGTGTGAGGCTAATGTGCTCTGTGACTGAAGCGAAAAGCGAAACCCAAACCAACGCGACTTCCTTGCACGGGTTTTCCCGCGCTTGGCGCTGGTGACATGTATTTGTTTTAAATTTTGAATACTTTGGTGTTGGTTTTTCGATACTCGATTGAATACTTCGAAATACTGCTTTAGTAATTTCTTCTTCTTTTATTTCTTCTTTTACATCAAGCCGACATACCTTTGCCTGGAACTCCTAATTATGATGAACGCGAAGAAAAGTTGAGTCGTGCATAACACCAATCTACATTCAACGCCTGAGTGTCTAATGGCGAATATTTGCACCGCTGTACTCAACATTTAATTAACAACAAACGTAATGTTTTAACTTAAAATTTGCATTAACTAAACCAAGTTATAAACCATAACTTAAGGAGTGTTTGACGACCTAGATGTAAGCATGTTATCGTTCAAAGGGCACCCAATGAGGAAAGACTCAGAAATCGCTTTTCTGTACTTTTTGACCATGCTTGTTACATAGATGATTGAAAGGGATATTTGTGAACTGAATCACAGTTTGATCTTTTTGCTCTCTTTTGCTTAAGGTTACCATATGCCTTCAGAGGTGTCTCGCGTCCAAGTGATGTAGCGAATCCAGTTTAAACTGTAGATACCTGAATACCTGAACCCTTATATCAAATTTAAGCTTATAGAGCTGGCTATCAAACTATACCAAGAAGTTTGAGACAATTAAAATGAATTGCCGATATTGCGCATAAGGTAAAACTGGCCGCCGTGAAGCACAGAACCTTCTTCAGAGCTTTCGTCTGACAAACCGCTAACGCTCAAAACATCAGCATTTTAATAAAGTTGGCCAATTCACCTAATCAACTCAATTTTCCATATGAAATGCTAGCTGGCCTCTTTAAGGATTTCAGCTAAAACTCCTCAACATTGCGATTCTAAATCCCGGGGAGAGGGGAGGGGGAAGGGACTCCCCTACATAAGCTGTACAGGTATGTGTGGCACCAAGGGGTATGGTTTTTGAGCCATTTTAGTCTGAAAGTTCAACAATGGGTATATGAATTTTACAGAAACGGATATGGATTCTTGAAACCACGTCTGAAAGTGGGCACGAATTTTAGAGGCCATTTCTGAAAAAAGGTACCGGAAAATTACCTATTTTGGTCTGAAATAGGGACAGGGTTTGGGGTACCGAACCACACACCCCGCTAAAAATTCCGAGGTGTACCCCCTCCCCCCCTCCCCCGGGTTCTAAAGACTTGCTGAACAGATTTAGTTGGATGTCCTTATTGGTATTCCTGTAGCATAATGCAAATATTTAGTAGACATTTCACGTTTTGTTGCTAACTCTCCAACTTCTATATAACAGAAACTAAAAACACTACATGGAAAATAAAGTTATAATCAGTTTAAACTGTTTTTGGTTAGCTGTAGATGACAACGGTTGCATACTTCATCCAAAACAGCATTTAGAGATCCGGTAGCTTGTGTAAGAAAATCAACAAGTTTTGCCTGGTCCGGTTTATCTTCGTAGTCTTGGTATGAGAATAATTTTTCAGCGAAAGTGGCATTTAATGAGCAATATATTTTAGGAATATTTTTTTCATTTTTTGGGTCATAACCGTGCTAAATTTGAAACTAAGTACCTTTTGACGTACACAAAATGTCTCTCATGCAAACAGTTTTAAAACTAAACTATGCAAAGTTATTTACTTGCGATAAATTCATGTTGGAAAACGTCATCGCCTTTGCTCTCGCTGTTACTTCGTTTCCCCTTATGCTTCCTTGTCACCGTCCTCTGACTTTCAGTTTTCCAAATTAGCTCCAGCTTACAACGGTTGCATTCTTCATGCAAAAGATGCCACTAATCTGCATGCTCTAACTACGCCGAGAGTTTGACATACACTCTCTTAATGCTGTTTATAAATCAATTTATGAACTCAAGATTCCTATCGCGGGATAATTGATGAAGGAACAACCCGAATAAAATAAGTCTATCTCGCACAGAAATCGAGAGAGACTCATTTAACTGTTAAACTATACATTTTGATAAATGTTTCATTAAAAGTATAACGTTTTGCTTCATTACATTGCTATTTTAAAGTTGAAATTGTGCGAGTCAAGCAGTTTTTTGTTATTCACTTTCTATCACGGATTTGAGAGTAGCCTAGATTACAGCCTTCGGGCAAGTAAATTTGGAAACTGAAATCATTTCATTGCAAGATCTGTCATAGTAGTGCTTAATACAGTCGGACCTCTATTAAGCGGCCACCCTCCATTAAGCGGCCACTTTCCAAAGTCCCGAATTAATCGGTTGTCAGTAAAGTGCTGTATTCGATACCTCTATTTAACGGCCAATCTCTATTAAGCGGCCAGTTTTCAAAGTCCCCAGGGTGGCCGCTTAATAGAGGTCCGACTGTATTATCAATAATATTAATACTAATACAAGCTAATACTGGAAATACTATAAAACATACAAGCGGAAATTGAGCCCAGGTCTGATGATAGTGTATCATATATGGAGGTAAATCTAATAGCCTGTTCCAGTTGTGTAAGAGTGCTTTCCATCTGTCAGAGCTGGTCGGTCTGGACGGCCAGTCTGTAAATCAAACGCGTCATTGAAGGGGTGTTGCCGCAAAATCTTGAAAAACAACCACTTTGAAAATGGTGCGCGCTATGTTGAAGAAATTCAAAGGACTAGGATAAAACGTTTCCGTCAAATTGGTACGTTCCGATAACGAACTGAACGATCTGGCCGCCTATTTCTGACAAATGGAAAGCGGTCTGGTTTTAGGAAATGAATGGAGTATGACAAGTCACCAAAAAAATATTGTGAGGGGGAAATGGGGCAGGGGGTCCGGCTAGGACAAGAGATCAAAGAATAGTTGAAGGAATTCAATTGCACTGCCATTCCACAGTTCTGGCGATAACAGCTTTTTGTTTCGCTCTTCACTGTCCGCGCACCTGGAACATGCTATGAATCCGGTAGCTGCATGGGGAGATAAATACACATTGTTCAAATTTTTAACCTGCGCGCTAAACGCATAAACGTGTCGTTCAGCATCAGTTTTAACTAAGAAAAAAAGACTATGATAAAAGATCTAAAATAGTTTGTAATCAGTTGTTTCACTCCTTAAAACCTAAATGTTCTTGTAAATAGTCTATGAATTGAAACATTAAAGTTTGCCTTTCACTTAAACATTTCGGGAGTTTTAATTTAATGAATAATATAAATAAATCACTGGCTGACCACTAAATGGAAAGCCGATCACGAATAATTCAGTTAACTTACCTTATCAGCGCCCAAAATAGAATCAACGGCGTCTTTGAACCAACCAGTGCCTTGATGACATGGATATTAGTTTGAGGAATTTTGCATTTAATTGTAACTCAGTCATTTTAGAGTAGTCCACAACAACAGCCCTGCAGAGTCTAATAATAACAAGGATAATTGTTTTTATAGTCCTCATGCTGGTAAGATATGAGCAAGTCATTTTGGCGCATTCATGGGTTAATTGATAAACATCATAAAAAGGCCATTTAATTTCCGTGTTGCTGTGAACTTCATTATGAAAGTGAGCCTTCGTACATAGTTTTTATTATGAAACTTTCACGTGAAAAGCTTTGCACTTAGCCTCGTTTTGCAATGAGGTTCAAAACAACTCCGAAATGGGCTATTGGACAACAAAAATATGATTAAAAAAAATAATTTGAACTGACGGGAGAATGTTCGTTTTGCTTTTTACGTAGTCTTGCTTGGTAGTTGATTGCGGGAAAGTGATCCGGCTGGTCAGAGAGGAGGACTTTCGATCGGAAGATACATGGGAGGGTAAGTGGCTTGAAGGTATAAACAAGAAAATTCATACCACGTTGTCTCTCCGTTCAAGGCCAGATTGTACAAAGAGCGGATAATTCTGTCCAGTGGATAGAGCGCTATCCAGCGGATAAATGTACTCCAACCAATTAACAATTAGACGGCGAGCTCGAGGTTTCTATCGGCTGATAGTTGGCGAGGGGCGATGCCCCGAGCCAACTATCAAAGGCGATAGAAACCGAGAGCGAGCCGTCTAATTGTTTTAGCATACCTCAGTGATCGATCTATCAAACAAAAAAATCTTTTTATTTCATTAATTTTGAAATATTTGTGCAATGACGCATGCTAAATCGCGCGCGCTCTGACAAACTGCCGTCTATCGATCGATAGACGGCACCTGTGTAGCCAATCAGGTTGCGCGTTACGCGATAGTCGGTCACTGAGGTATGCTAATACATTTTATACCGAGGATAGAGTTATTTGCTCTTTAAACAACCGCGGCCAGGTCTGTAAATGGCTACCAGAGACATGAGATGGACTAGTATCCCATCCCAAGGGATGCTAGTCCCAGTGATGGACTAGCATCCCATCCAGGGGGGAGTAGTAATACTTCTAGTTGCTTCATGCTGGGTATCCTGTGATGGACTAGCATCCCATCCAGGGAGGAGTAGTTAAGTCCCGTCTACACGAGCAATTTTTATGTGGCAACTGTATGTGGCAATTTTTATTTGCCCGTGTAGATGGCTCGACAAATATTTGTTGTTAATTCGCGTCAGTAATGATTTCGTACAGCGGAGATGACCATGGAAAGGCAAAAAGCAAGATGGCGCCATGCTGGATGCGCAAATGTTAGGGATTGTAGGGACTGGGTTCTACAGATGACGTTGAAAAAATTGTCACGTTTTGTGTGGCATCTCGTCTACACGGACAATTTTTTATGTGGCAATTTTTATTTGCCACATAAAAACTAACACGCCTGCTTTTCAGCAAATGCAGTTGTCACATAAAAATTGATCATTTCTCATCATCTACACGGGAAAATAAAAATTGCCACATAAAAAATTGCCATGTAAAAATTGCTCGTGTAGACGGGGCTTTATACTCCAAGTCACTTCATGCTGGGTATCCTGTGATGGACTAACATCCCATTCAAGGGGGGAGTAGTAATACTCCTAATTTTTTCGTGCTGGGTATACTGTGATGGACTAGCATCCCATCCAGGGGAGGGGGAGGGGTAGTAATACTTCTAGTTGCTTCATGCTATGGAAACTTTGTTAAGTTCCGGCAGTGTATGCCACTAACTTGGATGCGAAGTGCGACTTTGCCTTTATCTTTACCACGTACCGAGTCTTAAGTGTTGTTCTGTTGTCAAATATCTTGTTTTGGTTTATATGCTGTCGTTGCATTGTGGTTCTTGTGATGTAACTTGGGATTTAGCGTATTGCACTCCGCCTGAAATTTGGAAAAATGTTTTGGATACAAAAAAGCAAAAACAACAACAAAACAAACCAAAAAGACAAGCAAACAAAAACAACTACTACAACTCTGCAAAGTTCTCTTGAGAGTTTATTAATATGATCTTTCCTGAAAAAGTTTATCGCGAACACGTTACATTTTTTGTACATTTATTTATAGATTAAGTAATCACTTTACTCGTAGTGCAACCTTAGGTCACTTTGGAATGGCTGAATTAGATTACGAATTATGAAATTATGGAAAAGTAACTATTGAGACAAAGAACTTAACGTTTAAAAAACGATTCGTTTTCCAGCAGCTCTAAGTTTTAAGGTGTTTGTTGTGAACCGACCTACAGCTAGTATGTATTCATTTTGCCAAACGTGTCCAATCTTCAATAGTCCGGCTTACTTTTTAGCTTTATACCGTACACAGCTATTTCAATTAACGTTGTCGGTTCAAAGCATGAAGCTAAAAGACAAGACCGAAAGTTTACGTGGGATTTTTATAAATAAATTCATCAAAATCAGTCATGCCTGGAGAAAACAATAGGTTGTAATGAGCAGTACAATGACCTGCACGTGCCGGGATGATTTTGATGAAATTATTCATAAAAAATAATCCCACAAAACATTGCGGTCTTGTCTTTTAGCTTGATTTTAATCCGACAACGTTAATTGAAATAGCTCTATTTCTTTTTTACTTTATTAAGGGCCTCTTCATATGATCCCGGTTACCGGGATGGCTCGGTTAGCGGGATCAATTTTGCAGTCCGTTCATATGGGAAATTTCATCCCGGTTACCGAGATGAAAAGTGGTGACGCGGTCAATCGAGCGTGACATTTACCGAACAAGCCCGGCAAGAATTTTTCATTTTTATCGGTTCTACAAACCTCAAAAGTATTATATCTTTATCTCTGCTACGAAAAGGAATTATTTTGAACTAGAACATCTCAGAAATGAGCTTTAATAATCAAATATATCCGTTCTAAGACGCGAATGTTTGGTTATAGACTTCATCCCGGTAACCGGGATACCGTGTTCATATTAGAAAATTTTCGTCCCGGACTCCCGAGATCTCGGTCACTGAAACCGAGATCTCGATAACCGGGCTGGCCCGCCTTCTGATATGAACACATCGAATTTTTTACAAAAGAAATAGGAATGAGGCGAGATCTTGGTAAGCGGGCTAGCCCGGTCAACCGGGATCATATGAAGAGGCCCTTAGCACACTGTCATTGTTAAGGACACGGTTACTTTGCTAGTGCCTTTTATTATGTTTAAGGGCCGGTTTTTGCAACTCAGAACTGTAAGATCAGAGTTACCAAATTGAAATAAGGGTATCCATCAATCTAATCCAACGCGTACTTAATAAATGAGTATTTACAAATACACAAGCACACACAAGTGAAAAAGAAAAAATGTTACGAAAGTGAATTTGATGAACTGATTGGAACGGTTCAGGTAGCTTGTATAAGAAAATAACATTTTCTTGCCGTTCCTTTCTTTCCGGTCTCGGACCATAGACGTGAGTCTGGGTATGAGTCTGATTTTTGATGGGAAGTAGGCTTAAAGGAGCAATATATGTCATGTATATGTCATATGATATTTTTCACAGTTTCTTGGGCTCAAATATGTGTATGCACCGTTTCTTGTACGCAAAGTGCTTCTAGAGAAGAAGATCTAAACTAGTTTTGTCCAAGGAAGTTCAAACGATAATCATTCTTTAGCGATTCAGTTCCAAGGCAGCAGATGCCAAGTTTGCAAATTGCCGCCTATTTTCATCCTGGCCATTCGCAGCCAAGGACACCTACAATATATAATGTAAGAAAAACTAGTAAAACACTTTGAAACAGAACTGGACCATTATTTTACATTCGCTTTGATTCCATGTGTCATTTAGATCTTAAAAGTAATACTAAAAATACGTGAGATGGTCCCTTTGAATATAAAGGCGTGAACGATTTTAAAAACCAATAATGTTTTAGATTTCTATTTCTAAACTAATCTGAATCAGAAGTGACACAATGAAATGGATATTAAATAGTGTAGGTCGCTAACATGGATATAACTATGTACTAAAACTATCACCGGCTAATGGTTTCTTTCTTCCTTTTTTCTCCAAACGTAAAAAAAATCACTTTCCTTTTCTGGTCATGTTCTTCCGACCAGGAGTCAACATTATGACGTCATCGGTTATTTCAAAGGGTTCTCTGTCGTGCCGGATTGTCCGGATGGCATTCGAGAAACACTGGGAACTAGGTTTCGAACTCGCTCATACTAATCCTTATGCACAGTTTTAAGATTTAACTATGCAACGTTATTTGGTTGCAACAAATCCATGTTGGATAGCCTTATCGTCTTTGTTCGTGCTGCCTACATGTTTTTATGCTTCCTTGTCACCGTTAATTTCTTAGCTTTTACTCCAGATGAAGAAAGTATGCTTAAAATGAAATGTAAGTCAAGATGCAAAGAACCCTTTTAAAATCTTGCCATCATTCGGTAGTAATCCTGACTTTGACCGGGTGGTAGTGAGTCGACGTCCATATCACCGTCTGGGGGAGGACGCGGGAGTTCTTCCATGCTCTCAAAAATCTCAGGCTCGACAACAACAGGCTCTTGTGGTTCCATTCCCTCTCCTGAAAACAAAGATGCACTCGAAAGGGATGTTACCGAAGGGGATGCTACATTGCGCGTGCTCGGATCTTCCCGCCCGTGTTCGTAGCCGATGTTCTCTTCGCCCAATTCGTTCGGGTCCAGCTCGCCCACATCCGTGTCGTCATCATCACAAATGAGTTTCGGAATTGATCCCGCGGGATTTTGCTCGTGAGCTGTTGGTTCAAGCATCCCTGGCAGGTAGGAAGTTCTTGCCCAGTCGTAGTTGGCCAAAGCGCGTTCGTTGACTGTTGGGGGCTTTCTGTACGCCATGTCAAACTTGGATGGTTCTCTTTGTTCTTCCGCTGACAACAGGAAGAAGAAAAAAATATATAAATTTTCATTTTTTTTTAATGTTTATCTGGCAGTGGAAATCATTCAGACAGTAATAGAACAAGAAAGCGGAATTCGATTGGCTACACATCAGTGTACCTTACATGACAGGCGCCGAAAAGGGAGGGAGATGGTAGATTCGAGCGATGGCGAAACTTGAGTATAGCAAGAAGCCTGGAAACAATCCTGGAGATGCTTAACTGAGCATCAACTATTTCAAAAGCTTCTGAGTTGCAGCAAGATTGAAAAAATTGAGACTGTGGGTGACCTCAGTATGCTCAGCGATGAGGACTTTTAAAAGGGTTGACAAATTAACTTTGGACAACACTGTGATAATGTTCCTTAAATGTTCCTGTCATTTTCTTTAACAATGTAAAGTTCAGACAAGCTAGGATAATAATAGAATGGTCTTGTCCAGTTCGATAAACTTTTCAGGGGAAATATTAATATTTGTAATGGCCGGAGTAAAACCAAAATTCTTGCACGCTTTCTTGCGCTGGAATTGGTTACATCGCATTTTCTTATTTTGCGACTTATACTTATTACCGAGAGCTAAAGAGACAATTAGTTACTGAAGAGGAATTTGCGTCAATAGCAGGAAGATCATTTTCGTATCCTATAAGGGAAAAGTACCTTGATGATTTAAAAGAGTTTGTCCTACGTACAGTCACTGAGCCGAATTTTGAGAGAGAGAGTTTTGCAAGCACATTAACTCGTTGAAGTGTTTTGGGCGATGTGTTCAAGTATGTTTTGAAATAATGCTAAAAGCGAGAGGTGTTGTTAATTGTTCCGGCTAGCTATACCCAAGGACAAGATTGAGTGTTTGGGGGTAAAATTGATGGAAATAAGCGACAACAGGAAAGAGAACGGAAGAAGGGAAAGAATACACAGTTCGTTATTCCCACAGCACCTCCAGTCATTTCGCGGTACCTCCGCAGTCCGTTTGCGGGGTAAGGAAATTTCAAGCGAGCTCAAGTTCAGTTTGCGGGATAAAGGAATTTCACGCTTCCTCAAGTGCTTCTCTTTTCGATTCGTTCCTGTATCTTTCTTATGAGAGAAAACACAATATTGCTTGTAGTCTTCTTTCGGCAAATTATACACACCCTTTTGTTGCCGCCTGGCTTCCCTCAGCTCCCTCTTTCTTTTCTTTTTTTCTATCTCGGTAAGCGTCCTGCTGTTCACGTTCGTGAACTTTTTCTTCTTCAGCCACCATGACTGAAGCACGCACATGCAGCAGACGAACACAATGAAGCCTCCAAATCCCGCCCCAACTGCAGCTATGATTGGCGTGTAGTTCGTTTCCAGCTCGTACAGTTTCGTAGTGGGTTTGCTTGTTGTGGTTGACTTCAGAGTCCCAGGTGTCGTGACGCTTGAGTTCGCTGACACTAAAGTGAGATGAAATATTTAACAATTATTCCACGAGCGCGCTTTGGATATGAGATGATAGATAGCCAACGAGGCGCATAACGCCGAGTTGGCTATGATCATCTCATATCCAACAAGCGTGTATGGAATAATTGTTTAATTAAAAAAAATCAAGAAATATTGCTAGATTTTGCTTATTTTGCTTTGCGAGAACAAGTAGAAGGCAATTTAATGGTCGCCGTTTCTCGGGCATGGTATAATGGCTCATATACCATGGCCGCTAAGCCAATCAAATCCATGGAATTGCATTATACAATGATCCAGCTTTTAATAATAAATATTAAATCTTTAATGGTGATATCTGTCACTGCGAGCTAACTCAACAATGAGAAGTCTGTGCATGCACATGAAAGATGCTGAACAATAAGAGAAAAGTTATTTGTGCGCTTACAGCAGACTGAGAAAACTAGCAAAAAATAAATGGAGTTACGTTTGCTGTCTCTCAAGTAATGTTACTTCCCACCGTTCTTGTAATCTACCATAAATATTAATCTGTATAAAATTGCAAGTCTATGGATGGATGGATTTCAACTTCAAAACGTCGAGCCTTCTTTTCTTGGTTCTTCCCTCGTTTCCTTGAGAACGCAAATCAGTTGACACTGATTGCAGCTTCCCGGCGTTTCACGTTTTGAAAATTCACATCCTCTCTGGTAATCTCAAAGCAATTCATGCACGAGCTAGGCGGCCTAGATATAAAGTTAGCATATTTTGACCAAGAAACTAAATTAAACTTCCCCATGACACCCATAATGTCTTGATCTTAAATTGGAGCTGAAGGAAGGTTTTAAAAGCTCTCTTAATTTTAATTCAGTTCTTGCAAGACGGCTAAACCTTTATCGTGCTTGCAGCAGTTCTTCTTACCGTTCATAGAGTTGTTTACAGTTGCCGTTGCCGATTGTCCTAAAAATACGAGAGAACAAGCGTGTCAGCTGCAGAGTCATGTCTTGAGGTTATGCTGGGAAAAGGCAGGAGAACGAAAGTTTCTCAGCCTACCCTAACTCCATTAGATGCATCATCCCTAAATTTTGCTTTGTAAAGGCATGAATAAACTTCATGAGTTTATCCACATACACAAATGTATTAACCGTTATGCACAACGTCATAAACATCACTACAGGAAAGACCTACTTCGTGTAATAGTTTTCATTAATTTGAATGACCACACTTTCGGATTTTATCCACAGACTCAAAAGCTAGAACTACTTTTAAGAAAAGCCTACGAAACATTAGCACCGGAAACGCTTTCATTTTAATGACTTCACTGTCATATTTAATCCACACAATCAAAAGTTAGAACTACACTCTACAATACAAACAATTCATACTAGGATGAAAAGGATTAAGCGAGGTGATGTTTCCCATGTTAACAAGGAGCCGGAATTTCGGTGGCATCTAGACAAAGACCCCTTCTAACGGGACACCTTCCATAAGGAACACAGAATCTTACCCATGCAGCCCTGCTCACATGCGAACCGACAATATAAGTTTAGTATCCTACTTTCCATCCTCGTAGAGCCGGGGCCAGTTAGTCGGGAGGGGGCGTAGATTTCGCGGGCGAAATGGACTAGCGAAGTTTGCAAGACGTCCTGTAAACTTCGTTAATCCCAATTTCGCCCATAATATCCTCCCCCCCCCTCCCCTCTCCGACTATCTGGCCCTGGGTCTTCGAGGATGAGTTCCATCCACACTGCATATTGTTAACGCAATTATTCTTACCATTGTTAACGGGGTTTCCAGATGCAGAAGTAGGTGTAATCGTCGATGTGGCTGGTAAACAAGTAAGAGCAAACAAGTTTCAATGACTTTTAGTTCCGTCTGGCGCTCCAAATGCGGTGACGGCTGATAAAAAGGTTGTTTAAGGCACCTGGTTGCATTACCACCTCTCGGTTAGAAACGCTAAGATGCACTGTAAACTAAAAAGATGTTTCAGCCCAAACTGACAATATCGCCCTTGTGGCTTAGGCTGACGCCATTTTGGTCACAATTTGAAGCAAAATGCTGTTATCACCAGAGATCATTTAAGCCGTAACTCTGGAACTCATTGTAGCCCTTGGGCGCATCAAGAAACTGAAGTCTGAAGTTCAGGGCTTGAAACTAGAACTATTTTGGCCCTTTTTATGAGGATCAAAATAGCTTTCAGGGCCCTCAGCTGCATTCAGCCCTTTAGATTTAGGCTATAATTGATCCTCATTAAGGAGAGCCAAATTATCCTGCAAAGAAGTACTATATTTCACTCGCATCGAATAGGCCCCAATTTGGGAGCTAAAACATATCGTTTGAATTCACAGTGTAGTCTTTGCCCAGTTATGTCACAAAAAGGCACGACCCTTGAGAGGACATCAGTCTAATCCAGATAGGAGGCAAATTCCGTATACAACACTTATCAGCACTGAGACACACGTACCATCCCCGTGGTATGGCCAATAGTCCAACAATAACCAAGGTTCAATCCGTTAGATTTTTTTCCAAATTTTCTCATCCGTTCTTCTTTGGCACCTTGAGTTATTTGTCCTTTTAGTTCAATTTTGGGATAAATTCGAATCTGATATTGAGTCTTCAGGGTCAATTAGTGCATAATTCAGACTTGTTAAGACAGTTAAAGACGAATTAAAAAAAAAAAAGAAAGAAAGTCGTGACAGTTAATTCAAGTGGGGGGGGGGGGGGGGGAAGGATCTCGTTCTCTTTAGCCATTTCACAATTCTCATGCCGTCTCATCGAGTTTAAATCTATTCGCATTTTAATAGAACCGGAGAACAGTTCTGGATAACTTGAAAGCCGTTTGACCTGCAACTTTCACACGCTCTTGTCCACTCTCAAGAAGCTTGAATGTGCTCAAGTTTTTGTTATCTTTGACAGTCTTATTTGCCCACAAGTCTCATGCTCTTTCATCGTATGACTCTTATGCATTGATAAGGGCCTCAGTGGCGTGAACTCCTGTTTCGACAGGGAGTATTGACAAGTGGCCATATGTGGAACTTATCAATTCTCAAGCGGCCTAAAAACCTTTTAACGTGCTCGAGAAACAATCAAACTCTTGTTCTAATGTAACTCTCTTCCGCTATTGTGGACGGCTCCCATTTGCTATCAGCCCGGCGGTCTTTACTTTATTAGTAGCACTCACCTACAACACAGCTTGCATTCTGCCAGCACTGACTCTCGTTGTAACTTTCTGGTGGTTCACACGTTTTGTTAGAGGGACAATACTTGTTGTCTTGTTTTGTGCAGTTGCACTCTGTTAAATTGTTTGCTTTATCCACACATTTCTCCACGCCAGGCAAGTTGCACCAGAACTGTTGTGTCCAAAACAAAAAAGGAAAGATGGAGAAGTTATCAAGTGGCTGTCGAAAATAATGAATTTGGGGTTTGCTTCGGTTTTGTTTTACCAATTGCAAGCTAAGTGATAAGTCCTTTTAACTACGAAAATGTTCGAACTTTTATATTTTCGGACTATAAACTTCGCCCAAAAAACCTTTCGGACGATTTGTTGGCTCACTTCGCACTTTTTTTTCTTTTGAGAAACTATAACGTGTAAATACTGCTAAATTAATTTAATGTTGTTCCGCTGAGACAATTTATTTCGAACGCAACAATCCACAGGATAAATTTTGAGGAAAACACGAATGGAGAGTACCGTGCATTTAACAATTGATGTTCCCCCAACAAATCTCGCAATTCGCAGTTTGAAGACTGGAGACGATATATATGAAATGTGTTAAATTTTGGTTATCCTAGGGTAACGGTGTTACACTGTAGAGCATTCCCTCAAGCCTTGGTGGTTGTAACATTCTTAAAATATTAAATATGAAATACATGTGTAACATGTAAATGCACTGCGGATGAAAGATAAATAGAGGAAAGGTTCTTGCAGTTATATACGCAACCAGACAGGTTTGAACGGGATTTGAACCCATGGCTCACCTCTGCGATGCCGGTGCAGTGCTCTACCAACTGAGCTATCAAGCCAACTGGGAGCTGGTCTTGTTCTGAGTTCATAATATACCCGCGAAGAATAGCAGTTATTTGTACATTTACCTAAATTATACATAATCGGAACTGGTCGGACGGTAAAATGTTCGGTCGGACTATGTTTTTGTTCGGACGGAAAAGTTGCAGACATTTTTTTTGGCCAGAAAGTTTATTCGTTCCAAAATTTTTGAGATTAAAGGAGCACTCTGTTACCGTGATGTTGCTGTATTTTGCTCAAAATTGCTCAAATATTCGACGAAAATCCTTATTGCTAGCATGAAATTGCTCTTTGAACACCGGGAAGAAAATATTAAGGATTTTACTAACGAAGAATTAACTATACTTAGTTTTTATTGATATATCTAAAAAACACGAGAAGAACTTTCAAAAAATTGGCAAAATTTTTCAAGTTGCAATCTATCCTAGCCATCTGCTGCCAAAGATAATTGATATTAGTATATACCACACAAGTGAATAGTCCTTTTCGCGCGCGCTGATTGGCAAGCTCGGAGGTGATTAGCCAAGTCATCCCAGCGGTCGAAGAGAAACAAGATGGTTTCCCGTTTCGCTACGGTTACTTAGAGGAAATTATTTCGATCAACGAAGCGGTTGTTAAAAAAATACATAAATGGCAACAAAGTTTGGTTTGACGGCATTAAATGGTAATTTATTTAATCTTTTCAACCTCATATTCTAAGGCGAAAAATAAAAATACAATCCCTTGTTTACGAAAACTGCCTAGCACTAATGAAAGCAATGAAGCATCTAATATTTTCAGCATGGTTTCAACAGCAAGACGAATTTCACAGAAAATTGACGAAATGACACCGTAGGGACTAAACAACTGTCTGCAAAAGTTTTACTTGTCTGCAAGAAAGCGAGACCGAACTTTCTACAATAAGAAATCGCTTACCGCGTGGCGCGCGAGATTTTAAATTTCATACAATTTGTCGGTATATTGTCAGAAGTTAAATAATTTTTTGGTCCACTAGCTATTCAAATTATGTGATATATACCAAAACAATTATTTACCTCAGTGTCGGTGAAAGTGATGGATATTTACCTCCACTTCGGTGAATAATTGTTAACTAGTTTCTGTGCACTAGCAAGGTTATTTAACAACACTGAACTATTATTTTGACGAATCCATCGATTCAAATATGTTTTTTGGCCTTTCAAAGTGCTGCTAAAATAGGTGACATTGTCCCTCAGTATAAAACAAAAACTTGCGCTTGGAAACCAATTGGAAGTCAAAGTAAGACCAAAACAGCACTGAAGAAACAATTTTTCGATAGCTATCGTCTGAGAAGTGACAGTTTATGCAGGGTTTGTCCCCAGAATGTATATTTAGAGCCACCTTGTAAAACATAATAAATGGCGCTCAAGGAAAGTTCTGTTTAATGACCGCGTGCGAGTGTTTACACCTTAGAATTCAGTCCTCCAGCGATGTCAATACCTTGTGAAACGCAATCGGCAGCAAAACCTGAAACGAATGAGGATGTACTGATGAGGCGCGGCTAAGCGCTTTCCGAATTAAAGGGGTTCACTTTATGTTTATAACTTTAAGGGGAAGTCTCACGAGAATTTGGTGTTATATCAAAATCTCCAAAACGTTTATTTATTCATTTTTTTTTATCAACAGAAAACCTAGAGATACTGCTCAAATTTATTGTAAATTATCACCCCACTGTACTAAGACTATATCGATGAGTGTCTCTGGCCACAGATGGACTGGACTAGAACGGGCTGCAACTTGAAAAAGTTCGGCTAACTGTTTTGAAATTCTGTCGTTTTCGTTTAATACCAAAATGCACTAGAGAAGGTCATCTGATAAAGTTCTTCCTTTCATGAATTCAGTTTATTTTTTTTCTTGATATTCTAGAATTATGTTGTGACAAAGTGAAGGTGTTGTCGCGCTATTTTCACGATAAAAGGTCAAAATCCCCGTCATTGAGGCATCCCCTTAAAACAGCGCCGTTTTTACAGTAATGCTGGTGAAAAGTACGGTTGGAGAGCTTTCACTTGCCAACGTTCGCTAAGAATTTACCAAAATATCCCCCAATTCAGTTAAAGGTTTGACTCGGGCTGTTTCGGTTTTCATTATTAATAGCTGTGTTATTGATTGTTCCTAAGC
The DNA here is from genome assembly GCF_977016875.1 of Pavona decussata. Lineage (NCBI taxonomy): Eukaryota > Metazoa > Cnidaria > Anthozoa > Scleractinia > Agariciidae > Pavona > Pavona decussata. The sequence continues at coordinate 362,181 of NW_028145587.1, forward strand.
ACCAACAGCAACATATATCACCAGAGGGTAAACAAAGGAACTGAACTTATTTTATTTCATCAATTTTTTCCCCTGATTGACTTACTGAGTTAAATCTTCAAGACTAGAGAATTTTGGTATTTTGTTGTAAACCCAATAAAGACATTTACTATAATATCCAAAACAAATTCAGGTGTTTTTCTAACTCCCTCACGTCTAACAATAATATAGTTTTGCATAAATGACGGTGGTTTCTAAGTAACGCCGGACAATTAACTGTAAATTCGTCTTTTTGTAAAATTATCAAAATAAGTGCTTTTAAGAAAACAAAGAACCCAGTTTAATATAACTGAACAGCGTTAAGCTTTTAAAGAAATCTAAGGGATGAAAGTAGTTAATTTATGGGCTGAATTAATCTACATCGTAATTAAAAAATGTCTCGCATCTTAACTATTTAATTTGCACTATCCGAGTAAATATACTTTAGTCAAATTTTAACTCGAATTTTTAACAATAAAAGTGTTGCAGCCCCGACTTTCGTCTTCTTTCTATGGTCTAGTAGTCTACTAATGCTGTGTTCTGAATCAGCAGAGGTATATTTTCTTATTTTTTTTTGTCAACGTTTATACGCAGACGAAATTCGCAGTCGCTAATATCGGGCTGAGCAGCGACAAACATATTGAGTTTCAGTTGTTAACTGGCACCAGTAAAATTCCGCCTGCCTCAGTCGAGTAATCATAACATTAGTGCAAAGGCGCTAAAATATATCACCTGTCGTTTGCAAATTTTCAAAGGATGAAATGCAGATAGTACGCCCAGAGGAAGTCGAAGAAGATAATTTGAATAACTTTTGTTGCTTCCAGTTGCCGTGTAAAATGACCTTGTTAGTTCGTTTAGTTTCATGGAACGCAGTGAAATTTCTTCATAATATTCAAAAACAAAAATTGGAAAATTGTCGTAAATCGAAAGACTTCACGTTACAAATACCTGGTTTGGGTTGCTGGATACACCTGAAATGGTCGCTGCAAAAAAAAAAATACGAAAATAAATATTAAATAACTTTCGCGTGAACAACAATTTTACTTTACGGTCATTTATTTCTCTGAAGCAAGTAAAAGAAAAAATTTCAGTAGAAAATAATTGATCATCAATACACACTACGTCGCAATATTCAACGAAAAATATGAAATTTGGACAAACGATATGAAGGGAAACAACGAGTTGTTAAATACCCAGTCTATACACACGGAAATGTGTGCGCTCTACAAAAATAAAATCAGTTAACGGTTTCAGTTTATACCTGAGAGAGTCGTCAAAAGGACCACACAACTTAAGACAATCATTTTAGAACAAAACGCGGATCAGTTTTGACTAGGATATTCCGTTTCCTTGAATGATTCTTTTTGTGTCTTGAGCGAAGTTAATGCTATGTCATCCCGCTCAGAGCTAACTACGTTCATCGAATATTAATGATATTTTCTTAATTGCACCAAGTTGCCAGAATTACCTTATAACACACGGCGTGAGTGGAAGAAACAGTGAATACATTTAGAGAGCGGTACTTCAATCAACGTCAGTCGCAAACAGTCTAAAACGTCACAGAAAGCACAAAAGACATGGCAATTTAAATTTTGCAAACCGGATAAATAGAAACTCTTAAAAATTATTATTTTACGATATCGTATGGGAATATCTTTTTGACGCACGATATGTCATTTGGACCCCGGGTTTAATTTGCAAAGCGGTGTTCTGTCTCGATTAAATGTTTTGTATAATTTTATTTTTATTTATGACTGAAATTTCGATGATGAATAGATTCACTCATTTTTGCCAGATTGTCAGCTAGAATTCACCTCCGTGTATCAGCACTTTTATTTCCAAACATATCAAGTTGATTTTAAAATTTTTACATGAGAGTTCCCGTACCTGCACCTGTTTGCGAGGTGATGTTAAAATGTTGCTATGTTTTTCGCAGCATAAATAATTTACCACGGTGATTCTATGCAAAACAGTTTTGATGAATTGGGTGACTAACACATTCACCTTCAAAAGACGCGTAGAGTCAAGAGAAAAGCTACTATACTATCAAATGAAAGTGAACGCAGGTCACTTCTGAAGATAACAAGCGAGGAAAGGTCTATGAAAGTGTTCGTAGAATTCTCCTAATTTGCTAATTTGGCTTTGATATTACTCCATAAGATGGTCTTTATTGGCAACCCGATTTCTAAGAAGTCGTCAGAAGCTAAAGTTTCAGGGAGTAAAAGGGTGTAAGGCCTTGCTCATACGTTTCGAGTAGTCATTACAACCCGATTAATGCTGACAATTAATAAACTTAGCAAGATGTTTTGTTGTTACTGTTTTTATGAATTCTAAACATTGAATTTCGGGTAATACACGCCCCACCCACCCCGCGCCAAGGAAAAAATCAAATGACTATAGTATTGAGCTTGAAAGATAGAGCTGACACAGATAAAAATGGCTACACTTGAACTCCGTCGCAAAACAAAAAAAGAACGCACGGATCTTTCATATGTTGTGCTGAGCTAGCGCTTAAAATTTACCATATCATCTTCTTATTCTTATATCACGCAGGATGCTGTGGACATTTCTATTCCCAACAGTGTGTAGGATGTAATCATGTATGTGACATGAACACACATTATGATACACATTTTTGTTAGAATACCTTACCGCCTCTCGTTCCTGTGTTTTCTTCACCCCTTTCTGTTAGAAAATATGTTAATCAACACAGAGAGGGCAGCGAGAAGAGATTTGACCCAACCAATTTTAATGTATTAAACAAGCTCTTTTAAGTTTTTACTGGATTCGCTTGCTGGTGACATAAACCTTTCTTTTAGACCTCTAACCCTGGTCAATAAGTAACCTCTCCTCTGGAAACGAGGTTACTAGATCCGTGAGTGAAATCTCTGGGGTCCGAATGGCCTTGAACCCCCCCCCCCCCCCTCCAAGCCCGTTGTCTGAGGAGAGGCTGGGAAGTCTCATATTACAGGTCACCATGCATCTTCCGGTAGATCATTGGCTAGAGCCCCCTCAATACCGGTATTTAGGAACGTCATAGGATTGAATATCCTTTAGTCGGACTCAGATAGTTAAGATAGGGATATGACTAAACTATGCAAGCCTTCTGTCTTCTTTTTGCCTGGAAATGAAATATTCACCGCGTCCATTGTTGCGATTAAACATGAATTTATTCAATCTAAACTCATAGAAAAGCGTAACAAATTGGCGTCAAGAAGGTTATGGTTATGACCACGATAAGTTTTAAATAATACATTCCCACTTAATAATCACACAAGCTGGTTCCTACAATACGAGTAATGCTCATGCTTTAAATTTGCTCACTTGAAGAACAACTGAAACACCAAACCGTTTTTAGTGAGTTGTCAAAAACCTAAGTATTTTAATTTTTTAGATAGAGATATTTCTAACTCGAACTTTCTCTCTTCTCTTGGCTCATGGCTGGTGTACGAGCAAGGCTTAAAAAATTGTATTTGTAGAAACCACTAGATCCGTTTCAGCAGTCTGTCAATAACAATACCAGTTTTTACTGGTATTGTCAACTTAACCCCTGTGCCATGAACGACGAAGCCTAATTTCTATAAATCATTTGGTTTCTCTTTGACTTCCTTACCATTTTTTTTTTCGGTAACGAAGACTTGAGTCTACGAATGTCATTATTGCGTGTCATGCTCCTAAGTGTATGTGTATAAGTGTTTCAAGCGCTATTGGCTATAAACCTCACCCGGCTGTCTACCTCATCTAAGCCGGGCTTGACATTGCGGGACGATAAACTACTTTCTAGTAGTCTAAGGTACATCGTTCCTTTCCTGGAACATATGGAATGGTAGTATCCACTGTGTACTTGCATTGACCAAGACTTGAGTTTACGAATGTCATTTTTGCGTGTCATTCTTCTAAGTGTATTAGCAACACCCTCTGGGTCATTTTGAGTGGCTCAAGCGCTATCTACTTTAACCTCATCCGGCCGTCCACCTTATCTAAACCAGGCTTCACATCTTAACACGTCGTCTTTTCTTCATCTGACCCAGGAAGGAAGGACCTACCCTCCACACATTGATATAGAGCAATTTCCGTCTGAGCGCCTCAGTAGAGAGGTTGTCGGCCGCAACGATAAACATGACGTGAGACGATGGAAAGAACCTTCATTTTGAAGACATTTTCAGTAGGTTTTCCTCAGAGAGAACAGTGCAGCAGAGACACACGGCTTGTTAAAGTTTGATATGTCTCAGTCTTCTGAACTTGTAAGTTTTGGGTTCCTTTGGATCAAACAGCTTCAGTCTACTTGACTATGGATTGCACGTTAGAAGTCTTTTAACATTTGTTCGGAAGCTCTCGTTTCTCCAACAGTAGATTAGAGGGTTCCATAAGGCGTTCAAGCTCGCTGCAAAATATGTCCCGTACAAGTATTGTGGCCGGACTTTTGTTGAGGTGAGGACACGGAGGTACAGTATCACCAACAACGGTACGAAACTAGCGAGACACAGGCCCACAACAATGGCCACAGTACGGGCAGCTTTCATCTCACGCTTCATGCTCGCTTGCAAGTTGTCTTCATGGCTTATTTGTTTTCGCTGCTTATATGCAATGTTGAAGATGTAACTGTATGAAATGACTACGATAGCTATAGGCACAACCAACAATGTCATGAGTAAGAAAATAAGGTAGGCTTTGACAGAATTTGATTGCAGAATGAATGGTTTGTCAGTATTGAAGTGATCAAAGCAGGGCGTCAGGGCCCCCAAAAATTCTTCGAAAGTTTCAAACCCGTCTGCTTTCAACGGGTGAGGAAAAACCATGGAAACGCCAATTCCCCAAAGCCAAACCGCGATGGAAGCTATCAGGGCTCGGCGATGAGTCACCATGCTTTGGTACCTCAAGGAGAACTTGACGGCGATGAAACGTTCAACGCTGATCAATGCGAGGTGAAGAATAATAATAGAATTGAATGAAAGGTTTAGCATTGATGTGGCGTCACAAAATCTGTGAGATGTTTTAGCACCCAAGATGTTAGTAATATGTAACACGAAGACAACCGCCATCAACATATCCGCGACTGACAAGCTCACCAGTATACTGTTAGACACCGTCCGGAGGTTTGAAAATTTGTAAAACGCTGTTGTCACGAGAAGGTTGCCAAAAATAGTGCCAATTGTGAGAAGAGCGTACAAAGAAACGAAGACGGCTTTGATCCCGATCGGTGGTTCGACAGCAAAGCTGTCAGGGATACCAGTTGTGTTCATTTTGTAAGAAGGGACATGCGTTTTGAAAGTAGTCAAGGCTTATTCAAACTTGAATTGTTTCGTTGTCTACAGCTTCCGCTTTTGATGGTGCAACGATGAGAAATTGTGCCAGAGAAATTACAATTTGTCCCTGTGTTCTTCAAAGTGAGCAACAGCTGAAGGAACCAGTCGCTATTTCACTGTTCCAAGCCTTAATCGCTCGTTTGAAGATGCTGGCGAAGATTTGTTCAAAGTCAATGTAAATAAATTTGCTCTTCCTTCCTTCGATTCTCACTGAACAATGAGGAACTTGTCAAACGATTCTTCACTCTTTCTGACGCATGTTGATATCAACTAACATATATTTCCTATTGGTTAAAAGAAATTTCACAACTTATATAATGAATTGTATGTTTTCAAACTTGACCGCGAAGACGTTGATGTCCAAAGTTATTCTTGTGGCTCAATTCATTTTCGACTGCCACTTCAAATATTGTTTAAAATTATTTGCATTTGAAAAGAAAATATTATTTCTAAATTGGTCCATGCCAAATTCATGTTTTGCTCCGTAAATGGGGCTTTTATAATAAGTTTATTTTCCACATGATAATTAAGCTCTGTGCAATAAATTTTAGAGGGAGATTAAGCCCAAAAATTAAATTGCCAAATGGCCAATATGTTTTGTAGCCGTAAAGGAAATTGATTAACTAAACAAATGGTTCAAGACCTAGGCTCCCAGCCTCCGTCTTTAAAATACTGACATTTCAATTTATATTGATTCAACATCAAGCACGTTAGGCAGAAATTAAAATTTCTAATAATCTTGTATCTGCGCCTCTATAGCAAGTTAAAGGTGTCTCTTTTTTTTTGTCGCCCCAAGCAACCGAGACTACAAGTTTATAGTCAGAACCTTGTGTTATCAGGATCAGTGCAACTTCTAAAAAAAGCGACTTAAGGATGTGAGCTGGAAGGGGTCTTTGATGCACAAGGCTGTTATGGAACTGTCGAGTCATTTATTTTCGGTTTGATTACACAAAATTGAGAAAGAAACTAAATGCAATTCACACCTTGAGGCGAAATTTATTAACGCGTTCAGTCGCCATTTTGTCCCACACTATTATTGGGTGTTTACGTGAACGGATCAGAATAAACGCAACACCCAACTGTTATCCGTGGGATGTTTGGGCTAAATAAACCACCTGTTTTTCCCTTTTTTTTTTGTACTCTACATCAGTTTAGAAGCTAACAAGATATTTGGCTATTTCCAGATCTAAAGAAAACAAGACCCACAAACGTCTGTCACAACTAAGAGTAAATACATCATCTCTTGACAGCTAAGCCTTTCTAATTCTCCTTCTTCAACAGCTGAACATCCAATTCCAGTTCGAAGACAAGTTCTTCATGCGTAGGAAAAGAGAAGTTTTAATTTTGGGATTATTATTCAGCTTGGTTTTTGACTAGAAGCCTCACCATAACTTGGCTTTTAACTAAAAGCCTCATCAGTTTGAGCCAGTGGCTTGTACAGAAAAGCTTACTAGGACCCGCATACGCAGGGGCTAATTTTACAGCAGCCTGCCGCCCAATCTCGTTCCCAGAGGCTGCGTTCCTTTTGGTCAGCACCAAGGAAGCAAGACCTGTGGGCTAATATCAATGCCAAAATCCAGCGAATCGAAATCTGATTGGCCTTTATATTTTACCGGAAGTATCTTTGAATAAGGGGTTTTAAAATCCAATCCAAGACCAGCCTGTCACCTAGCACATAGCCTCCCACGCACACGTCCTTAGGGGTTCGTCACGCGTTTCCTTCCCAACGTGTGATGAAAACCCCTAAGGACGTCTGCGTGGGAGGCTACCTAGCACACAACTGTAAAATGGGCTATTTTCTATTTTTAATTCCAATGGCACGCGTACAATTTACTGTAATACCACCAATTCCAGTCGACAAGCAAACTTAATGGCAACCTGTATGTCGTTGAAGGGCTCGGGCTTTTCTTGTTTGAAATATGAAAATGAAAAAATATATATATCATTACAGGTCTGAGGGGGGTGGGGGTGGATTCTGCCGCGGCAACTTTGAACCTGAATAACTTTTTTAATAGTAGAGCAAACGGCATGAAACTTCAAGAATTTTTTTTTGTCTGGGGAAAAAGTTGACGAGCTTGGATGGTGTTCATTGACCTTGATTGTGCCATGTTAACCCATGCTTGATAATTTTTTTAGAAGATGGAAAATTACGTTTTAAAATGAAGAAATTCCTTTTTTTACAGTAACTTGTATGTTTTTAGCTCATATTAGTGTTTCTTTATTTGCTTTGATTGCTTTTCGTTCAATTTTGGTGCTTTCCTGAAGTTTTGGGGAAACCAAGAAATCCCAGATGGCTGCCATTTGGCAATCATGACGTAATTACGACGTCATCATTTTCCTTTGCGGACCTCAAATGAAATATCTTTGCAATGGGGGGGCATCCGCCTTCTCCGGTCACCGAAGAGAAAAAGAAGCGCGGTCTAGATAGGGTTAAACGTTGTTAATAAGCTTCCTGCGCTCTATAAGCAGCTTAATGGCATGGCGCACTTAATAAAGGTGCACTCAATCCTGAGGTACATTCCACTAAATTTTAGCCTTTGGCGCAGTTAGTGGTAGTTTTCTTTCTCTGCTTTTTCTTCTCTTGTTCGTTTCTTTGTTTTTTCTTATTTTTCCTTTATTTTTCTTTTGTGTTTTCGTTGCTGAAATAAGCTGCAAAAGCTTTTTAGGGGCTCGGCTCCACTGCACATAAATTTGCACTAATGGGGTTAGCTTTTGAATGGTTTCAATCCTAGCTGAGAAGTCGATCGCAACAAATTACAATTAATGGTGCTCTTTCCAAAACGTTTTCCCTAGAATGTGGGGTGCCTCTTGTCATTTCGCCCGTTAGAGGGTACGAGTGAACCCGTGGCGCTAAATGCCATAGAAAATTGCATCTGATGTTCGTTCATGGATGATTAATGATAAGTTGATGTTGAACGATGATAAGACTGAGTTTTTGGCGATTGGCACGAGCAAGCAGTTATCTAAAGTGTCTCTCAGCAGAATAAGGGTCGGCGACGTTGACGTAATTCCTGTACATTCGGCCAAAAAATTGGGTTCCTGGTTCGACTCGCACATGGATATGGCAACGCATATAACAAAGACCTGTGGTAGCGCATTCTTTTATCTGTATAATATCCGACACATACGAAAATACCTTACTAGTGAATGTACTGAGAAACTGATTCATGCATTTATAACCAGTAGGTTAGACTATTGCAACAGCCTTCTGTAAGGAGTTCCCGACTATAACATGCACAAACTCCAACGTGTCATGAATGCCAGTGCGCGACTGATCTGCGCACCTAAACACTGTCATAGGTATCAGTGTTATCGGTATCAGTGTTGTCGGTATCAGTGTTACTCCACTCCTTCAACAACTTCACTGGTTGCCTATCCGCCTACGTATCGAGTTTAAGATCCTTTTGATCACCTTTAAAGCACTCCAAGGCTCAGCTCCTAAATATTTCTGTTATTTAATGTCTGTTTTACCGTTATCCCGTTATGATCTACGGCGAAATAACAAGGGAATTCTTCTGAGCACCCCAAAGCGTCCCACAAAAGTTACCATGGGGGATCGATCCTTCGTGGCAGCGCCACGGCTTTGGAACAGTCTTCCCGCAAGCATTAGATCTGCTTGCACCACAAGTGATTTTAAACAGAAACTTTTGAAGACATTTTTATTCAGTAAGGCATTTTCTTAGAACAATTAGTTTATAATTAGCCTTTTAGCTTTGTATAGTTTTCTGTAAATTACTTTTCTCACAGCTATTGTAAATATTGCCATCTTATAACAAATTGTAAATATTGTAGTTTTCGTCTTTTTAGTCCATAGTAATTGTAATGTTAACGGGTTCTTATTATTTTTTTTCTTTTGGATTTTATTGTAATGTCTGTAATGAGCATTTGATTATTTTTACAGAAAATGCGCAATGTAAATATTAAATATTATTATTATTATTATTTCTATTATAATTACTAACGGGAACTATTCCTCCAGATTTGCTAAAATTCCCTACAAGAGTATGTTAAACTTCAATTATTGAGACATGGAAAAATCGCCATTAACTTATTATGGTTCTGTGCCCCACTTAGATTAACTGATTTATTAGAAATCTTTCTCTTGTGAGAATAAAGGAAGATATGTTCTCTGGTCGAATCCTTGATGCACACTGATAATAGCTGCACTACTTAAGAATAGATAATTATAGTTGAGAAATATACAATAAGATGTAATAATTAAACGATGCACTGAAAAGCATTAACATTTCTAACGTTTGAAGCCTTCTAAGGTAGATCGTTCCTTTTCTCGATAGTATGAAATGTTCTTATCCATTGTTGATCTGCAATAACCAAGGCTTGAGCTTACGAATGTTATTCTCCTAAGTGTGTGAACAAGACTAAGTCTACTCGTCGTCAATATGGGTGGTGCAAGCGCTATTTATATCGTGGCTTTAACTTTGCCCGGCCGTCCACTTAATATAAACCGAGCTTGACATCTCGGTACGCCGTCTGTTCTTCATATTTTCTTCTTCTGACTCAGGAAGAAAGGACATACTGAAATAGAACAATTTCCGTCTGCGCCCCTCAGTGCAAAGATTGTCCGCCGCAACGATAAACATCTCCTGAGACGGTAGGAAGAACCTTCATTTTAATGATGATTTTCATTAGGTTTAATAAACCGACAACATTACCTATAATGCACAGGGCTTGTTAAAGTATGATATGTCATTTTCTTCGGATAAGAATTTCTTTTTCATTCATTCGAATCAACAAAAGTAACTTCAGTCTATCTGACTACGTATTATTGCACGTCAGAAGTCTTTTAAAATTTGTTCGGAAGCTCTCGTTTCTCCAACAGTAGATGAGAGGGTTCCATAAGGCGTTCAAGCTCGCTGCAAAATATGTCCCGTACATGTGTTCTGAGCTGATTATTGTTGAGGTGAGGAAACGGAGGCACAGTATTACTACCAACGGTACGAAACTAGCGAGACACAGGCCCACAACAATGGCCACAGTACGGGCAGCTTTCATCTCACGCTTCATGATCACTTGCAAGTTGCCTTCTTCGTGGCTTATTTGTTTTCGCTGCTTACAAGCAATGTTGAAGATGTAACTGTATGAAATTACTACGATAGCTATAGGCACAACCAACAATGTCATGACCAAGAAAATAAGGTAGGCTTTGACAGAATTTGATTGCAGAATGAATGGTTGGCTTTTGAAGTGATCGAAGCAGGGTGTCAGGGCCTTCAAAAATTGTGTGAATGTTTTCAACCCGTCTACTTTTAACGGCTCAGGAAAAACCATACAAACTCCAATTCCCCAAAGCCAGACCGCGATGGAAGCTATCAGCGCTCTGCGATTTGTCACTATGCTTTGGTACCTCAAGGAGAACTTGACGGCGATAAAACGTTCAACGCTGATCAACGCGAGGTGAAGAATGATGATGGAATTGATTGTGAGGTTTAGCATTGATGTGGCGCCACATAATTGGTGAGGAGATGTTTTGGGGCCCAAGATGTTAGTAATATGCAACACAGAGACAACCGCGATAAACATATCCGCTACGGACAAGCTCACCAGTATACTGTTAGACGCCTTCCGGAGATTTGAAAATTTCCAAAACGCTGTTATCACAAGAAGGTTGCCGAAAATAGTGCCAATTGTGAGAAGAGCGTACAAAGAAACGAAGACGACTTTGATCCCTATTGGTAGTTTCTCAGCGAAGCTGTCAGGGATACCAGTTTTGTTCATTTTAATTTGAATGTAGTCAAGGCTTATTCAAACTTGATTTGTTTCGTTGTCTACAGCTTCCGCTTTCGATGGTGCAACGATTGGAAATTGTTTCAGAGAAATTACAATTTGTTACCGTGGTCTTCAAAGTGAGCAACAGCTGAAGGAACCAGTCGATATTTCGCTGTTCGAAAGCCTGAATCACTCGTTTAAGATGCTGGCGAAGATTTGTTCAAAGCCTCTAAAAATATAATTGCTGTTTCTTCAGTCCTTCGATTCCCACTGAATAATGATGAACTTGTTGAAGGATTCTTCACTCTTTCTGGCGCATGTTGATATTAACTATACCTTCTGTTAGTTAAAATAATTTCACTACTAAGTTATATAGCGAATTGAATGTTAACAAACGTGACTCGTAGGCAGTGACGCCCAAAGTTATTGTAGTGGCTCCATTCCAGTTTTCGACTGCGACGTCAAATGTTCTTTCAAATTATTTGCATTTGAAAAGAAAACATATCTAAATTGACCAATGCCAAATTCATGTTTTTTTTTTCTCTAAATAAGGCCGTTTTAAGTTTATTTTCCAAATGATATCTTAGCCCTGAGATATAATTTTTAAGAGCTAGATGAAACCTGAAATATATTTTCAAATAAATTTTCAAATGGCAAAATGTTTTGCATTCATGAAGGAAATTGAGCAAATTAGTTAAACAAATGGTTCAGTTTCCAGCCTTCGCTATTGAAAGACTGTCTGTTCAGTTTATGTTGATTCGACAAAAAACACATTCGGCAGAAATTAAAATTTCTAATAATCTGGCTTCTGCTCCCCTATAGAAAGTTAAAGGTATAAAACAATCTATATCAATCATCTCTTGTGTTTTAAATTTGAGAAGGTTTTTATTTTCTTTTATCGCGCCTAGCTAATTAACCGGTAACCTTGTGCTGTCAGAATCAGTACATCTACTAAAACTAGCGCCATAAGCATGCGAGCTGGAAGGGGTTTTCGATGAACAAGGCTGTTATGACACTCTGTCGAGCCAATTGTTTTTGTGTTGAGAACCATAAAGTGAGAAAGAAAGTAAAAGCAGCACATTGAGGCGAAATTAATGCATTTGCTCGCCATGTGGACGGACAAAATGATTATACGTAACACCGAAGTGTTATCGGTGAAATATTTTGGCTTAATTAATTATAAGCACCTGTTTTTCCTCCTTTTTGTTATTCAACATCAGTTTAGAAGCTAACAGGATATTTTGTTTGTTTCCAAATCTAAAAAAAAAAAAAGGACACCCACATTAACTAAAATTTAGGGAAATACTATTCCCACAAAAAAGTAAATGAATGGTCTCTTGAATTGACAGCTTAACTCTTCCTCAACAGCTGAACATTCGACTCCAGTTCGAACGCATAAGTTCTTATTGAGTTGTTTATTCTTGAGGCGCGCAGAGATAATAATTGAGTTATTTTTCGCTGACAGTCAACACGCATTAATTAAAAAATCGGAATAGGGGATGTTTTAATTTTGGGGATCATAATTGAACTTGGGTTTTGACTAAAAGCCTCCAAATAACTTGGCTTTTAACTAAAAGCCTCATCATTTTTAGCCATCAGCTTGTACAGAAAAAACTCACTAGGACCCGAATGCGCAGACTAATTTACAGCAGCCTGCCTCCCTATCTTGTTCCCAGATCAGAGGCTGCGTTCCTTTTGGTCAGCACTAAGGAAGTAAGACCTCTGGGATAATCAATTTCAAATCCAGCAAATCAAAATCAGATTGGTTACTATATTTTAGCGGAAGTATCTTTGAATCGGAGGTTTCAAACAGGAAATAAAATGTACTGCCAATGTAAAGACATCAGAAATATAAATTTGGCGAAAAAAAGAAAAAACAGCCATAGAATCCAAATGCAATCACATTTACACTTCTGCATTCACTTTTTCGCAGTGAAAAAATACGAAATAACAACAAGTAAAGATCACATGACTAAATGGAAAAGGGGCGAAAACTTTTGCGATATGTTGCAGCGTTTGACAAAGCTGAATGAATATGACACTTGCGTCAACGGTTGCGCCGAGGTAAACTGATGGACAACAAGTTTTCGAAAAATTTTTCTAATTATCGCCGACATTGTTGGTTGTGCCTATAGCTATCGTAGTCATTTCATGATCTTTAATGTTCCTTGTAAGCAACGAAAACAAATAAGCCAAGAACAAGACAATTTGCAAGTGAGCATGAAGCGTGAGATGAAAGCTGCCCGTACTGTGGCCATTGTTGTGGGCCTGTGTCTCGCTAGTTTCGTACCGTTGTTGGTGATATTGTGCCTCCGGTTCGTCACCTCAACAATAATCAGTTCAGAACACATGTACGGGGCATATTTACTTTATGTCAGTATGTCCTTCCTTCGAGAGTCAGAAGAAGAAGAGACGAAGAAAAGACGGCGTACCGAGATGTCAAGCTCGGCTTAGATAAGTTGGACGGCCCGAAGAATGTTAAGCCAATAGCGCTTGAACGACTCATAATCATTAAGTCCCCTTGTCGTCGGACGACAAGGGGACTTAGTCTTGCCTATATGCTTAGGAGAATGACACCCAAGAATGACATTCGTAAACTTAAAGGGACACATTCACCTTTGTGACCGCGCTGACCTGGACGCTAGTTTTTGTCAAATTTTGAAAAGCGTCCACCTCAACCCGAAATCAAAAGTACGCGTCGGCATCTAGAAATCCGCTTCAATCTTCCCAGTGTTTTATTGGATTTTCAATCTTTTACTGAAAACCTGTCTCTGAGTATGCTTTTGCTCATCCTATGATATTATTTTATCATATTTGGTTAAAAACAATATGGATCGCGTCTCCAACGGAACATGAACATGATCTTCTGACCATTTTCAACTTTCAGTGAATTTCTTCAACAGTAACCATAAACGAACTTTTATTGGATTTATTCTTTTTATTGTAAGTGTTTTTTTTTAAAGCCGAAATAACTTGATCAGTGGTCTCTTCAAAATCTAAGATCACTGCCTCCACTTATGGCAATTCCAACATGTCAAATTTTATTCGCCACACAAAATTTTTAATTTTCAATTCAAGTTAAAACAATGTTGTAAGGAAGATTAATCAGAAACCAAAAGGGTTTTTAGAAATTAAGCTTCGTCGTTCATAGTACAGAGGTTAAGTTGACAATACACTTGAAAACTGCTACGGCTATTGACAGACGGCTGAAACAGTTATTTACGGACAGATCTAGTATTTCCTATAAACACACTTTTCTAAGGTTTGCTTCGAGGAAGAGAATGAGAGAGAGAATTAGAGGAAGACATAAGACTTAGGTTACTGAAAACGGTTTCGTGTTTCAGTTGTTCTTCAAGGGAGCAAATTGAAAGCACGAGCTTTACTCTTGTTCTAGGAACCAGCTTGTGTGCGGGTTCTCAGTAGTAAGTGGGAATGTACTACTAAAACGTATGGTAATACCAGATAGTGCCAGAATAAACATTAAAATGAAGGAAGTACATTTAAGAGTCAATGTCTGAGAAAACCGGGCAAAATCTGAAAAAGCTGAAAGATGGGGGTCGGCCAAATTATTCCATACTAACATCATAGTTAGGTTAGGTGGACTTATGGATAAATTTACTAAAGTTTACTCTTCAACTGTTTTGGTATAGGAGAAATGAGATCCACTCTCCATCACCCCCTCAGGTCCTAGTTTTTCTGGTAAATTTGACCCAAATTTGACAGCCAGCAAAAACTGTAAAATTTAGCGAAGAGAGTTCGTGTTTTGTACCTGATCTAAATGGTCATAGAACTTCTTGTAAAAAGCCAGAGATATGCGAAATAAGCAAAAGTCACTCTACAACATTTAATTTTGGAATACCTATATTTCGCATCTGCGAATGAGCAAGAAATTAGCCATTTTCCAACTCACGCAGAACACACAACTAAATCTTCAGCAACAATCGGATGCTAAAACCAAACACTCTTACCTTCCCTCTATCACAATCATCAATAATCTTTTTGGGCCATTCAAACAGCAAGATGCTTCACCACATGCACCTCCATTACTCCTACCACTCGTTGTCATGTACAGCACAACACGACGCAAGCAATGTGCCGATTAAGCCGCTCTTGGATTCCACATTGGATTTCTCCACGGTTAAATATATGCAGTTGACTAAAGTGGTCCCAAAAAAATCAGAACCCCTCTCTGGCAAATTTAACAGAAGGAAAAATTTTAAAAGAAATACGAACTAAACAGAACGACGCCATCTTGAGTTGGATTTCTCTCAAGGGACTGGGACCTACTTATTTTTACTTTAGGTAGGGAGGGGACAGGGAAGGACCTATCGCCGGCGCATTGTTGCTAGAAACGTCTGTTTGTCGCGATAAACAGCTCAAGATCTGAACAAATAATGACATGAACGAATCATGCTCAAAATAGAACCAGCAGAACCGCGCAATAGCGTGAAAAAATAACTTTATTGGATTTTTTTTGAGCGCGCGGCTTTTGATGTACATTTCCACCGTCAAGAAATCAGAGATATCCAACTCCCGCGTTCTTCACAACTCGATAAAGCACGCTAAAGCATGAACAACTGGAATTGTTGAATTTAATAACAAAAATTGCAATGCCTTTATAAGAAAGTTTCCGTTTAGTAACTTCGAAAGAAGTACCGTTATTTGACACTTGTACTACATAACACTAGTAAAACAAATCTCTGTACAATGTATAAGCAAACTGATCACAGTTATTACTCAATAAATTGACCCTCCTAGATTAATCTCTCTACTCGACACGCTCCCCTCTGAATCACTGAGGAAAGCTGAAATATGATCTCTATTTTTACCGCAAGGCAATCAGATTGGATGTGTGAGATAAGTAGAAACAGTGTCATGGAATTGTTCAACCTTTAAAATAAACTGCGTAAAACTAAAGATAACAGACGGAAAATCTGCGCTTGATATTTAGAAAAAAGAATTTTCCTTGCAGATACCCATTGGGTTGAAAATTTCCTTTTTCCTATAGATAACTGCCTTTTCCAAGGTATGTTTGTTTTTGCTTCCGATCTTTTGTTTACTTATTTTGAACTTGCGTTGTACATTACGCTTCTGAGTGCAATGTAAATACTGTCGCAAAAGACTGGAGCGAAGCCCATATGTCACGTAATAAATGTAAATATGGTAAGAACAAAATTGTCATAAAATACTTTCGTACGTGTATAGTCTCTTACGATATAAAAGAATATGACGATATTTTTTCGGATTTTTTCCCTTTGTATTGAAACAAAATAGAGTTTCTGCAAGTGAATCTACAAACAAGACTTCCAACTGGGTTACGGTAGTTTCTCTAAATTACTCTTGTGTTTTTGGCTCTTATTTGATTTGTTGTAATCCCGTCTTTGACAGTACAAGACAGCTTGACCCAGAAACTTCACCTAATCAAAGCCCACAAAATGCAAATTAAATTTCAAAACGATATTCCCTACCCAGCAAGCATAACAACATGTAGGCCATTTAATAAGCAAGGAAAATGGTTGTAACTATCGTTGGTATCTTCATTTCCCAACAGTTTGTTATTCCTTGCCACTTACGGCATGAGCCTAAACCAGCCTTCCTTAAATCAAAAAGCTTACTTATGAAAAATAGCGTGGAACAATCATCCATGGCCAGCCTTGGCTCCCTTACAACCAATCAACTAGTTCCCAGTCTATCCCGAGTGAACAAATTCAACATGGCGTCGTTTTGTTTATTTTCGCGTTTTCTTAATTTTCTTTCCGTTCAATTCGCAAGAGAGGGGATTTAAATTTTTTGTGGAACTAATTTGATCAACTGAATATTTTTAACTTAAGACAAACCCAATGCGAAATCCAGGAGCGGCTTAAACAGCACATTGATTGCGTCGTGTCGTGCTGTACATGACATCGAGTAGTAAGAGAAATGGAGGTGATGTCGCATCTTACTGTTTGAATGGCCCAAAAAGATTATTGCTGATTTTGATAGATGGAAGGTAAGAGTGTTTGGTTTTTGCATCCAGTTTTTGCTGAAGTTTTAGTTGTGTGTTCTGCGTGAAGTCGAAAATGGCTAATTTCTTGCTCATTTGCAGATACGAAATATAGGTATTCCAAAACTAAATGTTGTAAAGTGACTTTTGCTTATTTCGCATATCTCTGGCTTTTTACAAGAAGTTCATATCAGGTACAAAACATGAACTTCGTTCGCTAGATTGTACAGTTTTTGCTGGCTGTCAAATTTGGGTCAAATTTACCAGAAAAACTAGGACCTGAAGGGGTGATGGAGAGTGGATCTCATATCTCCTATACCAAAACACTTGAAGAGCAAACTTTAGTATATTTATCCATAAGTCCACCTAACCTATCTATGATGTTAGTATGGAATGATTTGGCCGACCCCCATCTTTGACCACCTGCCTGGTTTTCTCAGACAATAACTCTTAATAACAGAAGACATAAGGCAGTAAACGTTCAACCAGCCAGCGACTTGAAAATCTATCGGAAAGTTCGACAATTTTTCGAAAGTCACACAGTTTGTAAGCTTAAGAAACTCACTTCGAAAAATTATTTTACCTACACTCAATGTGGTCATCACCCCTATAAGCAGCAAACTTAGAAAGCTCACAGATGAACTGTTGTGTAAAGAGGGAAAACGGTCCCTATTCCCAGCGTCAATAGTTTTGTCTTTCTGAAACACGTTTTGGGCGACGCATTCTTGAATACTCCGCTTTTAAAGTAGCGGTAACGTATAGTAGGCAGGTTGTTTCTCTTGTCTCAACCTTCAGTTATCTTTCTGCTCGGCTGCAGACATAATATCTGTTCAAGTTCAACATAGCAAGCTTCAAGACATTCTACCACTGTAGTCTGATCAACTCGCAAATAACTCACGGCGGTGGGATTGGATTACAAGTTTGCTTCTTTCAGCTCCTTCAACAGCACGAGAAAGTTAAAATTAAGAGCTTGAAAGCTCTTATCCGCATTAGGCAATGATGCAAACAATTTTAAACAGCCAGCATTGACTATGAACCCATTTAAGAGACGATAATTAGAAAAGTTTTTCCAAAACTTGTTGTCCATCAGTTAAACTCGACGCGACCGTCGACGCAAGCCGGGTCATATTCATTCAGCTTTGTCAAACACTGCAACATATCGCAAAGGTTTTCGTCCCTTTTCCGTTTAGTCATGTGATCTTTACTTGTTGTCATTTCGTATTTGTCAACTGCGGAAAAGTGACTGCAGAAGTGTAAATTTGATTGCACTTGGATTCTATGGCTGTTTTTGTTTTGCACAATTTATATTTCTTAATTCTTTACATTGGATGTCCATTTCATTTCCTGTTTTTAAACATTTCGATTCGCTGGACTTTGACATTGATTATCCCAGAAGTATCATCTCCTTAGTGCTGACCAAAAGGAATGTAGCATCTGATCTGCGAACAAGATTGGGAGGCAGGCTGCTTCAAGAATAAACAACTCAATAAGAACTGATGTGTTCGAACTGGAATTGAATGTTCAGCTGTTAATGAAGAGTTAAGTTGTCCATTCAAGAGACCATTTATTTACTCTTATTTGTGAATGGCGTTTCCTAAATTTCAATTAAAAAATGTGGGTCTTCTTTTTTCTTTTAGATTTGGAAATAAACAAAATATCCTGTTAGCTTCTAAACGGATGTAGAATAACAAAAAGGAGGAAAAACAGGTGCTTTTAATTAATTAAGCCAAAATATTTCACCGATAACACTTGGCTGTTACGCATAATTATTTTGATCCGTCCACATGGCGAGCAAATGCATTAATTTCGCCTCAAGGTGTTGCATTTACTTTCTTCCTCACTTTTGGGTAATCAGCACAAAAATAATTTGCTCGACTGTTCCATAACAGCGTTGTTCGTCCAAGACCCCTTCCAGCAACATCCTTATGTCGCTAGTTTTAGTAGTTGCACTGATCCTGATAGCACAAGGTTACTGTTAATTTGCTTGGCGCGACAAAAGAAAATAAAAACCTTAAAAAATTAAAACACAAGAGATAATTAATATAGATTGCTTTATACCTTTAACTTCTATAGGGGAGCAGACGCTAGATTATTAGAAATTATAATTTCTGCCGAATGTATTTGATGTCGAATCAATATATATGATGAACAGCCAGTCTTTCAATAGCAAAGGATGGAAACTCACAGTAGGCCTTGAACTATTTGCTTAATTAGTCAATTTCCTTTATGGGTGCAAAACATATTGGCCATTTGAAAATTTATTTGAAAGTATATTTCAGGTTTCATCTAGCTCTCAAAAATTTATTGCTCAGGGCTAAGTTGTCATTTGGAAAATAAACTTAAGACGGACTTATTTAGAAAAAAAACATGAATTTGACATTGGCCAATTTAGAAATGTTTTCTTTTCAAATGCAAATAATTTCAAAGAACATTTGCTGTCGAAAATGAATGAAGCCACTAGACAAACTTTGGACGTTATACCTACGAGTCACGTTTGATAACATTCATCAAGTTCATCATTGCTCAGCGGGAATCGAAGGAAGAAAGAGAAATATACCTTTTATTGACTTTGAACAAATCTTCGCCAGCTTCTGCAACGAGCGATTCAAGCTTTCGAACAGCGAAATGTCGACTTCTCCGTTCAGCTGTTGCTCACTTTGAAGACCACAGTAACAAATTGTAATATCTCTGACACAATTTCCCATCGTTGCACCATCAAACGCAGAAGCTATAGACAACGAAACATTTTTCAAGTTTGAATAAGCCTTGACTACTTACAAAATGCATGGCCCTTCTTACAAAATCAACACAACTGGTAGCCCTGACAGCTTTCCCAAGGAACCACCAATCAAGATCAAAATCGTCTTCGTTTCTTTGTACGTTCTTCTCACAATTGGCACTATTTTCGGCAACCTTCTCGTGATAACAGCGTTTTGGAAATTTTCAAATCTCCGAAAGGCGTCTAACAGTATACTGGTGAGCTTGTCAGTAGCGGATATCTTGATGGCGGTTGTCTTTGTGTTGCATATTACTAACATCTTGGGCCCCAAGACATCTCCTCACCAATTATGTGGCGCCACATCAATGCTAAACCTCACATTCAATTCCATCATCATTTTTCACCTCGCGTTGATCAGCGTTGAACGTTTTATTGCCGTCAAGTTATCCTTGAGGTACCAAAGCATAGTGACAAATCGCAGAGCGCTGATAGCTTCTATCGCGGTTTGGCTTTGGGGAATTGGAGTTTGCATGGTTTTTCCTCAGCCGTTGAAAGCAGACGGGTTCAAAACGTTCACACAATTTTTTATGGCCCTGACGCCCTGCTTCGATCACTTCAATAACCAACCATTCATTCTGCAATCAAATTCTGTCAAAGCCTACCTTATATTCTTGGTCATGACATTGTTGGTTGTGCCTATAGCTATCGTAGTCATTTCATACAGTTACATCTTTAATGTTGCTTGTAAGCAGCGAAAACAAATAAGCCAAGAACAAGACAACTTGCAAGTGAGCATGAAGCGTGAGATGAAAGCTGCCCGTACTGTGGCCATTGTTGTGGGCCTGTGTCTCGCTAGTTTCGTACCGTTGTTGGTGATATTGTGCCTCCGTTTCCTCACCTCAACAATAATCAGTTCAGAACACATGTACGGGACATATTTTGCAGCGAGTTTGAACGCCTTGTGGAACCCAATTATCTACTGTTGGAGAAACGAGAGCTTCCGAATAAATTTTGAAAGACTTCTGACATGCAATCCGTAATCAAACAGACTGAAGCTCTTTGATTCAAATGAATCCAAAACTCAGAGGGAAAAGACTGATCACACTTTAACAAGCCGTGTCTCTGCTGCACTGTCCTCCAGGGAAAAACCCCATGAAACTCGTCATTAAAATGCAGGTTCTCCCCCATCGTCTTACGTCATGTTTATCATTGCGGATAATCTCTACTCCAAGGCACGTATACGGAAATTGCTTTATGTCAGTATGTCCTTCTTTCCTGGGTCAGAAGAAGAAGAGACGAAGAAGAGACGGCGTACCGAGATGTCAAGCTCGGCTTAGATAAGTTTGACGGCCCGATGAATGTTAAGCCATTCAATAGTGCTTGAACGACTCATAATGACGACAAGGGGACTTAGTCTTGCCTATATGCTTAGAGAATGACACCCAAGAATGACATTGTAAACTCAAGTCTTGGTTACTACAGGTCAACAATGATTACTAGCATTCCATACTATCTAAAGAAAGGAACAATACACCTTGGACAGCCAGAAACGTTAAAATCGCTGATGGTTTTCAGTGTATCATTTAGTTATTACACCGTATTATATATTTGTAAACTTCGATTATGTATTTTCAAGTATTACATACAGTTATTATTACTGTGCATCAAAGGTTCCGACTAGAGAACATATTTTCGTTTATTCTTGTAAACACGAAAGGAAACACAAAAGGAAAATAAAGGAAAAATAAACAAAAAGAAAGAAACGAGCAAGAGAAGAAAAAGCAGAGCAGGAAAACTTCCACCAGGCTGCACCAAAGGCTAAAATTTAGTGCAATTCACGACAGCATTGCGGACATTGCCATTAAGCTGTTTATATTGAGTGCAGTAAGCTGTTTTACCCGGTTTTATGATATCCTGACCATTTTCATCTTTTACTTTGTTCAACAGTAACCATAAACGAACTTTTATTGGAGTTATTCTTTTTATTTTAAGTGTTTTTTTTTTTACGCCGAAATAACTTGATGAGTGGTCTCTTCAAAATCCAAGATCACTGCCTCCACTCATGGCAATTCTAACATGTCAAATTTTATTCGCCACACAAAATTCTTTATTTTAAATTCAAGTTAAGAAAAATGTTGTAAGGAAGATTAATCACAAGCCAAAACGGTTTTTAGAAATTAAGCTTCGTCGTTCATAATACAGAGGTTAAGTCGACAATACACTTAAAAACTGCTACGGCTATTGACAGACGGCTGAAACAGTTATTTACGAACAGATCTAGTATTTCCTATAAACACACTTTTCTAAGGTTTGCCTCAAGGAAGAGAATGAGAGAGAGAATTAGAGGAAGACATAAGACTTAAGGTTTTTTAAGTTACTGAAAGCGGTTTGGTGTTTCAGTTGTTCTTTAAGGGAGCAAATTGAAAGCACGAGCATTACTCTTGTTGTAGGAACCAGCTAGTGTGCTGGTTCTCTGTATTAAGTGGGAATGTACTATTAAGAGCAATTCTCCAGGAAAGTGAAGCAAAGTTGGAAATGAAAATTTTTAACCCCCCTTCATTTTTTGTGTGGAGGTAGGTTACCTGGAGGGATGAACAAAAACAGCCATATTTGGATCGGCAGGTGCGTCGTTGCCATGGAAACCGCACTTGATGACGTCGGTCTGAGGTCTATGTTTTGACCGAAAAATTCACTCTCAAATAGTAAAAATAAACGAGTCTGGTTCTCGAGTACATGTGAACCAATTCAAGTAAAATTCATACAGATGGTAGAACCACTCCTCCAGTTTATAAAATTTGCTGTTAGAGTATTTTGGGTTTTATAATCAAGAAGATCTTGGTCGTATTACTATGTTGCCTGTCAGCCATTTTGACAAGAAGGAAAAACAAGCACAACCTTATTCGTTATTTCTCCGAAAGTACTCTTTCCACATAAACCAAATTAGCAGCAGGGCTTACATAGATATTGAAGTTTATAAATATTATAAAATCTTTTTGGGGAAAATCATATTCTGGCCATGGGTGTTGAAGACATCCGAGGCAAGTTGCAAACAATTGCAAAATTGGAA
>NW_028145587.1:387500-592500 GCF_977016875.1 Pavona decussata
TGTGGAAAGAGTACTTTCGGAGAAATAACAAATATCGTTGTGCTTGTTTTTCCTGCTTGTCTAAATGGCTGACAAATATCGTTGTGCTTGTTTTTCCTGCTTGTCTAAATGGCTGACATGGAACATAGTAGGACGAGCATTTTCTTCTTGTTTATAAAACCCAAATTATTGTAACGGCGAATTTTATAAACTGGGAGAGTGGTTCTACCATCTGTATGATTTTCATTTGAATTGGTTCACATGCACCCGAGAACCAGACTCGTTTACTTTTACTTTTTGAGCGGTACTTTTGCTCAAAACATGGTCCCAAGGCCGACGTCATATAGTGCGGTTACCATGGCAACGATACATCTGCTATCCCCCAAGGTAACCTACCTACACACAAAAATTGAAGAGGGGTTAAAATTTTTCATTTCCAACTTTGCTTCACTTTCCTAAAGAATTGCTCTTAAAACGAATAAATACAATAAAATGGCAGGAGTACATTTAATAACAGAAGATACAACGCTGTAAACGTTCAACCCAAACAGCCAGCAACTTGAAAATCAATCAGAAAGATCGACAATTTTTTTAAAGTCACACAGTTTGTCAGCTTAAGAAATTCACCCCGAAAAATTACTTTACCTACACTCTATGTAATTATCAGCCCTATAAGCAGCAAACTTAGAAAGCTCACAAATGAACTGTCGTGTAAAGAGGGACAACGATCGCTATTCCCAGCGTTAATAGGTTTGTCTTTCTTAACAACTTTTTGGGCGACGCATTCTTGAATACTCGGCTTTTAAAGTAGCGGTAACATAGGCTGGTTGTTTCCCTTTTGTCAACCTTCAGTTATCTTTCTGCTCGCCTGCAGACAGAATATCTGTTCCAGTTCAACATAGTAAGCTTCAAGAAATTCTACCGCTCTAGTCTGATCAACTCGCAGATAAGTCACCGCGGTGGGATTGGATTACAAGTTTGTAATCAGCGCCTTCAACAGCACGAGAAGGTTAAAATTAATAGCTTGAAAGCTCTTATCCGCATTAAGCAATGATGAGAACAATTTTAAACAGCCAGCATTGACTATAAACCACATTTAAGAGGCGATAATTAGAAAAGGTTTTCGAAAACTTGTTGTCCATCAGTTTACCTCGACGCGACCGTCGACGCAAGCCAGGTCATATTCAGTCAGCTTTGTCAAACGCTGCAACATATCGCAAAAGTTTTCGCCCCTTTTCCATTTAGTCATCCGATCTTTACTAGTTGTTGTTTCGTATTTTTTCACTGCGAAAAAGTGAATGCAGAAGTGTAAATTTGATTGCATTTGGATTCTATGGCTGTTTTTTTTTTCGCCAAATTTATATTTCTGATGTCTTTACATCGACAGTACATTTTAGTTCCTGTTTGAAACCTCCGATTCAAAGATACTTCCGCTAAAATATAGTAACCAATCTGATTTTAATTTGCTGGATTTGAAGTTGATTATCCCAGAGGTCTTACTTCGTTAGTGCTGACATAAGGGAACGCAGCCTCTGATCTGGGAACAAGATAGGGAGGCAGGCTGCTGTAAATTAGTCTGCGCATTTGGGTCCTAGTGAGTTTTTTTCTGTACAAGCCGTAACCTCCCACGCTGTCGTTTTTAGGGGAATCGTATTTCCTCCTCCCCACAAACGCCTGCTTACCCAAGCGCCACATTCCTTTCCGCCGCTTAGCCAATCACAGTGAACCTTCTAAAATCTGGAAGGTTGACCTTGACCTAAAGGAGGAAAATTCAGGTATCCCACAATGCCTCGCTTCCAACTTTATTATCAACTCGATGTTGATACGCGATCTCGCATTTGTGTTGGGGCTTCTCGGAGTGAACGCTGAGCTGCCCTCTCCGTCGCCATTGCTTTACGTGAATTGCTTAGATTTTAGACAGTCAGAGTTATGTCAATTCGTCAAACTTAGCCTGTTGTCGGTTCCTAACGATCATGGGACACGTTAGTTTTCCAAAAGACTTACGAGGGCGGCTTCTTTGCTTGTTTCTGCGATCAGAAACATTGAACGGCCGCTTGCCACTCGACTCTTCTTCGACTTCTTCCATGAATATCGACTTAAAAGGAAGCATTTATGTCACCACTTGATGTCCTTACACGAATAGAACCGAACAGAATCATGCTTAAGTACTGTTCATTTCGACCGGGAAAACGAGTGATCGTTCAAAAGCAGTTACTATAAAAGCATTATGCAGTTGTTTACATGTTTGGCGCCAATTTAGGCAAACTTCAACGAACACAAATTCCTTCAAAACATGAGGACTTAAGGGGACCTTGAATAAAATTCAAAGGAGATACTATTCGAGCAACAACAGGCAAGATTTCACGCTAATGTACCCAGGATTGAACTCGCTAGGGTCAAATTTGGGTCAAGCATTTGAGAGCCGCGAACGAACAAAGCGAGTCGATCATGCATACCACTCCAAACAATTGTATGTTTTTCTTTATTCTTAGGCAAATTAGCTGCGAAATTGTAATGCAAGCTTGAACTCAATTGCCAAAGCAATACACAAAACGATTTAACTTACATTCTCAGATCCTGAATAAGGAAAAATAGCCACTTGAAATTCAGTCGATTTCGGACTGCGCGCTCGCCTTCGCATCGATACTTGACACCTTCTGATCGATAATTTTTCGCGGAGACTCATGGGATACCTGATTTCTCCTCCTTTCCTTGACCTCAGAACGCCTCTCTCGGAAACAGTGAAAAACATCACAACGGAGACAGACCGAGCTTACGTGAGCTTTTAGCACCGTGTGCTCTACGTTCAAAATTTCTCGTGTAAATGCCTATCAACTGACTGCAATAAAAAAATTCCTGACGGGAAATAGCGATATTTTCGTCAATTTGCCAACTGGTTACGCAAAGTCGCTTTAATATTTATCAAGCTTAATGCCTTCAATCTTGTCGACCTTGTCGATGTGGAGGAAACCGAAATATTACCCGATATGTCGGTAAACTTTAAAGATTTTGCAGTTGAAACTCGCTTTGTTCGTGCAATTTGTTCGGGGTCATGTGTGACATTTTCCACAAGGACCACAAGTTGATCGGCTCTTTGTCGTTTAACTTTCCGTTTAATAGTCTTTAATGGACTGATAAATACTGCAGATCTCCCCTTGATGCCTTCTACATTCTTCTTTGCTTTCTCGAATCGAGTTAGTCTGTCGTAGCACTTCGTACAAACAAACAAATCTGCTCCAGAGTTTCCGCACCCGTAAGAGGCGATATCTTCACCGATTGTCAACTCGATCAGGCGGGGAAGATCGATTACACTTTTCCAAAGATTTTGACTCTCCCAGCAGTGTCAAGACGTTGCACAAGAAGCGCTTGTATTCACATTCGATATTTGTTTTGGTGTTTCAGCCATGACCAGCCATTCCAGTAGTGAAAAAATATATATATTCCAACTTAACTCCCGCATCTCTCAAGACTGTATTAAACAGAGACTGTAGACACTGTACAAAGCTCGCGGGAAACGGAAGCGACCATTGTAACCAGCAATTTGATTTGATGTCATTAAACAATGCCTCGATGGTAATTGGCTAGGATGCTTGGGGAGTAAAACAATGGGAAAGGAATGTGGCGCTTGAGTAAGCAGGCGTTTGTGGGGAGGAGGTAATACGAGTCCCCTAAAAACGACTGCGTGGGAGGCTATACAAGCCGCTGACTAAGAATGATGAGGCTTTTAGTGAAAAGCAAAGTTATGTTGAGGCTTTTCGTGAAAAGCAAAGTTATGTTGAGGCTTTTAGTCAAAACTCAAGTTCAATTATGATCCCCAAAATTAAAACATCTCCTTTTCCGATGAATGCATTGTTTTTTTTTTCAATTAATGCGCGTTGACTTTCAGCGAAAAAAAAAATTATTATCTCTGCGTGCTTTAAGAATAAACAACTCAATAACAACTGATGTGTTCGAACTGGAGTTGAATATTCAGCTGTTGAGGAAGAGTTAAGCTGTCCATTCAAGAGACCATTTATTTACTCTTATTTGTGAATGACATTTCCTAAATTTCCTAATGTGGGTCTTCTTTTTTTTTTAGATTTGGAAATAAACAAAATATCCTGTTCGCTTCTAAACGGATGTAGAATAACAAAACCGAGAAAAAACAGGTGCTTTTAATTAATTAAGCCAAAATATTTCACCGATAACACTTGGCTGTTACGCATAATTATCTTGATCCGTCCACATGGCGAGCAAATGCATTAGTTTCGCCTCAAGGTGTTGCATTTACTTCCTTCCTCACTTTTGGGTAATCAGCACAAAAATAATTAGCTCGACAGTTCCATAACAGCGTTGTTCGTCCAAGACCCCTTCCAGCTCACATCCTTATGTCGCTAGCTTTAGTAGTTGCACTGATCCTGATAGCACAAGATTACTGTTAATTTGCTTTGCGCGACAAAAGAAAATAAAAACCTTCAAAAAATTAAAACATAAGAGATAATTGATATAGATTGCTTTATACCTTTAACTTTCTATAGGGGAGCAGAGGCTAGATTTTTAGAAATTTTAATAAAGTTCTGCAGAAAATGCCGAATGCCGAATAAATATATATTGATAAAAAGTCAGTCTTTCAATAGCGAAGGCTAGAAACGCACAGTAGGCCTTGAACAATTTTTTTTTAATTAGTCAATTTCCTTTATAAGTGCAAAACATATTGGCCATATGAAAATTTATTTGAAGATATATTTCAGGTTTTATCTAGCTTTCAAAAATTTATTGCTCAGGGCTAAGTTATCATGTGGAAAATCAACTTTAGACGGACCAATTTAGAAATGTTTTGTTTTCAAATGCAAATATTTTAAAAGAACATTTGCTGTCGAAAATGAATTGAACCAATGGACAAACTTTGAACGTCACTGCCTACGAGTCACGTTTGATAACATTCAATTCGCTATATAAGCTAGTAGTGATTTTTTATTGAGCAATAGAAGGTATGTACATGTTAGTTTATATCAAAATGCGCCACAAAGAGTGAAGATTCCTTTGACAAGTTCATCATTATTCAGTGGGAATCGAAGGAAGAAAGAGAAATATATTTTTATTGACTCTGAAGAAATCTTCGCCAGCTTCTGCAACGAGCGATTCAGGCTTTCGGACAGCGAAATATCGGCTAGTTCCTTCAGCTGTTGCTCACTTTGAAGAACACAGTGACAAATTGTAATATCTCTGGCACAATTTCCCATCGTTGCATCATCACAACCGGAAGCTGTAGACAACGAAACAATTCAAGTTTGAATAAGCCTTGACTACTTTCAAAATGCATGGCCCGCCTTCTTTCAAAATGAACACAACTGGTATCCCTGACAGCTTTACTGAGAAGCTACCTATCGGGATCAAAGTCGTCTTTGTTTCCTTGTACGCTCTTCTCACAATTGGCGCTATTTTTGGCAACCTTCTCGTGATAACAGCGTTTTGGAAATTTTCAAATCTCCGGAAGGCGTCTAACAGTATACTGGTGAGCTTGTCGGTAGCGGATATGTTGATAGCGGTTGTCTCTGTGTTGCATATTACTAACATCTTGGGTCCCAAAACATCTCCACACCAATTATGTGGCGCCACATCAATGCTAAACCTCACATTCAATTCCATCATCATTCTTCACCTCGCGTTGATCAGCGTTGAACGTTTCATCGCCGTCAAGTTCTCCTTCAGGTACCAAAGCATAGTGACAAATCGCAGAGCCCTGATAGCTTCCATCGCTGTTTGGCTTTGGGGAATTGGAGTTTGTATGGTTTTTCCTGAGCCGTTGAAAGCAGGCGGGTTGAAAACATTCACACAATTTTTGATGGCCCTGACGCCCTGCTTCAAACACTTCAAAAACCAACCATTCATTCTGCAATCAAATTCTGTCAAAGCCTACCTTATATTCTTGGTCATGACATTGTTGGTTGTGCCTATAGCTATCGTAGTCATTTCATACAGTTACATCTTCAATGTTGCTTGTAAGCAGCGAAAACAAATACACCAAGAAGAAGGCAACTTACAAGTGAGCATGAAGCGTGAGATGAAAGCTGCCCGTACTGTGGCCATTGTTGTGGGCCTGTGTCTGGCTAGTTTCGTACCGTTGGTAGTAATACTGTGCCTCCGTTTCCTCACCTCAACAATAATCAGTTCCGAACACATGTACGGGGCATATTTTGCAGCGAGCTTGAACGCCTTGTGGAACCCTCTCATCTACTGTTGGAGAAACGAGAGCTTCCGAACAAATTTTGAAAGACTTCTGACGTGCAATCCATAGTCAAATAGACTGGAGCCCTTTGATTCAAATGAATCCAAAACTCAGAGGGAAATGACTGATCACACTTTAAAAAGCCGTGTCTCTCTGCTGCACTGTCCTGCAGGGTAAAACGTTATGAAACCCATCATCAAAATGCAGCGTCTCACGTCATGTTTATCGTTTCGGATAACCTCTGCTCCAAGGCACGTATACGGAAATTGCTTTATGTCAGTATGTCCTTCCTTCCTGGGTCAGAAGAAGAAGAGACGAAGAAGAGACGGCGAACCGAGATGTCAAGCTCGGCTTAGATAAGGTGGACGGCTCGGTGAATGTTAAGCCATTCAATAGCGCTTGAAGGACTCATAATGACGACAAGGGGACTTAGTCTTGCTGATACGCTTAGGAGAATGACGCCCAAGAATAAGATTCGTAAGCTCATTTAGTCTTGGTTAGTGCAAGTCAACAATGATTACTAGCATTCCATACTATTTAGAAAAGGAAAGATCTACCTTGGAGAGCCAGAAACGTTAAACTCGTGAATGGTTTTCAATGTATCATTTAGTTATTACACCGTATTGTATATTATGTATTTTTCAAGTATTCAGTTATTATCACTGTGCATCAAAGATTCGACTAAAGAACATATCTTCATGATTCTCGCAACACGAAAGGAAACACAACAGGAAAATAAGAGAAAATAAACAAAAAAAAAAAAAAAGAAAGAATCGTACAAGAGAAGAAAAAGCAGAGAAAGAAAACCTCCACTAGGCTGCACCAAAGGCTAAAATGTTGTGCAATTTACGACATGCATTGCGCACACTGCCATTAAGCTGCTTATATTGAGCGCAGTAAGCTGTTTTACGCAGTTTTATGATCTTCTGACCATTTTCATCTTTGAATTTGTTCAACAGTAACCAGAAAACGAACTTTTCTCTGTTTTATTCTTTTCTCTTCCAAGATGACTGTCTCCACTCATGGC
This sequence comes from Pavona decussata, assembly GCF_977016875.1. Lineage (NCBI taxonomy): Eukaryota > Metazoa > Cnidaria > Anthozoa > Scleractinia > Agariciidae > Pavona > Pavona decussata. The sequence goes on from NW_028145587.1 coordinate 394,715, forward strand.
AATTCCAACAGGTCAAATTTAATTTATTCGTTGCACAAAAATTTTAATTTTTAATTCAACTTAAAAAATGTTGTAAGGAAGATAAATCAGAAACCAAAAGGGTTTTTAGAAATTAAGCTTCGTCGTTTATAGTACAGAGGTTAAGTTGACGATACACTTAAAAACTGCCTTGGTTACTGAGAGACGGCTGAAACAATTATTTACGAACAGATCTAGTATTTCCTACAAATACGCTGTTTTAAGGTTTGCTTCAAGGAAGAGTATGAGAGAGAGAGTTAGAGGAAGACATATTTCTATCTAGAGAATTAAAATACTTAGAATTTTTTGAGATACTGAAAACGGTTTCATGTCTCAGTTGTTTCTCAAGGGAGCAAATTGAAAGCACGAGCATTATTACTCTTGTTGTAGGAACCAGTTAGTTTGGTTCTCAGTATTAAGTGGGAATGTACTATTAAAACGTATTGTGATATTAGATACCATGCCAGAATAAATACAATAAAATGGCAGAAGTACATTTAATAGCAGAAGACACGACGCTGTAAACGTGCAACACAAGCAGCCAGCAACTTGAAAATCTATCGGAAAGATCGACAATTTTTTTTAAAGTCACACAGTTTGCCAGCTTAAGAAATTCACCCTGAAAAATTATTTTACCTACACTCGATGTGGTCATCAGCACTATAAGCATCAAAGTTAGAAAGCTCACAAATAAACTGTTGTGTAAAGAGGAACAACGATCGCTTTTCCCAGCGTTAATAGTTTTGTCTTTCTGAACAACTTTCTGGGCGACGCATTCTTCAATACTCCACTCTTAAAGTAGCGGTAACATAGGTTGGTTGTTTCCCTTTTCTCAACTTTCAGTTATCTTTCTGCTAGGTTGTCGACAGAATATCTGTTCCAGTTCAACATAGTAAGCTTCAAGAAATTCTACCGCTCTAGTATGATCAACTCGCAGATAACTCAAAGCGGTGAGATTGGATTACAAGTTTGCTTCTTTCAGCTCCTTCAACAGCACAGGAAAGTTCAAATTAAGAGCTTGAAAGCTCTTATCCGCATTAGGCAATAATGGGAACAATTTTTTAACGGCCTGCATTTACTATGAACCAAATTTAAGAGACGATAATTAGAAATGTTTTTCCAAAAATTGTTGTCCATCAGTTTACCTCGACGCGACCGTCGACGCAAGTGTCATATTCGTTCAGCTTTATCAAACGCTGCAACATATCGCAAAGGTTTTCGCCCCTTATCCGTTTAGTCATGTGATCTTCACTTGTTATCTTTTCGTATTTGCTCACTGCGAAAAAGTGAATGTAGAAGTGTAAATTTGATTGTATTTGGATTCTATGGCTGTTTTTGTTTCACCCAATTTATATTTCTGATGTCTTTACATTTGCAGTCCATTTTTTTTTTCCTGTTATACGTTTTGAAACCTCCGACTCAAAGATACTTCCGCTAAAATATAGTAACCAATGAGATTTCGATTCGCTGCATTTTGACATTGATTATCCCAGAGGTCTTATTTTCTAAGTGCTGACGAAAAGGAACGTAGCCTCTGATCTGGGAACAAGATTGGGAGGCAGGCTGCTGTAAAATTAGTCTGCCCATTCTGGTCCTAATGAGTTTTTTCTGTACAAGCCGCTGGCTAAAAATGATGAGGCTTTTTTCTATCTATCTATCTGCCATTAATTTTAGTTAAAAGCCAAGTTATGTTGAGGCTTTTAGTCGAAACCCAAGTTCAATTATGATCCTCAAAATTAAAACATCTCCTTTTCCGATGAATGCATCTTTTTTTCAATTAATGCGCGTTGATTGTCCATTTTCCGTAAAACAATATAAAGCAAAACGAAAGTTTACTTAAAATATATATAATATACTCCTGTAAACTTTCAATTTCACAAAAAATTGTTTTAGGTTGATTGTCATGGTTTGTCATTGCTGGTTATATCTCTTTTTATGCAACAAAGTTGACGAAGATTTACGAATTGAATTTATTTTAGGTTGTCATGGTTTGTTAATTGGCATGTCAGTCATACAGTATCTCCATTTTAGGCGACAAATTTGTCAATAATTGTTTTTTCAACCCTTAAAGCGCCCCTGTTGAAAAAATAATTTGACGATTAGAAGACAGTGCTTTTAACAAGTCAGCCGAAAATCTGAAAACAAATAAAATAAATAAATAGATGAATAAACCATAATGCTCCTTTTACTTATAGTGAAAAGGTAGAAAAAAATTGCAAGTACGTGAATTGAGGGTTTTCTTCAAAGAAAACAAGTTTTAATCCCATGTTATTTATTCACTAAAAAAAACATGGTACAGAGCGTCAAGTATTAAATAAAAATGCTAATTTGCAATTGTCAAATTCAAAAATTGACAACCGTGAACTTCAAAAGATGGCAATTAACTGGTCTGGTTAATTTTAAAAGTTGGTTCGTAGCGAAGAAAATTGCAAAAAACGAAACTGATACTAACTCGGTCTGTTTTCCTTGAAGCCGCATCTCTTCAGCGACCGACACAGTTACATCATGTCCGGTGATTATTTGAGGGAACAACGAGAATGGAATTGTAGCGGAGCACATACTAATTTCTCCATTAAAACTTCCATTGACAAAACGCTGATCGCATTCAGCACATTAATCAGCGTAGAATGCGTTGTGATAATCGCTGCCGTACGTGGAAATTCGTTGGTAACCATAGCCTTCTACAAATTTTGCAGCCTGCGAACTGCGTCCAATGTTATTCTGGTGAGTTTGTGTACCGCGAACAGTTTAATAGTGATCTCTTTGATCATAAACATTAGCGGAATGTCTCTATATCTAAGCTCTCATGACGACCATATGTTGAAGAGAATTTGCAGGGTAGAGGCATGGTTCAGCTTCACACTCATCTCTGTTATTATCCTTCATCTCGCGTTGATCAGCGTTGAACGTTTTATCGCCATCAAATTCTCCTTGAGATACCACACCATAGTCACTAAGCGCCGGGTGCTGTTCGCCTCCATAGCTGTGGGCTATGGCTGTCACTGTTGTCTTTCCACAGGCTCTCAGAGCAAGCAACAAAGAGGCCTACAGAAATCTTGTTCGTGCTGTGCATCCATGCGCCAAGATCCAAAAATACCATCCGTGCAGGCCAACACCCAGAACGCCGGCGTCAAACAAGTATCTGATCTTCTTAATCACGTCCATGCTGATCATCCCTCTGGTGATCATTCTTTGTTCATACGGCTACATCTTTATTGTGTCCCACAAGCACAGAAAACAGATCAGAAAACAAGGCAACATCCAAGAAATCAACAAAATTAAGCGTGAAATGAAAGGTGCCCGCACTCTCGCCATTGTTGTGGCAGTGTGCCTTCTCGGTATCGTCCCACTCTTGATCACTACAAGCCTTCGTTTTCTCGGCAAGCTACCTGATGATGTTTTTCGCCGTCCAGAGCTCAAATATCTCAGGTATTTTGTTCACGCCTTTGCATTTTGTTTAAACGCCGTTTGTAGTCCTTTTATCTACGGCTGGAGAAATGAACAATTTAGAGACGCTTTTCGCAGATTGCTGAAGTGCACCCTGAGTGAGGGTGCGAGCATTTTGCTGTTAGCTGATGCTGTGGACATCGCACGCTTATAACAGTGAAAAACTGAGTGACTGTTAGCGAGAAGGAAAACGTGGATTACAAAAGAAAAGCAAACAACTCTAGATAAGAAGTAAAGTCTTCGTGTACAACGTCGGTTTCCACTCCTCCCAGTCTGTCCTCCTCTCTTCTTGCTTCTCGGGCAACATGTCAAGAACAGCGATCAACATGAAAAAAGTTTACTAGCTTAAACTTTAATCAACTCATTCATAGTATCGTCACTCGTAAAGACATTAGATAGCCGTAAAACGGCGAAAACATTTAAAGTTCATCTTCGAAGACTTTGCATTTTTTTTTGATCGCCATCGGTGGAGGTGGAGGAACGAAAACAATTCAGAAGCACTTTTCGCGGTTTATAAAGTGAGCTTAACTCCCTGGCAATGGCTTCAAGGACATATTTCGCCGTTAGGCAACGGCTGACGACAGCACAAGCTAGCTGTTCGAAGAATAATTACTTTTACTACATCAAAGTTAAACGCACCATGTGCTTCTGTCGTGTGTCCTTGTGTTTGAGTACTCCACTCTTGAGATGACGAACGATATGGCCGGATATAACCATCAGAAAGAAACATTTCACACGCTTAAAGAACTGTAAAAATACACATTTTAATTGACTGATTCATGGTGCCGATACACATCAAGTCAATCCTACAACTGTAAATATTCAGTATGAGGCCAATTATAACGTTAGTAGAAGGTTATTAAAGTTCCAGAATATTGTCGTAGATTGGTTATTATAGCTTAAATGAAGGGCAATCTTAGATGACTGAAAGGTAAAAAGCCAACGTTACAGCTTTGTAAAACGTAGACAAAGAAATCGACCTTAAAGATATTACTTAAGGAGGCTGGAGGCAGTTTTTTTGGACTTAGGGTGGAAGTTTTGAAATTACAATCTCGAATACAAGATAGACTTTGATCTCCTTCATACTACATCATCAAAGGTAAAATTTACAATGAAAGATTTTAGAAGCAGGAGCATATATTTATGTAAATTTTACCTTTTGCACGACTTCACGTAATCATAAATATTCGCAGCACGTGAATAGCAGTGGAATAGACCGGGACAAACAAAATAAAACTCTTGTTCGGAGAAGTGAATAATGACTGAGACTTGACCAAGATTCAACCTTCTTATCTAACACCGGTTTCGGTTCTTGAGACTAAAATTTGCGTGAATATCGAAAAGAATTTTTACTCTAACCGCTTGTAATTTAACAGAAAAATCAGCCGTGGTATTTTAAAGATATCTCGATTTATGCAAAGTACGAACTTTTTCATTCATCTGCGCTTTATTTTAACTGTTTTCAAACATAAATATATTAAAATCGGAGACACCCATGAAGCTCAATATACATTTAGAATTTTTTTCTATGAGCAATGACCTTTTAACAGAAAAGACAAAGCGTCAAGTTTTATTTTTCCAGAGATATTGATGAAAAATGCTGGAATAAACAAAATCACCCCGTAAAAGTTGATTCATTATTTATTTGAAAACGCTCTTACAGACTTTTTCTAATTTCGCCTACAAGTTGTCTAGATTGAGTAGTTTAAATCCCTAAAGTTTCGTCGTAGAGTGTCCGACTAGATTGCGAGGTAATCGACGATGTTTAAATTGAGAGGCTATGCGCTTCCGTTGCTATGGTAATAGCTGTTGCCTGGAAACCGATGAGAAAATTAACTTTGATCATATGTTGAAATGTTGATATAGTATGAAGGAGATCGAAGTTTATCTTGTATGCGAGATTGTAATTTCAAAACTTCCACCCTAAGTCCAAAAAAACTGACTTTATTCATTGTACTATAGCTACTAAAAAAACAACTCAAAATATTTTATAAATGAGCAAGACAAGTGAACCTTCCTAGGGCACTATAGTGTCTTTGTCACAGTATAACTGATTAGTCAGATGAGCGGGATTTCAATTTAGTGATCGCTTTTTCAGAGCTTAGTCGGCTATTTATTCAATAAAAACCAGTGATAAACTGTGTTTGCAAGGGCCACCGCGACAAAATAAAAGTACCGGATCTTGTAGAGAAGGATCTAATCAGCAAAAAAATTGTAAAGCAAATAATCTAAAAAAAGAGCAAGGCTGATTTCACGGTCAGGGAAGTATATTTTCCAATATTTCGAAAGGCACGGCCTTTCTTCTTCAGGGTATGTTTGAGACTGACCCTGTGATTTTAAACAGTTACAATAGATACCTGAAAAATAGGTTAAAGTTACATAAACAAAAACGTTACAATTTGAAATTTAATAATACGACTGGTAAATAGGTAAAATACATAACAATGAGTTAATTACATAACTTAGGAAGATGAAAGACGGGAAAAATGTTCACGTCTCATCTCTCCTATTAAGACCTAAGGGTTCAATAGTTTGACCTCTGTCGATGAGGTATGCCTCTCTAGCTTTGCGTACACTGTCACGATTAGTTTTGATGAGTTCGAGAGGAATTAGTAGCATGTCAGAAGCGTTATGGTCGTTAGAAAGAAAATGTTCTGAAACTGTGGTGGGTTTGGAACTGTTTGTTTGTTTGTCGACTGGTCTACGGTGTTCGTTAAAACGGCCTTTAAGTCGTCGTTTTGTTTCTCCTATGTATTGTTTGTGGCAGCCGTTGCAGCCGTACCATGTAGTTTCGCCGGTAGAATGAAATGTGTAGCTGGTACGCCCGTCTGTTATATTCTGTTTAACTTGCAACTACATAAATTGTACAAAACGCTATTGGAATTCAAAAAGAAAATTGGCCGGGAAACCACGTGTTTTTTTTCAATTCAGAGATCAAGTCTCATTAAGTACAGAACAATTCGAAAAGGCTACCAAATTTCTGTAGAGCCAGAAGGCAGGAAATAACTTTTATGACGACTTTTTTTAGAGTGCACCTAGCTTTTTCGGATGAAACTTCATCGTCCTTCAGTACAGGTAACAGAACCCGCTAATGAGTGTGATTCAAGTGCAAGAAGAATATAATATAGCTAATTACAACGTGACAATTAATATAGAGCACATAACTCATTACAACGAGACAAGAAAAGTGAAAGTATTGCTAATTATTATTGTATTTAACTCCGTAATTCAGCTACATGTCAGCTGGAAAATGAGTTTAATAAAAGCGGTTTAAAAGTATAAAAAATGTTCTCAGTTGTAAAGATTATGACATGGCCCTCGAGTATTTGATGACCAGCGTTTTATTTGTTTCCTTGTTTTGTTTCTTTTCTCTTCCGTTTTCCTAACGAGTGTCTAAGAAATTCGTGTTCGGCCGCTTTTATCTGAACTTGTACTTTCCCCTACTGTGTGCAACGCCCTTGTGCCACCCTTACCTGCTATTTGCTGTACGGCTTTCCCCCAGGCCCTCATGGCCAATACGTTTCGGTGACGTATCCGAGAAGAACACCCCGTGAACCGAAACGAAAGATAGAGAGAGGCCTAGGAACTAGGCAAGTGCGACCTTTGGGTTTTTGTGTCAGTTAAACAATAATTTATTGCCTAACTTCCCTTAAGTACAAAATTGAAACCGTTTGTTCATAAATTATCTATTTACTTCTAACTGAACATGCTTTGTGCCTATTTATACCTGCTTTTATTCTTTTTATATTTCGGATCGAAATCCAAAGCTTTGTCAGGATCATGAAAAGCAGGAGGTAAAAGGAAATATTTTTACCTGAAATTTTACAGCTGTTGGGGTTTCGTACGTTTTAAGTTTTAGAGCACGTGGAAACGCACGGGAAATAAACAATTATATCCATATCAGCGCACTTGTTTTAGTCGAACATTGAATCGTTGTTCATATTGAAATTATCTATTCACTCCGAATTCAAAATGCTTTTTCCGTATCTGTAGCTGTGATCGAATCCAAAGCTCGTCACGATAGTAAAGGAGAAAAAGACTCAAATGTTTACAGCTGAAATTTTACACTGGCTGTCTCTACAGCCAGTTCAGTCAGTCATGTTACCCAATTATTTATCGACGCCAACGTGAGAATCATCTTTTTTTTGTCGGTGCATGCAACGAACTGACAAAAATTCAAAGTGAATAAAATTTTAACTGAAGAACCGAAATTCCGGGTTGTCGCGTGTTTGCATATTCCAGTGATAAATTTTAAAAGTACAATAGCTTTTCGTCTAGCAAGCACCTACCGGGCAGTAGAAATGTTTTTGGTATGGTGAAAACATGTATAAAGTTCAATTTCTTATTTTGAGAGGGGGGGGGGGGAACTTTAGTGGGCTATACAGGGAAGTTGTGCGCATGCGTACGGCATTGGCCATACCACGGGGATGGTACGTGTGTCTCAGTGCTGATAAGTGTTGTATACAGGGAAGCTCCGTCCGATAGGAGTGCCGGGCATATTCACCCTTTTACTATGCAAAACGTTAACCAAAATTTCAAAGAGTCACTGAACCACGGGGAGATTATTGCAGGGAATGTTCAATAGAGAATTCGAAAATAGGGGGAGGGGGTGCGTGCGGTAGCAGAGATTTTCTTAGGGGTAATTACTTCATCTTGCAGCTGGCAAAACAAAGACCGGCTCAATTGTCTTCAACGAAATTCGGATTTAAAGGACGTTTTGTTTTAGTTTGCTAAAAAATATTTTGCTAGCTTTTTTTCACGGCTCGTGAATAAAAAATCGCGCATTTACCCGAAAAAATATTTTAAAGCAAGAAGAAATGTTATCTTCCCCTCCCATCATGCCATGCGTCACTTTAAGTCGACCTCACGGCGGTAAGCTACTGTAAAATGAGGCTTTTAGTTTAAAGCCAATTCAGTTATGATCGCAAAATTAAAACATTTGTTTTCCGACGCATGTGTGTTTTTTTCACTTACTGGGCGTTGATTGTCAGTGAAAAAAAAAATTAATTTCTCTGCGTGCTAAGAATAAACAACTCAATAAGAACTTATGTGCTCGAAGTGGAATTGAATGTTCAGCTGTTGAGGACTGAAAGAAAATTAGAAGAGTTGAGCTGTCAAGAGACGATTTATTTACTCTACTTGTGAAAGACGTTTGCTATATTTGCAACTGTTACAAAGATAATTAATAGTATCGGTCTTCTCTTGTTTTGGAAATAGCTAAATAACCTGTTAGCTGCTAAACTGATGCAGGGTAGCAAAAAGAAGGAAAAACAGGTGGTTTATTTAGCCAAAATATTTGACCGATAAATGTGCTTGATGCGGATTAAAACATAAATTGAAATTCAGTCTTTCAATAGCAGAGGCTGGAAACTCACAATGGGCCTTGAACTATTTGTTTAACTAATCAATTTTCTTTACGGGTGCAAAACAAATAAATGGCCATTTGGTAATATAATTTTCGGGTTTCATCTAGCTCTAAAATTTATTGCACGGGAATAAGTTATCGTTTGAAAAAAAAACTTCTAAGAAAGCCTTATTTATGCGAAATAACATGAATTTGAGATAGGCCCATTTAGAAATAATGTTCTTTTCAAATGCAAATAATTTTAGTGGAAAATCAATACAGCCACTAGCAAAACTTTGACGTCAGCGTCCTCGAGTCACGTTTGAAAACATAGAATTCGCTATATAAGTAGCGAAATTTCTTTTTAAAAATATAAAGTATACAAGTTGATATCAACTTGCGTCAGAAAGAGTGAAGAATCATTTGACAAGTTCATCATTGCTCAGTGGGAATCGAAGCCGGAAGGAAGAGCAAATATATTTTCAGTGACTTTGAAAAAATCTTCGTCAGCTTCTGCAACGAGCGATTCAAGATTTCCGGAAAAGCGAAACCGCGACTGGTTCCTTCAGCTGTTGCTCACTTTGAAGACCACAGTGACAAATCTCTGACACAATTTAATTTCCCATGGTTGCACGATAAAAAGCGGAAGCTGTAGGCAACGAAACATTTTTCAAGTTTGAATATTTAAAGCCTTGACTACTTTCAAAACGCATGGCCCGCCTTATTACAAAATGAACACAACTGGTATCCCTGACTGCTTTCCTAAGGAACCACCGACCGGGATCAAAGTCGTCTTCGTTTCCTTGTACGCTCTTCTCACAATTGGTACTATTTTCGGCAACCTTCTCGTGATAACAGCGTTTTGGAAATTTTCAAACCTCCGAAAGGCGTCTAACAGTATACTGGTTAGCTTGTCGGTAGCGGATATGTTGATGGCGGTTGTGTTTGTGTTGTATATTAGTAACATCTTGGGCCCCAAAACATCTCCTCACCAATTATGTGGTGCCACATCAATGCTAAACCTCACATTCAATTCCATCATCATTCTTCACCTCGCGTTGATCAGCGTTGAACGTTTTATCGCCGTCAAGTTCTCCTTGAGGTACCAAACGATAGTGACTAATCGCCGAGCCCAAATAGCTTCCATCGCGGTTTGGCTTTGGGGATTTGGAGTGTCCATGGTCTTTCCTGAGCCCTTAAAGGCAGACGGGTTAAACACATTCAAACAATTTTTGATGGCCTTGACACCCTGCTTCGATCACTTCAATAACCAACCATTCATTCTGCAATCTAATTCCGTCAAAGCCTACCTTATCTTCTTGGTCATGACATTGTTGGTTGTGCCTATAGCTATCGTAGTTATTTCATACAGTTACATCTTCAATGTTGCTTGTAAGCAGCGAAAACAAATAAGCCAAGAAGAAGGCAACTTGCAAGTGAGCATGAAGCGTGAGATGAAAGCTGCCCGTACTGTGGCCATTGTTGTGGGCCTGTGTCTCGCTAGTTTCGTACCGTTGTTGGTGATACTGTTCCTCCGTTTCCTCACCTCAACGATAATCAGTTCAGAACACATGTACGGGGCATATTTTGCAGCGAGCTTGAACGCCTTGTGGAACCCTCTCATCTACTGTTGGAGAAATGAGAGCTTCCGAATAAATTTTAAAAAACTTCTTAAGTGCAATCCATAGTCAAATAGACTGAAGCTCTTTGATTCAAATCAAATGAATCCAAAACTCAGTGGCAAATGATTGATGCACTGTCCTCCAGGGAAAAACCTAAAAAACTCATCATCAAAATGCAGGTTCTCCCCCATCGTTTCACGTCATGTTTATCGTTGCGGATAATCTCTTGCTCCAAGGCACGTATACGGAAATTGCTTTATGTCAGTATGTCCTTCCTTGAGGGTCAGAAGGAGAAGAGACGAAGAAAAGACGGCGTACCGAGATGTCAAGCTCGGCTTAGATAAGTTGGACGGCCCGGTGAATGTTAAGCCAATAGCGCTTGAACGACTCATAATCAGACGACAAGGGGACTTAGTCTTGCCTATATGCTTAGGAGACACGAGAATGACATTCGTAAACTCAAGTCTTGGTTACTGCAGGTCAACAATGGTTACGAGCATTTCATACTATCTAAAGAAAGGAACAATCCACCTTGGACAGCCAGAAACGTTAAAATCGCTGATGGTTTTCAGTGTATCATTTAGTTATTACACCGTATTGTATATTTGTAAACTTCGATTATGTATTTTCAAGTATTACATACAGTTATTATCACTGTGCATCAAAGGTTCGACCAGAGAACATATTTTCATTTATTCTTGTAAACACGAAAGGAAACACAAAAGGAAAATAAAGGAAAAATAAACAAAAAGAAAGAAACGAGCAAGAGAAGAAAAAGCAGAGCAGGAAAACCTCCACTAGGCTGCGCCAAAGGCTAAAATTTAGTGCAATTTACGACAGCATTATATTGCGCACACTGCTATTAAGCTGTTTATATTACGCGGTTTTATGATATCCTGACCATTTTCATCTTTTACTTTGTTCAACAGTAACCATAAACGAACTTTTATTGGAGTTATTCTTTTTATTTTAAGTTTTTTTTCTAAAGCCCAAATATCTTGATCAGTGGTCTCTTCAAAATCCAAGATCACTGCCTCCACTCATGGCAATTCCAACATGTCAAATTTTATTCGCCACACAAAATTTTTAATTTTCAATTCAAGTTAAAAAAATGTTGTAAGGAAGATTAATCAGAAACCAAAAGGGTTTTTAGAAATTAAGCTTCGTCGTTCATAGTACAGAGGTTAAGTTGACAATACACTAAAAAACTGCTACGGCTATTGACAGACGGCTGAAACAATTATTTACGAATGGATCTAGTATTTCCTACAAATACACTTTTTTAAAGTTTACTTCGAGGAAGAGAATGAGGGAGAGAATTAGAGGAAGACATAACACTTAGGTTACTGAAAACGGTTTCGTGTTTCAGTTGTTCTTCAAGGGAGCAAATTGAAAGCACGAGCATTACTCTTGTTGTAGGAACCAGCTAGTGTGCGGGTTCTCAGTATTAAGTGGGAATGTACTATTAAAACGTATCGTGATACCAGATAGTGCCAGAATAAACATTAAAATGAAGGAAGTACATTTAATAACAGAAGACATAAGGCTGTAAACGTTCAACCCAAACAGCCAGCAACTTGAAAATCTATCGAAAAGTTCGGCAATTTTTTTTAAAGTCACACAGTAATTCACGCTGAAAAATTATTTTACCTACACTCGATGTGGTCATCAGCCCTATAAGCATCAAAGTTAGAAAGCTCACAAATGAACTGTCGTGTAAAGAGGGACAACGTTCGCTTTTCCATGCATCAATATTTTTGTCTTTCTGAACCACTTTTTTGGGCGACGCATTCTTAAACTGACTCCGCTTTTAAAGTAACGGTAACATAGGCTGGTTGTTTCCAGTTATCTTTCTGCTAGGCTGCAGACAGAATATCTGTGCCAGTTCAACATAATAAGCTTCAAGAAATTCTACCGCTCTAGTCTGATCAACTCGCAGATAACTCACCGCGGTAGGATTGGATTACAAGTTTGCTTCTTTCAGCTTCTTCAACAACACGAGAAAGTTAAAATTAATAGCTTGAAAGCTCTTATCCGCATTGGGCAATGATGGGAACAATTTTAAACAGCCAGCATTGACTATGAACCACATTTAAGAGATGATAATTAGAAAAGTTTTTTCCACAACTTGTTGTCCATCAGTTTACCTCGACGCGACCGTCGACGCAAGTGTCCTATTTATTCAGCTTTGTCAAACGCTGCAAAATATCGTAAAGGTTTTCGCCCTTTTTCTGTTTAGTCATGTGATCTACACTTGTTGTTATTTCGTATTTGTTCACTGCGAAAAAGTGAATGCAGAAGTCTAAATTTGATTGCGTTTGGATTCTATGGCTGTTTTTTTTTTTTCGCCAAATTTATATTTCTTATGTCTTTACATTGGCAGTACATTTCATTTCCTGTTTGAAACCTCCGATTCAAAGATACTTCCACTAAAATATAGTAACCAATCAGATTTCGATTTGCGGGATTTTTTTTATTGTTTTCTTTCAAAAGGATAACTGTGATAATAGAATTTTACACAGAGAAAAAAAAAGGAAAAAAGAGAAAATGTTCGACGGGGGAGAGAGGAGTACTCCTTGATAAAACATATAATTAAGACAAATTTTCAAGGTTGTATTTAATGGGAATCTTTATACTGATAAACTCGTGAATGGAGATGGCCATGCTAGTTAACTTGTTAGATTAAATATAATGGCGCATATATAAGGTAGTGTAGTTAAATTTCCGTAGTATTGTTGTGTCCTGGGAGGTTGCAGTGATACCGAACAAGATTTCCTCTATGGTAGGGGAGATTTGGCACACATTCTCTTTATTGAACCAGCTCACGACCTTTTGTATAAACATTTTGGTAAACGTACATTCGATAAAAGAATGCTCTATTGAATCTTTGTCTCCACAGTATAGACATTCATCGTCCGCCTTAATACCAAATCTGAATAGTTCTTTCTTAGTTGCTATCGTTCTGTGGATTAATTTAAATTCTAAACTCTTTTAGTTTGGTTTACTTGCAACTGGTTTTCAGTGATTTAAAGATATTAGTCCATACGTCTTTGTTTAATGAAAGTTTTTCCCTCCAACGTCTAGGGCCCGTTTGTTCCTCAGTGTGCATTTTGACGTTAAGCAAATTATAAAAGTCCCTTGACTTAGCCTTATACAAATTAATTTGGAGCGATTCATTCAGGGAAAATATATTATTTTTACTGGTAAAGATTGATTTGTTGATGGTGTCGGAGCCTTTGGCTAGAGACAATAAACGTCTCGGAATAGCGCTAACAACTTGATAATATTGTAACAAATTGGATTCACAGGAATATTTCTCGAGAAACTCTTGGAATGATAAAAAATTACCACTTTCGTTCAATAGGTCGTTAATAGTGAGGACACCTTTTTTAAACCATTCACTGAGAAAAATGGGTTTCCCGTCCATCAATACAAAATTAACTCCTGCTTTTGGTCGTAGGTATGAAGAATTTTTAATTCGTTGAAGAAATCAAGTACCTTCTTATAAAAGATCGGGAGGTCGTTCAAGTAGTTTGTGTCGTAGTGGCACCTTAGAAGAAAGTTTAACCCCCCCCCCCCCCCTCCTTCCTTCTGAAATAATGTTTTGGAATGATACACCAATTACTATTGTCCGAAGTCCGTATCAATCTTGGGATCCAAGCGAGTTTCAGAGCTTTCAACATTATCTCAAAGTCGATCATGCGTATTCCGCCGTTGTCGAAATCTTGATAGAGGCCTGATCTTTCAATTTTATCTTTTTTGTTTTTCCAGAGGAACTTAAAAGATTTTGTTTTGACAATGTCCGCAATTCCTTGGGGGACATCTAGATTAGAGGCCGAGTATAGATCAGTTGCGAAATACCCAATGTTTTAATTAACATTGCCCTTCCAAATATCGTCAAATCCCGTGAACTCCACATATCCAGGTTAGTTTGCATTCTTTGGATCTTTTTGTCGAAGTTAAGTTCGTTGTTCTCCTTAATATTGTATGAAAAATATATCCCAAGTATCCTAACAGGGCTATGGAACCATTTTAAATCTAGAGGTTTATTTCTGTTGTTTTTTCCATCTTCCCAACCAAAGCGCCTTCGTTTTCTTTACCTTAAGAGATAGACCAGCAGTTTTACCAAAATCCCCAACAATTTTCAGAGCCAGTTCTAGAGATTCTAAGTCAGCATTAAACAGAGTAGTATCGTCAGCGAATTGAGACAACTTGATTTCCCTACCGAAGATTTTGATTCCTCTCATGTTGGAGTCTTGACGAATCTTAATTGAGAGAACCCCCGCAGACAGAATATATAAATAAGGGGAGAGGGGGCAACCTCGTCGCACTCCTTTTGACGGTTTAAACCAATTGGTTAAAAAAACATTGTTTTGCACCGCACTCTCTATGTTCGTGTAGAATAACTTGACCCAGCGCTTGATGTCACAACCAAAATTAAAGTAGTCTAGCGTCCTCACTATAAAGGGCCATTCAATCGAATCAAAAGCTTTACGGAAATCTAGTGACGTTAGAATGCCGGGCAGGTTTTGTAGATTCGTATAATCCATTATGTCACTTATGAGTCGAATATTTTCTCCTATGTATCTCCCTTTTACGAAGCCTGTTTGGTCAGGGTGAATTAGATTTGGTAGTGTCGCTTCGATTCGTTTAGCTATTGCCTTTGATGCTATTATTTGATGCTACACTAAGAAGTGTAATCGGTCTCCAATTTGATAGGTCTAAGAGTGACCCTTTCTCGTTCGCTTCGTTGAGACTTGCTATCAAATCGTTTCCTAAAAGTTCAATAAAGGAACTGTAAAATTCGACGGTAAATCCGTCCTCCCCGGGTGCTTTATCATTCTGAAACGTTTCTAGCGTCTTTTTGCACTCTTCGTATGTAAGTGGACCCTCCAAAGTTTCTTGAACATCCTCTGAGAGCTTAGGGATTTCTACATTCCTGGTGAATGTATCGTACGCGGCTTCAGAGAAGGTTAGTTCTGAGGTAAATAGGTTTCTATAATAGTTTTCTATTTGCTCTAGAATCGCTGTCTCGTTGCGCGTGATAG
Source organism: Pavona decussata (assembly GCF_977016875.1). Lineage (NCBI taxonomy): Eukaryota > Metazoa > Cnidaria > Anthozoa > Scleractinia > Agariciidae > Pavona > Pavona decussata. The sequence continues at coordinate 410,194 of NW_028145587.1, forward strand.
AGTCATCTTGTGTTCGAAGTTCTCTAATAGTTTTTTTTGTTATAATTACTTTTTTCAAGATTAAAAAAGTACTTTGTCGGGCGTTCACCATTTTCTATCCAACGGGATTTTGCTCTGAACATTGCCTGTTTTCCTTTCGCTTCGTAAATTGAATTGAGCTCCGATTTTAGTCCGTCAAACTCTCGTAGTACTACATCGATTGTAGGGGAGGAAAAATTGTTGCAAATTATAGCATCAAGTTGTTCTAGTCTACGTCTTAGGTCCTGTTCTCGGGTACTGATACATTTTGCTTTACTTTTACAAAAAGAAATAGTCACTGATCTGATTTCCATCTTCATTAATTCCCAAAAACGTCTCTTATCCGTCAGATTGCTGTAATAACTGCACACATGAGAGTATGTATCACTAACCGCACTAACGTATTGCGTGTCCTTCAAAAGGGTGTTGTTGAATTTCCAAAGTCCGGGTCCCCGGGGAGGATTACAGAACCACGATAGCGAAATGTAAATTGCGTCATGGTCAGGCGCGATCGAAGGGTAAATTTCAGAATTCTTTATATTCCCAATGAGGTGTTTTGCAACCAAAAAAAGTCAATTCTAGATTTAAGTGTTAAAATTTTTGATTCGTACGTGAATTTGCGTAACTTTGGATGACGCATTCTTTGAATATCCACTAAATCAAACATTTCCATGGTGGTTAGAATGAGATTACAGTAACTAGACGGTTTCCACTTCGCACCTCCGATTTTATCTTTTTTTTTAATAAGGTACAGTTCCAGTCTCCCCCGACATTTAGCGAGGTGAGTTCAGATTTATCGATAATGCAATTGTTGAGCTCTTGCATGAATTGGTGTTGATTGACCTGGTCATTAGGTGCGTAGATGTTGCACAGTGATAATTTTTGCCCATTTAGAGTGATTGTAATAAGCACTATTCTGCCTGAGTCATTGGCATAACAATAGTCAACTCTTGGTTGTACAGAGGGGTTAATTAGAATACACACACCTTTACTATGCGTAGTGCCATGTGAGCAAAATAGCTCACCACTCCATTCTTTTCTCCAGATATTGTCATCGGCTCGTTCTGAATATGTTTCTTGTAAAAAATAAATGTTTGCTTTTTGGTCTTTAAGGTATGAGAATATACTCCTCCTCTTGATTTGATCCCTGATTCCCCGAACGTTCAATGATAAGACATCAAATTTGGACGAATAACCCGCATTCATATTAGATGATAACAGATAAAAAGGGAAAAAAATTAATTAAGTTATAAAAAAAAACAAGGTATAAACAATCTAGACAAACGCACACGGACAAACAAACAATAATAAACGATAACAACACGAAAACAAAGCAGCACAAGAGAGGGCAACTAAACCTTTTTGCAAGTAAGATAAAGTGATAAATCACTGTTCCAAACAGACAGAGTCTGTCCCCTCAGTCCTCCCCAATTCCCTTAGCAGGCTACAGAGATTCGAGGTCCTCTGATTCGTTGATCTTGATGGGTCTTCCATCCGGCGAGGTCTTCACGTAAATTGTTCCGGCAATAAGTTGCAATCACAAAAACTATACCCAGAGCAAAACAAAAAAAAAAATAATGGATAAGACAGGCATGCTAATTTATTTTTGACAATCACACCCCAAGACCAAAAGATGTAACACAGGAAACCCTTAAGAGCTTCTGGTAAAATGCAGTTACTGTCAAAATAATATTGTAAACTACTCCTCAATCACACACAAACATACCAAAATTACTTGATGGCATGTGCTATAAAAATATTTTAAAATAACAATGCTTAATACAAATACTAACCTCATTCCTACAATCTAACTTCTTCCTGAGAACAGGGTTCATAGAATACTTCAGCGTGAAGCTAAATTTGCCCACAAATGGCATATGTATCTCGACCACAGTACCACATGCAAAGGTAAAAAAGAAATAAATAATTATTTAAGGCATTGCATCTACTGTAAAATGATCAAACAACGTATAACAGTTCATCAGCAAAAAGCTTTGCACTCATTTACTGTAAGTAGTACAATTTAAGTTTAGGTATTGTAAGTTATGCTACGGTATTGTAAGTAACGTGTGGTATTGTTTAATTAGTAAGAAATGTTAGTATTGTAAGTTATGTTTTGTTTGGAATAAACTTGCATTAAGCAAGTTAAATTAGGAATTGATAGTTTGAAACAATGCATCTATAGTAATTTTGATCAATCAATGCCTAACAGTTAGGATAACTCAGCAAAAAGCTTTGCACCCAACTGACATATAGAGCGTTTTCATTCACGTGACTACTGGCCATATTGGTTTACTGAAACAAAAGAAAGTATTTGCATAAAAATAGAGTTCAATTCCCAGAGGTTTGCTTTGGGACTCCAACATGGCCGCCATTTCTTTGTTTTGGGACACCAACATGGCCGCCGTGATGTCATGTGAAAACACTCTATACCTTGATCATAGTACCACATAGCAAGAAAAACTAGAAATTAATAGCTTGAAACAATGAATCTAAAGTAATTTGAGCAATTAATGCCAAACAGTTAGGATTCCTCGGCTTAAAGCTTCACACCTAACTGGCATATACCTTGATCATAGTACCACATAGCAAGAAAAATTAGAAATTAATAGATTGAAACAATGGATCTAAAGTAATTGGAGCAATTAATGCCAAACAGTTAGGATTCCTCGGCTAAAAGCTTCGCACCTAACTGGCATATACCTTGATCTAGTACCACAGAGCAAGGAAAATTACAAATTAATAGTTTGAAACAATGCATCTATAGTAATTTGATCAATCAATGCCTAACAGTAAGGATTCCCCAGCAAAACGCTTCGCACCTAACTGGCATATACCTTGATCATAGTACCACATAGCAAGGAAAATTAGAAATTAATAGTTTGAAACAATGCATCTATAGTTATTTGATCAATCAATGCCTAACAGTTAGGATTCCTCATCAAAAAGCTTCGCACCTAACTGGCATATACCTTAATCATAGTACCACATAGCAAGGAAAATTAGAAACTAATAGTTTGAAACAATGCATCTATAGTAATTTGATCAATCAATGCCTAACAGTTAGGATTCCTCAACTAAAAACTTCGAACCTAACTGGCATATACTGTACCTTGATCACAGTACCACATAAGCTTACATGTAGCAAGGAAAGTTATAAATTGATAGTTTGAAACAATGCATCTAAAGCAATTTGATCAATTGTTTCAAAACTGTTTTTGAAAACATTTGAACCGACTTATCATAATAAATAGACTTGCATTGCTACGAGGAATAAATAACAATGATAAAGTTAAGCTGCAGCTTGTATATTTCATTCTAAGGTGAATCTGGTGCAAATGACAATTATTCAACTTTTACTAGTAGCTTAATTACCAAAAATCCCGCGGCAGAAGCACTATCAGCACCGCTATCAGATACTACACTCTCCGCAGTAAATTTACGGGGATAAAAAGTTACGAGCAGAATTCAAAGCTACAAAAATTATGGAAAGACTCACCTGAAAGTAAGCTCAAAATATAATTTGTGCAAGTTTCACGCTCTGTTGCAAATGTGTTTGTGGTAATATACGATCCGACAGTAAAGAGAAAATCATAAATCGCAAATTAGTTTAAGCACAAGGGAATCGGCTGTCCATAATTTGACTTTCCATTGCAGTCAAATCGCCAAGACTAGTGGAAATCAAACAAAAAACCTTAATTGGACGAATTTTCCGTTGAAACCCTCCCGCCTGAACGATTTGTCATGCGCGTTTAGGGAGTACGCTCTCAAAGATTTCTGGGAGTGACCTATGCTCGTATCCAGGCTCCTTCCACTGGCGGAAATTGCTCTGTTTTCCTGACAGACTGCAACAACGTGAGGTCCTAAATCATGGCCGCCAAGTGAATAATCTAAAAACAAACAAACAAAAAGAAAAGTTAGAAGATTATTTTTACCGGGCTTCAACTCCAGCTCAGTTGCAAATATTAAAGCAAGCTCAGACTCAAGTACTATTCTTACTTGATATTCTTTCGATGGTTGCCGGTGAAGACTTGCTCCTGGCTTCCAAGTCATGTCTTAATTTCCTCTTCAGTGAACGTTTTGGCGAAGTTCTCCATCGTAAAGCAGTCAGTAAATAATCACAGTGACTGAAATGGACTACTGCATGCTTCTCAATAGTAAGCAAATGCAGCCTGGACAAAACGCGGGATTTTATTCGACAACGGTAATCATGCACCACAATTCAGAAGAAGGTGGAAATTATAAAGTAAATTTTCCCACAAAATTCTCCTTGTCAAATTTTGCTTTAGGTTAAAATTCAGTATATCGACCCTAATTTGGACCCAATGGTTATACCATTCGGAGTCAAAATGGATCAAGTGATTGGGGCCATTTTGCGTTGTAACAAATTGGCTCTGTTCTTCGATGTCTAAACGCCTCCATTAATAGGAGCCGAGACGGCCCTACATTGGAGCTAACTAGACTTGAACGGAAATGGTTCCACTAATTTGAGACAAAATAGCTCTAGTGATAAGGGCCGATACGCACCCAGAGGCCGAATTATTTTCCACTGTGGGCCAAATCGGATTTTGGTGGTGGTAAAACGGTTTTTATTGGGGTCGATATGGACCCACTTGACAAAATGGACCCACGAAAAGTCAAATCAGCTCCAGGGGCCATAGAGCTGAAACGGCACTTTGGGGCTGAAACAGATCTTTTGAATTTACAGTGTATCGATTATTATAATCCATCAAATATTTTCGCTCGCGCGCGATTGGTCTAAACGCCTCACGTGACCGAAAATACCCCAGCTAAAATTGGGGAATATCTGATGATATTCCCCAATTTCCAAAACTTCAAGCCGCGTCTTGTTTACAATTAAAATTAATGTCAAGATGGGGGAACGGTTTGCTTTTGTGACAGAAGGAGAGATAAACCTGCTGGTCGATAAAGCAGTATCAGAAAACAACATACGCTCTAAACGTTTTTGACGGTAAACTGTTCTTAAACGAAATGTTCAAATACTCAAGCTCGCTGCTACATGTTGCGAAAAATATTTGAAGGTTAATAACCACAATAGCCTCCATTTGGCTTAAAAAATATGCTTAGATATTTGTTCTTGGACATTATCTGTTCCTCGAAGCTCACAGTTTTCCTCGAGCTTCGCTCTCGGAAAACTGTTCGCTTCTCGGAACAGATAATGTCCGCGGACAAATATCTGAGCATATTTTCGCGCCAAATGGCGGCTATTGTTTATTTGTACCTGGGCTTATGCGCTACGCGCTTATGCGGTTTCGGGAAGAGTTTTTCGCCATCCTTCATCGGAAACTTTCTTCTTCTTTTTCTTAGGACCAGTTTTCTTCTTAGTTTTCAACCACGGACTTTTTTCTTTCTTATTTTTTGCCATACACGATACGCAAAACGAACACAAGCGAAGACTTGGTGTGAATAAATCACAAGTCGCAAACGTAAACAAAAGGCGACATGAAATGAACGACTCCGGATGTTTAACCGCGAAAAACGTCACGGGAATCCCTGACGCTGACACATTTTAATTGCCTTATAGCACTCTCGCGTGTGATAAAATTTCATTTGAAAAAACTTTTTTGTTGCTAATTCGCGCACGCCTCAAGATTTTTAATATATATTTTTTTGAAAATGAAGCGAGACTAGTAATGTTTAATTTGGCCTCAAAATTTTTTTGGGGAAAAAAACGACTCTCGAAGGTATCCGGTAACCTTAACTTCTTTCATGCGTAACGCCCGGGACGCCCTTTTGGCACTGAGATATAGGAAACGTTGCCATAGCAATTTCATAATTTCACATGTGAAATTATAAATTAACGCTGACATTTCGCGCCAAAATTAAGGAGTAATTTGTCACCCGTGATATTATTACCTATATTTTCTCTTTTCTTGTAACGTAATTAGTCATGTACTCTATATTTATTGTCACGTTGTAAATAGCTATATTATATCCTTCTTGCACTTAAATTACACCCACTAGCGGGTTCTGTTACTGAAGGACGATGAAGTTGGATCCGAAACAGATGCACTCTAAAAGAAAGTCGTCATAAAAGTTATTTTCTGCCTGCTGGCTCTACAGAAATTGGTAACCTTTTCGAATTGTTACTAAATGAGATATCTCTGTGTTGAAAAACAAACGTGGTTTTCCCCAATTTTCTTTTCCAATTCCTGTAGCGTTTGTACAATTTAGCATAATACCTCCAATTTCAGGCAACGAGCAAACTTTGTGGCAACCTGTGTGTCGCTGAAATGCAGAGAATGTTCTTGTTTGAAATACGAAAATGAGAAAACCATTTGTATTATCAGTATACGTCTGAGGGAAATCCCGTGCTTGTTATTGAATAACTAACCGACTAAGCTCTGAAAAACCGATCACTAAGTTGAAATCCGGCTCATCTGACTAATCAGTTATACTGTGACAAGGAAAATATCCTGCCCTTCGAAGGTTTACTTGCCTTGCTCATTTATAAAATATTCTGAGTTGTTTAGTAGCTATAGTAACAATGAATAAAGTCATTAAGTATTATCGAAAGATTTTTTACATCAATATTTAAGGTCCATTTCTTTGTCTACCTTTCACAAAGCTGTAACGTTCATTTTTTGTCTTTAAGTCATCTAAGGTTGCACATTCATTTAAACTATAATAACCAATCTACGACAATATTTTGGAACTTTAATTACCTTCTACCAACGTAATTGGCCTCATACTGAATATTTACAGCTGTAGAATTGGCTTGATGCGTATTGACACCATGAATCAGTCAATTAAAATGTGTATTTTTACAGTTCTGTAAGCTTGTGAAATGTTTCTTCCTAATGGTTATATCCGGCCATATCGTTCGTCATCGCAGAAGTGGAGTACTCAAACACAAGGATACACGACTGAAGCACATGATGCGTTTAACTTTGATGTAGGAGAACTAATTATTCTTCGCACAGCTAGCTTGTGCTGTCGTCAGCCGTTGCCTAAGGCCGAAATTATGTCCTTGAAGCCATTGCCAGGGAGTTTAGGGCACTTTATAAACCGCGAAAAGTGCTTCTGAATTGTTTTCGTTTCTCCACCTCCACCGCTGGCGATCAAACCAAATGCAACGTCTTCAAAGATGAACTTTAAATGTTTTCGCCGTTTTACGGCTGTCTAATGTGTTTACGTGTAACTATACTATGAATGAGTCCATTAAAATTTTAAGCTAGCAAACTTTTTTTCATGTTGATCGCTATTCTTGACATGTTGCCTGAGAAGCAAGAAGAAAGGAGGACAGACTGGAGGAGTGAAAACCGACGGTGTACACAAAACCTTTACTTCTTATCTAGAGTTGTTTGCTTTTCCTTTGTAATCCACGTTCTCCTCAGTTGTCGTTAACAGTCGCTCAGTTTTCCACTGTTATGAGCGTGTGATGTCCACAGCGTCGGCTAACAGCAGCGAAATACTCGCACGCTCACTAGGTGCACTTCAGCAGTCTGCGAAAAGCGTCTCTAAATCGTTCATTTCTCCAGCAGTAGATAAAAGGACTACAAACGGCGTTTAAACAAAATGCAAAGGCGTGAACGAAATACCTATAATATTTGAGCTTTGGACGGTGAAAATCATCATCAGGTAGCTTGCCGAGAAAACGAAGGCTTGTAGTGATCAAGAGTGGGACGATACCGAGAAGGCACACTGCCACAACAATGGCGAGAGTGCGAGCGCCTTTCATTTCACGCTTAATTTTGGCAATTTCTTGGATGTTGCCTTGTTCTCTGATCTGTTTTCTGTGCTTGTGGGACACAATAAAGATGTAGCCGTATGAAAATAGAATGATCACCAGAGGGATGATCAGCATGGACGTGATCAAGAAGATCAGATACTCGTTTGACGCCGGTATTCTGGGTGTTGGCCTGCACGGATGGTATTTTTGGATCTTGGCGCATGGATGCACAGCACGAACAAAATTTCTGTAGGCCTCTTTGTTGCTTGCTCTGAGAGCCTGTGGAAAGACAACAGTGACAGCCATAGCCCACAGCCACACCGCGATGGAGGCGAACAGCACCCGGCGCTTAGTCACTATGGTGTGGTATCTCAAGGAAAATTTGATGGCGATGAAACGTTCAACGCTGATCAACGCGAGATGAAGGATAATAACAGAGATGAATGTGAAGCTGAACCATGCCTCTACCCTGCAAATTCTCTTGAGTATTTTGTCGTCATAAGAGCTTAGATATAGAGACATTCCGCTAATGTTTATGATCAAAGCGATCACTATTAAACTGTTCGCGGTACACAAACTCAGCAGAATCACATTGGACGCAGTTCGCAGGCTGGAAAATTTGTAAAAGGCTATGGTTACCAACGAATTTCCACATACGGCAGCGAATATCACAACGCATTCTACGCTGATTAATGTGCTGAATGCGATCAGCGTTTTGTCAATGGAAGTGTTAATGGAGAAATTAGCATGCGCTCCGCTACAATTCCATTCTCGTTGGTCCATCGAATAATTACCCAACATGATGTAACTGTGTGGGTCGCTGAAGAGATGCGGCTTCAAGGAAAATAGACCGAGTTCGTATCAGTTTCGTTTTTTGTATTTTTTTCGCTATCAACCAGCTTTTAAAATTAATCAGACCAGTTAATTGCCATCTGCTTGAAGTTCACGGTTGTCAACTTTTGAATTTGACGATTGCAAATTAGCATTTTTATGTAATATGGGACGCTCTGTACCATGTTTTTTTTACTAAACAACATGGGATAAAAACTTGTTTTCTTTGAAGAAAACCCTCAATTCACGTACTTGTAATTTTTTTCTACCTTTTCACCAAAAGTAAAAGGAGCATTATGGTTTATTTATTTATTTATTTTATTTGTTTTCAGATTTTCGGTTGACTTGTTAAAAGCACCGTCTTCAAATCGTCAAATTATTTTTTCAACAGAGGCGCATTAAGCGTTGAAAAAACAATTATTGTCAAATTTGTCGCCTAAAAAGGAGATATGACTGACATGCCAATTAACAAACCATGACAACCTAAAATAAATTCAACTCGTAAATCTTCGTCAAATTTGTTGCATAAAGAGGAGATATAACCAGCAATGACAAACCATGACAATCAACCTAAAACAGTTTTTTGAGAAATTGTCAGTTTACAGGAGTATATTATATATATTTTAAGTCAACTTTCGTTTTGCTTTATATTTTTTTTACGGAAAATGGACAGTCAACGCGCATTAATTGAAACAAAAAATGCATTCATAGCAAAAGGAGATGTTTTAATTTTGGGGATCATAACTGAACTTGGGTTTTGACTAAAAGCCTCAACATAACTTGGCTTTTAACTAAAATTAATGGCAGATAGATAGATAGATAGATAGATAGATAGATAGATAGATAGATAGATAGATAGATAGATAGATAGATAGATAGATAGATAGATAGATAGATAGATAGATAGATAGAAAAAAGCCTCCTCACTAGGACCCGAATGCGCAGACTAATTTTACAGCAGCCTGCCGCCCAATATTGTTCCCAGATCAGAGGCTGCGTTTCTTTTCGTCAGCACTTAGGAAATAAGACCTCTGGGATAATCAATGTCAAAATGCAGCGAATCGAAATCTCATTGGTTACTATTTTTTAGCGGAAGTATCTTTGAATCGGAGGTTTCAAAACGTACAACAGGAAATGAAATGGACTGCCAATGTAAAGACATCAGAAATATAAATTGGGCGAAACAAAAACAGCCATAGAATCCAAATACAATCAAATTTACACTTCTACATTCACTTTTTCGCAGTGAGCAAATACGAAAAGATAACAAGTGTAGATCACATGACTAAACGGATAAGGGGCTAAAACCTTTGCGATATGTTGCAGCGTTTGACAAAGCTGAATGAATATGACACTTGCGTCGACGGTCGCGTCGAGCTAAACTGATGGACAACAATTTTTGGAAAAACATTTCTAATTATCGTCTCTTAAATTTGGTTCATAGCAAATGCAGGCCGTTAAAAAATTGTTCCCATTATTGCCTAATGCGGAAAAGAGCTTTCAAGCTCTTAATTTTAACTTTGCTTTTAACTGTGCTGTTGAGGGAGCTGAAAGAAGCAAACTTGTAATCCAATCCCCCCGCGGTGAGTTATCTATGAGTTGATCATACTAGAGCGGTAGAATTTCTTGAAGCTTACTATGTTGAACTGGAACAGATATTCTGTCTGCAGCCGAGCAGAAAGATAACTGAAAGTTGAGACAAGGGAAACAACCATATTCAAGAATGCGTCGCCCAAAAAGTTGTTCAGAAAGACAAAACTATTAACGCTGGGAATAGCGATTTACACAACAGTTCATTTGTGAGCTTTCTAACTTTGATGCTTATAGGGCTGATGACCACATCGAGTGTAAGTAAAATAATTTTCCAGGGTGAATTTCTTAAGCTTACAAACTGTGTGACTTTAAAAAAAAAATTGTCGATCTTTCCGATAGATTTTCAAGTTGCTGGCTGTTTGGGTTGAACGTTTACAGCGTTGTGTCTTCTGTTATTAAATGTACTTCTGCCATTTTATTTTATTTATTCCGGCATGGTATCTGATATCACGATACGTTTTAATAGTACATTCCCACTTAATACTGAGAACCAAACTATCTGGTTCCTACAACAATAGTAATAATGCTCGTGCTTTCAATTTGCTCCCTTGAAGAACAACTGAGACATAAAACCGTTTTCAGTTTCTTAAAAAAATCCTAAGTATTTTAATTCTCTCTCTCATTCTCTTCCTTGAAGCAAACCTTAAAATAGAGTATTTGTAGGAAATACTAGATCTGTTGTAAATAATTGTTTCAGCCGTCTGTCAGTAGCCATAGCAGTTTTTAAGTGTATTTTCAACTTAACCTCTGCACTATAAACGACGAAGCTTAATTTCTAAAAACCCTTTTGGTTTCTGATTTATCTTCCTTACAACATTTTTTTAAGTTGAATTGAAAATGAAAATTTTCGTGTGGCGAATAAATTAAATTTGACCTGTTGGAATTGCCATGAGTGGAGGCAGTCATCTTGGAAGAGAAAAGAATAAAACCAAGAAAAGTCCGTTTATGGTTACTGTTGAACAAATTCAAAGATGAAAATGGTCAGAAGATCATAAAACTGCGTACAACAGCTTACTGCGCTCAATATAAACAGCTTGATTACAGTGCGCGCAATGCATGTCGTGAATTGCACTAAATTTTAGCCTTTGATGCAGTTTAGTGGAAATTTTCTTTCTCTGCTTTTTCTTCTCTTGCTCGATTGTTTATTTTTGTTTATTTTCCCTTATTTTCCTTTTGTGTGTCCTTTCGTGTTGCGAGAATGAATGAAGATATGTTCTCTAGTCGAACCTTTGATGCACAGTGATAAGTGACTGAAATACTTGAAAATAGATAATCGAAGTTTACAAATATATAGTACGGTGTAATAACTAAGAAAATACACTGAAAACCATTCACGCTTTTAACGTTTCTGGCTGTCCAAGGTAGATCGTTCCTTTTCTAGATAGTATGAAATGCTAGTAATCATTGTTGACCTGCACTAACCAAGACTAAATGCATGAGCTTACGAATGTTATTCTTGGGTGTCATTCTCCTAAGCGTATAAGCAAGACTAAGTCCCCTTGTCGTCATTATGAGTCGTTCAAGCGCTATTGGCTTAACATTCACCGGGCCGTCCACCTTGTCTAAGCCGAGCTCGACATCTCGGTTCGCCGTCTTTTCTTCGTCTCTTCTTCTTCTGACCCAGGAAGGAAGGACATACTGACATAAAGCAATTTTCGTATATACGTGCCTTGGAGCAGAGGTTATCCGAAACGATAAACATGACGTGAGACAATGGGGGAGAACCTGTATTTTGATGAATGATGGGTTTCATTACGTTTTACCCTGGAGGACAGTGCAGCAGAGAGAAACGGCTTGTTAAAGTGTGATCAGTCATTTCCCCCTAGTTTTGGATTCATTTGAATCAAAGAGCTTCAGTCTATTTGACTATGGATTGCACGTCAGAAGTCTTTTAAAATTTGTTCGGAAGCTCTCGTTTCTCCAACAGTAGATGAGAGGGTTCCACAAGGCGTTCAAGCTCGCTGCAAAATATGCCCCGTACATGTGTTCTGAACTGATTATTGTTGAGGTGAGAAAACGGAGGCACAGTATTACTACCAACGGTACGAAACTAGCCAGACACAGGCCCACAACGATTGCCACAGTACGGGCAGCTTTCATCTCACGCTTCATGCTCACTTGTAAGTTGCCTTCTTCTTGGCGTATTTGTTTTCGCTGCTTACAAGCAACATTAAAGATGTAACTGTATGAAATGACTACGATAGCTATAGGCACAACCAACAATGTCATGACCAAGAATATAAGGTAGGCTTTGACAGAATTTGATTGCAGAATGAATGGTTGGTTTTTGAAGTGTTTGAAGCAGGGCGTAAGAGCCATCAAAAATTGTGTGAATGTTTTCAACCCGCCTGCTTTGAACGGCTCAGGAAAAACCATACAAACTCCAATTCCCCAAAGCCAAACAGCGATGGAAGCTATCAGCGCTCTGCGATTTGTCACCATGCTTTGGTACCTCAAGGAGAATTTGACGGCGATGAAACGTTCAACGCTGATCAACGCGAGGTGAAGAATGATGATGGAATTGAATGTGAGGTTTAGCATTGATGTGGCGCCACATAATTGGTGAGGAGATGTTTTGGGGCCCAAGATGTTAGTAATATGCAACACAGTGACAACCGCCATCAACATATCCGCTACCGACAAGCTCACCAGTATACTGTTACACGCCTTTCGGAGGTTTGAAAATTTCCAAAACGCTGTTATCACGAGAAGGTTGCCAAAAATAGCGCCAATTGTGAGAAGAGCGTACAAGGAAACGAAGACAACTTTGATCCCGATCGGTAGTTTCTCAGTAAAGCTGTCAGGGATACCACTTGTGTTCATTTTGTAAGAAGGCGGGCCATGCATTTTGAAAGTAGTCAAGGCTTATTCAAACTTGAATTGTTTCGTTGTCTACAGCTTCCGGTTGTGATGGTGCAACGATGGGAAATTGTGCCAGAGATATTACAATTTGTCACTGTGTTCTTCAAAGTGAGCAACAGCTGAAGGAACTAGCCGATATTTCGCTGTCCAAAAGCCTGAATCGCTCGTTGCAGAAGCTGGCGAAGATTTCTTCAGAGTCAATAAAAATATATTTCTCTTTCTTCCTTCGATTCCTTCTAAATAATGATGAACTTGTCAAAGGAATCTTCACTCTTTGTGGCGCATGTTGATATTAACTAACATGTACATACCTTCTATTGCTCAATAAAAAATCACTACTAACTTATATAGCGAATTGAATGTTATCAAACGTGACTTGTAGGCAATGACGTCCAAAGTTTGTCTATTGGTTCCATTCATTTTCGACAGCATATGCTCTTTGAAAATATTTGCATTTAAAAAGAAAACATTTCTAAATTGGTCCGTCTAAAGTTGATTTTCCACATGATAACTTAGCCCTGAGCAATAAATTTTTGAAAGCTAGATGAAACCTGAAATATATCTTCAAATAAATTTTCAAATGGCCAATATGTTTTGCACTCATAAGGAAAGTGACCAATTAAAAAAAATTGTTCAAGGCTTACTGTGCGTTTCTAACCTTCGCTATTGAAAGACTGACTGTTCATCAATATATATTTATTCGGCATTCGGCATATTCTGCAGAACTTTATTAAAATTTCTAATAATCTAGCCTCTGCTCCCCTATAAAAAGTTAAAGGTATAAAGCAATCTATATCAATTATCTCTTATGTTTTAATTTTTTGAAGGTTTTTATTTTCTTTTGTCGCGCCAAGCAAATTAACAGTAATCTTGTGCTTTCAGGATCAGTGCAACTACTAAAGCTAGCGACATAAGGATGTGAGCTGGAAGGGGTCTTGGACGAACAACGCTGTTATGGAACTGTCGAGCCAATTATTTTTGTGCTGATTACCCAAAAGTGAGGAAGAAAGTAAATGCAACACCTTGACGCGAAACTAATGCATTTGGTTGTCATGTGGACGGATCAAAATAATTATTCGTAACACCCATAGGCAAGTGTTATCGATGAAATATTTTGATTTAATTAATTATAAGCACCTGTTTTTTCCTCCTTTTTTTATTCTAACTCAGTTTAGAAGCTAACAGGATATTTTGTTTATTTCAAAATCTAAAAAAAGAAGACCCACATTTATTGAAATATAGGAATGTCATTCACAAATAAGAGTAAATAAATGGTCTCTTGAATTGACAGCTTAACTCTTCCTAAACAGCTGAACATTCAACTCCAGTTCGAACACAGAAGTTCTTATTAAGTTGTTTATTCTTGCAGCGCGTAGAGATATAATTAAGTTTTTTTTTTTCGCTGAAAGTCAACGCGCATTAATCGAAAAAAAAAAAAATGCATTTATCGGAAAAGGAGATGTTTTAATTTTGGGGACCTTAATTGAACTTGGATTTTGAGTAAAAGCCTCAACATAACGTGGCTTTTAACCAAAAGCCTCATCATTTTTAGCCATCAGCTTGTACAGAAAAAACTCACTAGGACCCGAATGCGCAGACTAATTTACAGCAGCCTGCCTCCCAATCTTGTTCCCAGATCAGCGGCTGCGTTCCTTTTGGTCAGCACTAAGGAAATAAGACCTCTGGGATAATCAATTTTAAATCCAGCAAATCGAAATCAGATTGGTTACTATATTTAAGCGGAAGTATCTTTGAATCGGAGGTTTCAAACTGGAAATAAAATGTACTGCCAATGTAAAGACATCAAAAATATAAATTTGGCGACAAAAACAGCCATAGAATCCAAATGCAATCAAATTTACACTTCTGCTTTCACTTTTTGGCAGTGAAGAAATACGAAATAACAACAAGTAAAGATCACATGACTAAGTGGAAAAGGAGCGAAAACTTTTGCGACATGTTGCAGCAGTTTGGCAAAGCTGAATGAATATGACACTTGCGTCGACGGTCGCGTCGAGGTAAACTGATGGACAACAAGTTTTGGAAAAACTTTTCTAATTATCGCCTCTTAAATGTGGTTCATAGTCAATGCTGGCTGTTTAAAATTGTTCCCATCATTGCCTAATGCGGATAAGAGCTTTCAAGCTCTTAATGTTAACTTTCTCGTGCTGTTGAAGGAGCTGAAAGAAGTAAACTTGCAATCCAATCCCACCGCGGTGAGTTATCGATCTGCGAGTTGATCATACTAGAGCGGTAGGATTTCTTGAAGCTTACTCTGTTGAACTGGAACAGATATTCTGTCTGCAGCCGAGCAGAAAGATAACTGAAGGTTGAAAAAAGGGAAACAACCAGCCTATGTTACCGCTACTTTAAAAGCGGAGTATTCAAGAATGCGTCGCCCAAAAAGTTGTTCAGAAAGACAAACCTATTAACGCTGGGAATAACGATCGTCGTCCCTCTTTACACAACAGTTCATTTGTGAGCTTTCTAAGGTTGCTGCTTAAAACCGCGTAAAACAGCTTACTGCGCTCAATATAAACAGCTTAATGGCAGTGTGCGCAATATAATGCTGTCGTGAATTGCACTAAATTTTAGCCTTTGGCGCAGCCTAGTGGAAGTTTTCTTCTCTTGCTCGATTCTTTCTTTTTGTTTATTTTTTTTCCTTTATTTTCCTTTTGTGTTTCCTTTCGTGTTTACAAGAATAAATGAAGATATGTTCTCTAGTCGAACCTTTAATGCACAGTGATAATAACTGTAACACTTGAAAATACATAATCGAAGTTTACAAATATACAATACGGTGTAATAACTAAATGATACGCTGAAAACCATCAGCGATTTTAACGTTTCTTGCTGTCCAAGGCAGATCGTTCCTTTTCTAGATAGTATGGAATGCTAGTAATCATTGTTGACCTGCAGTAACCAAGACTAAATGAGCTTACGAATGTCATTCTTGGGTGTCATTCTCCTAAGCATATAGGCAAGACTAAGTCCCCTTGTCGTCATTATGAGTCGTTCAGGCGCTATTGGCTTAACATTTACCGGGCCGTCCACCTTATCTTAGCCGACCTTGAAATCTCGTTACGCCGTCTTTTCTTCGTCTCTTCTTCTTCTGACCCTCGAAGGAAGGACATACTGACATAAAGCAATTTCCGTATACGTGCCTTGGAGCAGAAGTTATCCGAAACGATAAACATGACGTGAGACGATGGGGGGAGAATTTGCATTTTGATGATGGGTTTCATTACGTTTTACCCTGCAGGACAGTGCAGCAGAGAGACACGGCTTGTTAAAGTGTGCATGATCAGTCATTTCCCTCTGAGTTTTGGATTCATTTGAATGAAAGAGCTTCAGTCTATTTGACTATGGATTGCACGTCAGAAGTCTTTTAAAATTTGTTCGGAAGCTCTCGTTTCTACAACAGTAGATGAGAGGGTTTCGCAAGGTGTTCAAGCTCGCTGCAAAACATGTCCCGTACATGTGTTCTGAACTGAAGCATGGCGTCAGGGCCATCAAAAATTGTGGGAATGTTTTTAACCCGTCTGCCTTTAAGGGCTCAGGAAAAACCATGCACACTCCAATGCTCCAAAGCCAAGCTGCGATGGAAGCTTTTAGGGCTCGGCGATTAGTCACTATGCTTTGGTACCTCAAGGACAACTTGACGGCGATAAAACGTTCAACACTGATTAAAGCGAGGTGAAGAATGATGATGGAATTGAATGTGAGGTTAAGCATTGATGTGGCGCCACATAATTGATCACTTATTGATGAGGAGATGTTTTGGCGCCCTTTCGGAGATTTGAAAATTTCCAAACGCTGTTATCACGAAAAGGTTACCGAAAATAGTGCCAATTGTGAGAAGAAGCGTATAAAGAAACGAAGAGGACTTTGATTCCGATCGGCAGTTTCTCAGCAAAGCTGTCAGGGATACCAGTTGTGTTCATTTTGTAAGAGGGGCCACGCATTTTGAAAGTAGTCAAGGCTTATTCAAACTTGAATTGTTTCGTTGTCTACAGCTTCCTTTTGTGATGGTGCAACGATGGGAAACTATGCCAGAGATTTTACGATTTGTCACTGTGGTCTTCAAAAGTGAGCAACAGCTGAAGGAACCAGTCGCTTTTTCGCTTTCCGAAATCTTGAATCGCTTGTTGCAGAAGCTGCGGCGAAGATTTTTTCAAAGTCACTTAAAATTTCTGACCCCAGTTGATATTAACTTGCATACTTTATATTTGTTAAAAGAAATTTCACTAATTTATATATAGCGAATTCTGTTTTCAAACGAGACTCGAGGACGTGGACGTCAAAGTTTTTCTAGTGGCTTCATTCATTTTCCACTAAAATTATATGCATTTGAAAAGACCATTATTTCTAAATTGGCGTATCTCAAATTCATGTCATTTCGCGTAAATAAGACTTTCTTAGAAGTTTTTTTTTCAAACGATAACTTATTCCCGTGCAATAAATTTTAGAGCTAGATGAAACCCGAAAATTATATTACCAAATGGCCATTTATTTGTTTTGCACCCGTAAAGAAAATTGATTAGTTAAACAAATAGTTCAAGGCCCATTGTGAGTTTCCAGCCTCTGCTATTGAAAGACTGAATTTCAATTTATGTTTTAATCCACATCAAGCACATTTATCGGTCAAATAGTTTGGCTAAATAAACCACCTGTTTTTCCTCCTCTTTGTTACCCTACATCAGTTTAGCAGCTAAAAGGTTATTTCGCTATTTCCAGATCCAAACAAGAGAAGACCGATACTATTAATTATCTTTGTAACAGTTGCAAATTTAGCAAACGTCATTCACAAGTGAGAGTAAATAAATTGTCTCTTTACAGCTAAACCACTTTTCTAATTTTCGTTCCTAAACAGCTGAACATTCAATTCCAGTTCGAGCACATAACTCCTTATTGAGTTGTTTATTCTTAGCACGCAGATATATTAATTAAGTATTTTCACTGACAATCAACGCGTGGTAATTGAAAAAACATACATGGATCGGAAAAAAAATGTCTTAATTTTGCGATCATAACTGAATTGGCTTTAAACTAAAAAAAATTCTTGCAAAATATTTTAGCAAAAAAGGAGCAAACTAAAACAAAACGTCCTTAAAACCTGAATTTCGTTGAAGACAATTGGGCCAGTCAGTTGTTTTGCCAACTGTAAGATCCAGTTACCCCTAAAAATGTCTACTAACGCACCCCCGTCCCCCTATTTTCGAATTCTCTATTAAACATCCCCTCCAATAAGCTCTCCGTGGTAGAGTCTTCCACTTTGCGACTCTTTTAAATTTTCGCTAACGTTTTGCATACTAAAAGGGTGAATATGCCCGGCACTCCTATCGGGCGGAGCTTCCCTGAAAAGCCCACCAAAAGGAAGAAGTTGAACTTTATACATGTTTTCACCATATCGAAAAAACATTTCTACTTCCCGATTGGTGCTTTCAAGACGAAAAGCTATTGCACTTAATTTATTACTGGAACATGCAAACATGCGACAACCCGGAATCTCGGTTTTTCAGTTAAAATTTTATTCAGTTTGAATTTGTTTCAGTTCGTTTCACCGAAAAAAAAATAATAATGCTCACGTTGGCGTCGATAAATAATTGGGTAACATGACTGACTGAACTGGCTGAAGAGACAGCCAGCGTAAAATTTCAGCTGAAAACATTTGGGTTATTTTTCTTCTTTTCTACCCTGACGAGCTTTGGATTCGATCACAGCTTCAGATACGGAAAGGATTTCGAATTCGAGTGAATCGATAATTTCAATAGGAACAACGATTCAATTTTGGACTAAAACAAGTGAAATGATATGGATAATTGTTTATTTCCCGTGCCGTTTCCACGGGCTCTAAAACTTAAAACGCATGAAACCCCGACAGCTGTAAAATTTCAGGTGAGAATATTTACTTTCCTCCCGCTTTTCATGGTCCTGAAAAAGCTTTGGATTTCGATCCGAAATATAAAAATAATAAAAGCTGGTAATAGATAGGCACAAAGCATGTTAAATTAGAAGTGAATAGATAATTTATGAACAAACGGTTTCAATATTGGACTGGA
This sequence comes from Pavona decussata, assembly GCF_977016875.1. Lineage (NCBI taxonomy): Eukaryota > Metazoa > Cnidaria > Anthozoa > Scleractinia > Agariciidae > Pavona > Pavona decussata. Next base: position 429,253 of record NW_028145587.1, read on the forward strand.
GACAAGTTAGGCAATAGTTTATTTTCATCGGCAGCTCCATGGACTTCGCCATGTAACTGACACACGAAAGGTCGTACTTGCCTAGTTCCTAGGCCTCTCTCTATCTTTAGTCTCGGTCAATCCATTTCGGTTCACGGGGTCCAATCTAAAAAGCGCTCTTCTCGGATACGTCACCGAAAAGTATTCGCCATGAGGGCCTGGGAGAAAGCCGCACAGCAACTAGCATGCAGGAAAGGGTGGCACAAGGGCGTTGCACGCAGAGACAGCTGGGGGAAAGTACGAGTTCAGATAAAACCCGCTGAACACGAATGTAAATGTAAATATATGTTTCATATATTTACATTTATTTATGAACATGAATTTCTTCGACACTTGTTAGGAAAACGGAAAAGGAAAGAAACGATACAAGGAAACAAATAAAACGCTGGTCAACAAATACTCGAGGGCCATGTCATGATCATTACAAAAACAATTTTTATACTTTTTTACTTTTATTTAAACTCATTTTGCAGCTGACATGCAGCTGAATTACAGAGTTAAAATACAATAGAACCATAGAGTTGATGTTCGCGGGCGTAGATGTGTTTTTGGCCCGACTCAGGCTCATTTACTAAAATGAGTTCTGAGAAGGGCCAAAAACATATTTACGCCCAAGAATATCAAATCTATTACTATTATAATAATTATAGAGGGCATTAACAAAAGGAATCAAAGACAGTACAGTAAGCGATCACGATATCTTCTGTGAACGCTGCCGGAATCACGTCGGCGTTTATTTTATTGTACAAAAGCTTTCGTTGTCACAAAAACTTTGGCAGAACACCGCAAAATTTGTCAAAAGAATCTTTGTTTCTAAGTTTCCAAAAGGAAAATAACAGAATTTTGTAAACAGCTAAGAAATAGTCACTTACGACTGTTAAAATTAATTGTGCAATTGCTTAACTAAGCGGGTTTCGCTCAAAGAAGACAAATTACACTCACTCGCCTCTGGCCGTGGAGCTACTACAGGCATTATTTCCACCATCGCCCACAGTTTCTGTATTAAAGTCCTCTTCATCTAGCTCAGACGACTGAGAATTTGCTTCTTCGTTAAGTTTTCCATCGATTTTGTGGCTCAAAACAATTTCTTTGCAGATGGCAGCGCTTCCAGTCAAACAAGCAAGAAAAAGGCGCGAACAGTTGAATGGCTTGAGTTCTGATTGGCTGGCTACGTTATTTTCTTCTTTCTTATTGGCTCAGAGCAGCGGGCTAAAATATATTTTTGCCCGCTGAATTCTTCATTTTAGCTCGCAAAATACGCCGCAATGCCCGATGAAATTATTATAATAATAAGTATATGAAATCAAATGGTGACGAGTGAAATTAGGAATTAATTTTACGCGCATTTTGTCATGTCAAAATTCTAATAGTTTCCCGAGCCTTTCGCAAGTGAAATTATTTGCTAATTTCACAAGTATACCATTTGATTACCTTTTAATATCATGGGTGACAAATTACGCTCAGAATCGTGGTCAGTTCCGTCTTGTTCACACACGCAGGCAAAAACTGCTCGGGTACTTCATCCAACTGCTCAGGACGAACCGTCTCATGGTTTTTCTCAAGGCCATTTTCATCACACCAGTTCTCAAAAACCTTCACCCAGTTAATTGTGCTCTTTGGCGTATTTAATGCCTTAACTTCTTTCATGCGTAACGTCTTAAAACCTGGACGCCCTTTTGGCACTAAGATATAGGAAACGTTGCCATAGCAATTTCAAAATTTCATTCGTCACCCATGATATTATTACTTATATTTTCTCTTTTCTTGTAACGTAAATAGTTATGTGCTCTATATTTATTATCACGTTGTAATTAACTATATTATATCCTTCTTGCACTTAAATCACACCCACTAGCGGGTTCTGCTACCTGTGCTGAAGGACGATGAAGTTGGATCCGAAACAGGTGCACTCTAAAAAAAGTCGTCATATAATTTATTTTCTGCCTGCTGGCTCTACAGAAATTGGTAACATTTTCGAAATGCAGGGAATGTTCTTGTTTGAAATACGAAAATGAGAAAACCATTTGTATTATCAGTATACGTCTGAGCTAAATCCCGTGCTTGTTATTGAATAACTAGCCGACTAAGCTCTGAAAAACCGATCACTAAATTGAAATCCGGCTCATCTGACTAATCAGTTATACTGTGACAAAGATGACAAAGCAAGAAAATATCCTGCCCTAGGAAGGTTTACTTGCCTTGCTCATTTATGAAATATTCTGAGTTGTTTAGTAGCTATAGTAACAATGAATAAAGTCAGTAAGTAATATCGAAAGATTTTTTTAGATTAATATTTAAGATCGATTTCTTTGTCTACGTTTCACAAAGCTGTAACGTTCGTTTTTTATCTTTAAGTCATCTAAGGTTGTCCATTCATTTAAACTATAATAACCAATCTACGACAATATTTCGAAACTTTAATTACCTTGTACCAACGTTATTGGCCTCATACTGAACATTTACAGCTTTAGGATTGGCTTGATGTGTAACGGCACCATGAATCAGTCAATTAAAATGTGTATTTTACAGTTCTGTTCGCTTGACTGTGAAATGTTTCTTCCTGATCATGGTTATATCCGACCATATCGTTCGTCATCGCAGAAGTGGAGTACTCGAACACAACGACACACGACAAAAGCACATGATGAGTTTAACTTTGATGTAGTAGAACTAATTATTCTTCGTACAGCTAGCTTGTGCTGTCGTCAGTCGTTGCCTAACGGCGAAATTATGTCCTTGAAACCATTGCCAGGGAGTTAAGCGCACTTTATAAACCGCGAAAAGTGCTTTTGAATTGTTTTCGTTTCTCCTCCTCCACCGATGGCGATGAAACCAAATGCAACGTCTTCGAAGATGAACTTTAAATGTTTTCGCCGTTTTACGGCTGTCTAATGTGTTTACCTGTAACCATGCTATGAATGAGTCCATTAAAATTTAAAGCTTGTCAACCTTTTTTCACCGTGATCACTATTCTTGACATATTGCCCGGGAAGCAAGAAGAAAGGAGGACAGACTGGGAGGAGTGGAAACCGACGTTGTACAAGAAGACTTTAATATTTACCTAGATTTGTTTCCTCTTCGTTTGTAATCCACGTTTTACTTGTCGATTACAGTCGCTCAGTTTTCCACTGTTATAAGCGTGCGATATCAACAGCGTCGGCTAACAGGGAAATGCTCACGCCCTCACTAGGTGCACTTCAGTAGTCTGCGAAAAGCGTCTCTAAATTGTTTATTTTTCCAGCAGTAGATAAAAGGACTACAAACGGCGTTTAAACAAAATGCAAAGGCGTGAACAAAATACCTATAATATTTGAGCTTTGGACGGTGAAAATCATCATCAGGTAGCTTGCCGAGAAAACGAAGGCTTGTAGTGATCAAGAGTGGGACGATACCGAGAAGGCACACTGCCACAACAATGGCGAGAGTGCGAGCGCCTTTCATTTCACGCTTAATTATGGCAATTACATGGATGTTGCTTTGTTCTCTGATCTGTTTTCTGTGCTTGTGGGACACAATAAAGATGTAGCCGTATGAAAATAGAATGATCGCCAGAGGGATGACAAGCATGGACGTGACCAAGAAGATCAGATACCCGTTTGACGCCGGTGCTCTGGGTGTTGGCCTGCACGGATGGTATTTTTGGATCTTGGCGCATGGATGCACAGCACGAACAAGATTTCTGTAGGCCTCGTTGTTGCTTGCTCTGAGAGCCTGTGGAAAGGCAACAGTGACAGCCACAGCCCACAGCCACACCGCGATGGACGCGAACAGCACCCGGCGCTTAGTCACTATGGTGTGGTATCTCAAGGAGAATTTGATGGCGATAAAACGTTCAACGCTGATCAACGCGAGATGAAGGATAATAACAGAGATGAATGTGAAGCTGAACCATGCCTCCACCCTGCAAATTCTCTTCAACATATGGTCGTCATGAGATCTTAGAAAAAGAGACATTCCACTAATGTTTATGATCAAAGCGATCACTATTAAACTGTTCGCGGTACACAAACTCACCAGAATCACATTGGACGCAGTTCGCAGGCTATAAAATTTGTAGAAGGCTATGGTTACCAACGAATTTCCACACACGGCAGCGATTATCACAACACATTCAACGCTGATTAATGTGCTGAATGCCATCAGCGTGTTCTCAATGGAAGTGCTAACAGAGAAATTAGTATGTGCTCCACTACAATTCCGTTCTCGTTGGTCCATCGAATAATTACCCAACATGATGTAACTTTGTGGGTCGCTGAAGAGATGCGGCTTCAAGGAAAACAGACCGAGTTAGCACCAGTATCGTTTTCTGTAATTTTTCTTCGATACCGACCAACTTTTAGTGGTTAAAATTAATATGAACAACGATTCAATATTGGCGTAAAGTAAGTGCGCTGATATGGATTGAAGTGTTTATTTCCTGTGCCGTTTCCACGTGCTCTAAAACTTTAAACGCACGAAACCCCAACAGAAAATTTCAGGTGAAAATATTTACTTTTCTCCTGCTTTTCATGATCCTGACAAAGCTTTGGATTTCGATCCGAAAAATAAAAATAATAAAAGCAGGTATAGATAGGCACAGAGCATGTTAACTTAGAAGTGAATCGTTAATTTATGAACAAACAGTTTCAATATTGGACTTGAGACAAATTAAGCAATAAATGATCATTTATTTTCAGTGGCAGCTCCATATGCTACGCCACGTAACTGCAGGGGCGTAGCTACCTGTAAGCACATACGCACGTGCGTACCTGAAAACGTCGAAAATAAAATAAGGTAAAATCAGTTAAGATATAATAAAATAAGTAAAACATAATAATTTGATAAAAAATACAATTTCAATAATTTCTTGTCTGGACGGATTTGGAAAAATGTGCGTACCTCTGGCGAAATCCTGGCTACGCCCCTGAAAAACCCAAAGGTCGCACTTGCCTAGTTCCTAGGCCTCTCTCTATCTTTAGTCTCGGTCAATCCGTCTAGGTTCCCGGGGTCCAATCGAAAAAGCGTTCTTCTTGGATACGTCACCGAAACGTATTGGCCATAAAGGCCTGGGAGAAAGTCGTACAGCAACTAGCAGGTAAGGGTGGCACAAGGGCGTTGCACGCAAAGACAGCTAGTGGGAAAGAACGAGTTCAGATAAAAGCGGCTAAACACGAATTTGATCGGCACTCGTTAGGAAAACGGAAAAGAAAAGAAACAAAACAAGGAAACAAATAAAACGCTGGTTAACAAATACTCGAGGGCCATGTCATGATCTTTACAGAAAGGATCCCATTCTTTTTTATATACATTTCTTGTACTTTTATTTTTCTATAAACTCATTTTGCAACTGATATGTTGCTGAATTATAGAATTAAATACAATAATAATCAGCAATATTTTTACTTTTCGTGTAACGTTGTAAATAGTTATGTGCTCTATATTTATTGTCACGTTGTAATTAGCTATGTTATATCCTTCTTGCATTTGAATCACACCCACTTGCGGGGTCTGTCACCTGAACTGAAGGACGATGAAGTTTCATCCTAAAGAGGTGCACTCTAAAAAAAGTCGTCTTAAAAGTTTTTTACTGCCTGCTGCGGCTCTACAGAAATTTTGAAAACTTTTAGAACTGTTACTTAATGAGATATCTCTGAATTGAACCTTTGAATTCCAATAGCGTTTGTACAATTTAGCTTAATGCCACCACTTCCAGGCGTCGAGACAACTTTGTGGCAACCTGTGTGTCGATGAAGGGCAGAGAATGTTTGAAATATACAAAAATTAAGAAAACCATCTCATCCATCTATGAGCTAAATCCCGTGCTTGTTATTGAATAACTAGCCGACTAAGCTCTGAAAAACCGATCACTAAATTGAAATTCGGTTCATCTGACTAATCAGTTATACTGCGAGAAAGAAAACATTCTGCCCTAGGAAGGTTTACTTGCCTCATAGTTGCTCATTTATAAAATATTCTGAGTTGTTTGTTTAATAGCTATAGTACAATGAATAAAGTCATTTAAGCAATTTTTAATATAGAAAGATTTTTTTAACATCAATTTTTAAGGTCGATTGCTTTGTCTACGTTTTTCAAAGCTGTAACGTTGGTTTTTTACTTTTTAGTCATCTAAGATTGTCCATTCATTTAAACTGTAATAACCAATCTACGACAATACTTTGGAACTTTAATGACCTTCTACCAACGTTATTAGCTTCTTATTATATAGCTGAACTGGTCCTCGATGAAAAGGAGCATTCTGATTGGCTCCCTGTGCGGTCCGAATTTTCTTATACGGACTGCTAAGATGGACCTTGAGTTTTGACAACACAAAGTAAAAACTGTTTCCAATTAACTTTATATAGTATGAACTGTCGGCTTAAATCGTTATGTCGGAGTTTTACTCCGAGAGCACTGACGAAGAAACGAAAAAAAACTCTGAAAACAACAAACTCAACGAAGAAACCAAAGAAAATTCCGTCGAGAAGGCCTCAGAGTACCGCGACTTCATTGAGCAACAGCAGGCCAAAAGCACTACAGAAAAAAAAAACAAATCTGACCTTAAAATATGGGAAAAATTTTTCCACCAACGGGAAAAGAAAGAAAAATGGCGACGAATACGAAGCTGGAACTCTAACTTGTCTTCTACGAAGTATCCAGCGTTATTTTAATACCCACGGGTCACAAGCCAATCTCATTCAAGGTGACGAATTCAAGCTATCCCGAGAAGTCCTCAGTGCAAAAAGAAAACAGCTTGTCGTGGAGAGAGGGAAAGGCAATCGTCCACAAGCAAGCCGAGAAGTCACCGCTGTTGAAGAAGACAAGCTCTTTCGCCTCTTTGCTTAAAGAGAATTTGGCGAGCACAACCCGGTTGCTCTACAGCGCACAGTTTGGTGGCTCCTGGCTTTACATTTTGGCTTTAGAGCAAGAGATGACAGAAGAAGGCTTCAGTGGGGCGACGTCAGCCTTGAACTGACCCGGACACAGGCAATGAAATGCTGGTCTGGAAAGCCGTGAGAGAGGCTCAAAGCCGCGCCAGGGGCAGGACAAAGCAAGCGGCCACCGAGCATTTTATACTACTGCTAAAGCTACTGATAACGAGCGATGTCCAGTCAAATGTTATAAGCTGTTTAGAAGTCACACGCCCATCGAGATTAATCAACCAGAGGCACCATTCTACTTGGCCGTAAAACATCAAAGAAAGGCTACTGATGCAGTGTGGTACAAGAAAAGTCCGCTTGGCAAGAATGAAATTGGGAAGCTACTCACCAAGGCTACCCAAAACGCTGGTTTGCCAGAACGCGTTAGTAATCACTCGGTTCGAAAGACTTTCATTTAACGATTGCTGGATTCAGATGTTCCTGAAAATTACGACCCCAACTGAGTGGACATCGAAATCTGAAAAGCATACAAATCAGCATCCATTCAGCATCAACGAAGAATGTCGTTAGCTCTCAGTCGCTCAACAACCACAAGCAAGCTCCAAGCAGTTGGCAATACGCAGGCAAGAACTACGGAGGAAAGTATGACGATCACAAAAGAATCCAGATCGGTTGTTTTCCAAGGAGCAAATTTCCAAAACTGCTCGTTTTACATCAGCCACCGCTTCACAAGTTTCGAGCCATTTTAAGCAACGATGAAGACGATTGAAATATAATTTTGACTACAAAAGCTTCAATTTCATCGATTTTCATTCATTTCATAGTAAGTCTTTCTCACAAGTTGACACTTTTAAACATTCAGCACTTTTAAGAAATGCATTTTCTTCCGAATCTTAAATGAGCTAACTTTTCATTTCTCGAACTTTTTCACATCGATTGACGAGACATGTCAAACTTTATGTGTCAAACCTTGACCAATAATATAAGAAGTCGCCTTTTTGTGCGCGAGCCAATCAGAATTATTCCACGAGGTTTTTGTTTGTGTGTACGCGTCAGCATTGAAAAGACTTCCTTGCACTTTTTCTCGCACACCTTGAACATAACCAAGTTTCACGCGGACTAGAAAGCAACAAGCGGGAAAGCCTAATAAAAACCTTATCGAACTAGCTTGTTCGGTCCGTATTGGGAAAATATATTTTTGCAAAAAATTAACTCGACCAATATTTTCGCAATACGGACCTCACGCTAGTTCAATAACATATATATAACTAAATATTTACAGCTGTACGATTGGTTTGATGTGTATCGGCACCATGAACCAGTCAATTAAAATGTGTATTTCTACAGTTCTGAAAGCTTGTGAAATGTTTTTTTCTTGATGGTTGTGTGTCCGTCCATATCGTTTTTCATCGCAGGAGTGGAGTACCCAAACACAAGGACACACGAAGCACATGATGCGTTTAACTTTGATGCAGTAGAACTAATTATTCTTCGAATAGCTAGCTTGCGCTGTCGTCAGCCGTTCCTTAACGGCGAAATATGTCCTTGAAGCCACTGCCAGGGAGTTTAGCGCAGTTAACAAACCGGGAAAAGTGCTTCTGAATTGTTTTCGTTTCTCCACCTCCGCCGATGGCGATCAAACCAAATGGAACGTCTTCGAAGATGAACTTTAAATGTTTTCGCCGTTTTACGGCTGTCTAATGTCTTTACGTGTAACGATACGATTAACATTTTAAGCTTGTAAACTTTTTTCACGGTGATCGCTATTCTTGACATATTGCCCGAGAAGCAAGAAGAAAGGAGGACAGACTAGGAGGAGTGGAAACCGACGCTGTGCACGAAGGCTTCACTTCTTATGTAGAGTTGTTTGCTTTTCTTTTGTACTCCACGTTCTCCTCAGTTGTCGTTAACGGTCGCTGAGTTTTCCACTGTTATGAGCGTGTGATGTCCACAGCATCAGCTAACAGCGAAATACTCGCACGCTCACTTGGTGCACTTCAGCAGTCTGCGAAAAGCGTCTCTAAATTGTTCATTTCTCCAGCCGTAGATAAAAGGACTACAAACAGCGTTTAAACAAAATGCAAAGGCGTGAACCAAATACTTAACACATTTGAACTTTCGAAGGCGAAAATCATCATCAACTAGCTTACGGAGAAAACGAAGGCTTGTAGAGATCAAGAGTGGGACGATACCCAGAAGGCACACTGCCACAACAATGGCGAGAGTGCGAGCACCTTTCATTTCACGCTTAATTTTGTTACTTTCTTGAATGTTGCCTTGTTTTCTGATTTGTTTTCTGTGCTTGTGGGACACGATAAAGATGTAGCCATATGAACATAGAATGATCACCAGAGGGATGACAAGCATGGACGTGATCAAGAAGATCAAGAAGATCAGATACCCGTTTGACGCCGGTGCTCTGGGTTTTCGCCTGTACGGATGGTATTTTTGGATCTTGGCGCATGGATGCACGGCACGAACAAGATTTTCGTAGGCCTCGTTGTTGCTTGCTCTCAGAGCCTGTGGAAAGACACCAGTGACAGCCACAGCCCACAGCCACACCGCGATGGACGCGAACAGCGCCCGGCGATTAGTCACTATGGTGTGGTATCTCAAGGAGAATTTGATGGCGATGAAACGTTCAACGCTGATCAACGCGAGATGAAGGATAATAACAGAGATGAGTGTGAAGCTGAACCATGCCTCTACCCTGCAAATTCTCTTGAACATATGGTCGTCATGAGTGCTTAGATATAGAGACATTCCGCTAACGTCTATGATCAAAGAGATCACTATTAAACTGTTCGCGGTACACAAACTCACCAGAATCACATTGGACGCAGTTCGCAGGCTGGAAAATTTGTAGAAGGCTATGATTACCAACGAATTTCCACATACGGCAGCGATTATCACAACGCATTCTACGCTGATTAATGTGCTGAATGCGATCAGCGTTTTGTCAGTGGAGAAATTAGAATGTGCTTCGCTACAATTCCGTTTTCTTTGGTCAATCAAATACTGACCGGACATGATGTAACTGTGTGCGTTGGTGAAGAGATGCGACTTCAAGGAAAACAGACCGAGTTATAGCATATCTGTTTCGTTTAATGTCATTTTTCTTCGCTACCAGCTTTTAGAATTAACCAGACCAGTTAAATGCCATCTGCACGAAGGTGTTGTCATCTTTTGACTATTACGACTGCAAATTAGCATTTGTAGTATTTGACGATTGGTATCATATGTTTTTTTTAATATTAAAACAAAACGGATAAAAACTGGATTTCTTTTGGAATAATTCTATGAGGAAGAGAAAACCCTCAATTCACGTACTTGCATTTTTTTCCCTACCTTTTCACCAAAAGTAAAAGGAGCATTATAGTTTTTTTTTATTTTTTATTTTTTTTTTATCATATCCTTTTTTTAGATTTTCGACTGACTGGTTAAATTAGCACTGTCTTCTGATCGTCAAATTCATTTTTAAAACAGAGGCGCATTAAGCGTTCAAATAACAATTATTGTTAAATTTGTCGCCTAAAAAGGAGATAGGACCGACATGCTTATTGACAAACTATGACAACCTCAAATAAATTCAATTCGTGAATCTTCGTCAAATTTGTTGCATAAAAAGGAGATATAACCAGGAATGACAAACCATGACAATCAACCTAAAATAGTTTTTTGAGAAATTGTCAGTTTACAGGAGTACATATATATATATATATATATATATTGTAAGTCAACTTTTGTTTTGTTTTATATTGTTTTACGGAAAATGGAAATTAAACGGGGGAAGCTTAGCGTTCTAGCCTAGTGTGAAAGCCGTCTCAACTTGTTTTGCGTGTATTTTAGAACATTTATCAAATTGTTTCCCCAGACTGCATTCTTCTTCGGAGTGGAGCGTTATTGGAAGTAATCCTTTAAGTTGTTTGTGAATACAATGACAAATTACTGGCTCCTTTGTTCCTGAAAGTAAACGGCGTTGAATCTGAATCGAAGCGAAAGCGCCTGAATTTGGTAAACTTTTTGGGTAAGTACCGTCGAAAAGGAGTAGAAATGGATAAACTCATGATATGGCTCCTTTTTGAAATTGAAACGATTATTAGTAGCTGGATATTTTTATTCAAATAGGAGCTACAGGAACTTAAATATAGCAAAAAGGAAGGCTAACATTAATGTTCGGCTTCAATTCAGCCGTATTTTGGGTGAGCGAGCGCTCATTTGTCGATTTACACCTGTTTGGGAGAGGCGGGGTAATTATGTTAGTGCATGCAGAAGGTTGTTCAAAATGTCAAGAGAAACAAATGTTTTGCGCAGGATAATTAAAGTTGGGAAATACTAAACTTAATTGATAAAACAGTAAATTTATACCACGCTCGTTTATGATGCTTCATCTCTACACGCTGACAATAGAAAAGCTAAAATTCCTAACTTTTTTCTCTCAGAATTATAAAGAAGCTTGTAATTTTAAATCTGTGGATAAAGCCGTACGGCCATTATCATTTTAGAATCCAAAATAAAATAATAGATCATAGATTGAAGCTGTGCCGCCCAAAAACCGCCCGAGGTTTTCCGCACGTTCGCTTTCGCTCCTCACCTCCCCTAGAAGGGATATTTTTGTTCTCTATTGTTCTAATTGTCTTTCGAAAAGACTGACCAATCAGAATCCATCATCTGTGTATGTATTTTTAGGACTTAGGGTGGACTAGTCACAAAAAGGTCTTTGTCTACGCAATGAACCCATTTTTGAGGAAAATGGCCGAGACGTGGAGTTCGCGTAAATTTTCAGACGCCGATTTCGCTTTTCGAAACGGTAAGTGGAAAGAAGAACTGCAAAGGAATAATCGACAGTTTCAACGGCGGAAATCCGAGAATTAACGGCGAAGAAATTGTACTTCGAGGAGAAATTGCGGTTTTATTCAGTCGGCGAGCAGCCAGACATCTCAAATCAACATTTACCCCACGGACTTTCTTGGTAATGATTTTCGAGTGCTTCTAGGAATACAACTCACAAAGAATTACAGGTTGATTGTGAATTTGTATTGGAATAATATTCTCGTTGACCAATTCTTCGTACTCCGTTTTCGTGCTCAGTTTTTTCAAAATATTTGAAAAACGTGCTTCGCACGGGTCGATAAATTCGCTTCAAAATTGACTCGCAATTTCTTCAAATCGCTTGCGAGACGGTCGCCTCGCGGCCAAAATTATGCGCGTTTCCTTCTTAGGCCTATACAAAGACATTTGAATAAATTTATTATTTAGGAAAGTTTTTTTGTCTGTTTTTCTTTCTATTTTCATTGATGAAACGTATCTTGCGTCAGAAAAAAACACGTATTCTCGAGAGCGGATCAAATTACTGCCATGTGACGTGAGGATCAAATTTCATCGAAAGTTTCGAAATTTTTACCGTCAGGTTTGTTTTTTGGGTAATCTTTAATTCGCAGCTTCGATAATTAGAAATTCTAACTATCCTACACCAAAGGAATGCTTTTTCTTTGACCAAGTAAGTTGTGTATTTCTACTGCACACGGGGATAATTATTAACATGCTAATTTGTGAAATTGCTGGAATACACCCGGACTGCAATGTTTTAAGGTGAATTAACAAATAAAGAAGCCTCGACTGTGCTCTGTTCTGTTGTAAGCACGTAGGAAACGGCTTGAGCACGAAAGAAGTGTAGGGGGAAACACGGGACGTAGTCGAGTGTTTCTCCCTAATTCTTTAGTGCTCTACTGAGCCGCTATCTATAGTAAGTGCCTTACAACAGAACAGAGCACAGTCGAGGCTTCTTTGTTTGTTTCATGTTAAAGAATCCTTTTATTTCCCCACGCATTCACCCTCATTTTCGAAACAAACTTCCTTTTCCAAACGAACAGAAGTGCTGTCAGCGTGCATCTGTACTCTCATAAAGCACGCTAAAATAAGCCAATCACAATCCTTGTTAGAATGCTTCAAATGATTTGATTGATTGAACAAGACGAAAGCTGCCAAACATGTCAAAGCAAAACATCAAAGTTCACAAACCTTGCATAGTTAGAAAGTAAAGCCAGTGCTTCTTCATAGTTTTTCCGTTTTGAAATCAGGATGGAAAAGTAAACGGTTCAATGAAATCCGGTAGATCTGTGGCCGGTGAGGGTAAAAGGCGGAAAGAGTTTGCGGAATGGTATGTGGAATGGCGTGCGGAATGGTATAATTATGCGAAATACGATTTACGCGGGAAATAAATTAACTGAAGAGCGCATCCTGTTTTCGCGCCAATTTTATAAGAGCAGCAGTTTTTTCGATGTTGCGGACTATTAAACAACCAAACAACAGATCGAGAATTAGAAAATATACGCCTGGGATGGAACATGTCCGGATCGCTGGTTAGGAAGTGACAGTGAAGAAATCGATGACGTTTCGCATTCAAGGAAATAAGAATAAATTAAATTTCTAGTTGACAAAAAGAACGTGGCAGCGAGTAGCCTAGACAAAAAGCAACACCAGACTGGAGAAATAACATCAGTCTAAGGCCAAAACTATTATGTGAGAAATTTTAAATTTAAACTCGGTCATTTTATCGGACTCTTTGACGGTTACAATTTGTACAACTCATAGGAAAAATATGTTCTACTTTTTCTCACCTCACATTTTCGTCGAGCGACGAGTACGCAAGTCACTGTTGAGCTGCTGAGCTAGCTACCTAGCTATTTAATACTATAGTTCAGTTACGCGTTATCGAACTAAACATATCCGTCTTTAATTAAGGTCTTTCAGTGCCAGACGTCCCAACCTAAAATGAGATTTAAAGGCGAAAAAGCCCTAGAGCAAAAAAGCAGATGACAAGTATGGTGTCTAATTATCGACACTGGTTGTTTGAAAGGTTTTGAAACTATTCTTATCACAAATGCATTTTGGTCAAATTGTTGTTCATTTTCCCGCTCATGATAAATGAATCATCGAGCATACAGGGTATGAGAATTGATCTTTTACCGAGGGTTTAAAAAAAAAGAAAAAAAGGTTTATTATTTGCCCTCGGTAAAGGATCAATCTTTGTCCTGAGAAGACTTCACGCTGCCACGTTATTTTTGTCAACCGAAGTCGCATGGAGTAAAGTGAACATGAAATTTAATTTACTACGGATTTACTCATAGTTCCTTGAATGCGAAAACTATAAACAGTTTTCATCGCTTTCTTTACCCTCACTTCTTCCAAATCAACAATCAGACGATCAAATCCTCGAATTGTTGTTAATATTTAGCAAGAGTCTGCAGCATCAAAAAAGCTGCTGCTCTTATAAAATTGGCGCGAAAACATGACGCGCTCTTCAGTTAGTTTATTTCCCGCGTAAATCGTATTTCGCATAATTACGCCATTCCGCACGCCATTCCACATACCATTCCGCAAACTCTTTCCGCCTTTTACCCTCACCGATCTGTGGCTCATGAAAATCTGGACGTTATGGCAGTTCGGAAACAAACTGCTTCAAAAACTTGCGGCTAGCTAATTAAAGTTTCAGTTTTCTCAATTTTTTTGTTTGATTTTTTTACACGAAAATATGGCTAACGAGCATTTACCGTATTTGAGCTTTTAACACTATACTTAAGCTTAAGCTTTTTTTTTTACATCTTTCGTTCAAAAACTTGAGCTGCCCATTTTGACGTTTTTCGTCTCTGCCTTCGTTGTAATTTCGGCGGTTGACATGTTTACAAATCTCTGTTTTTCTGTGTTTTCATCGCTAACTTCTTCGGAAACTTCACTTTCAATCACCGTGTTATTTGCACTGTTATACACAGGATGGTCTATATCCATTGAAGCTATAAGCTTGATTTCGTTTCCTAGGTTTGATATAAGACGTCTGGGTAAACAAATATAAATAAGTAAAAAACCGAGAAAGAAGTCCAGGCATTTCACAAACAGGCTGATATTGTGACACCATTGCTCCGTGCATCTGTACTCTGATAAAGCACGCTATTTCAACCAATCAGCGCGCGCGTTATATCGAAACTTTACTATAACAAATATTGAAGCAAAAATTGAATACAAGAAAGCGAATAAATATAAGCTTTTTACGGCGAGAAGAGAATATAAAAGAGTCCATAAAGTTAAATGTTATCGTACGTTTTTAACTGAACAAGTTTTAGAATTTCTAGGAATAAGCTAAATTATTTGTTTACAATATATGCTGGATAAGGTGGTTACAACTTTTCAGGCTGTGTATGAAAGTCTAAGGTTTGACCGTCAAAAAGAGCAATTCTTTCCATGTGGTATTGCTTTTTGTTTTAATATTATTATTATTATTATTATTATTATTATTATTATTATTATTATTATTATTATTATTTTTTGTTTTTCTTTTTTTTTAAAGATGGCGCTACCTCTTCAGTCTTAGGATGAAATAAATGAAATCTAGTCGACAGTACGTTTTTGTGGTGTAGTGTATTAGTCTTTACAAAGGTGTTCTAACTTAATTATTTTGTTTGTGGATAAAATCCTACGGTAGGTCCATTTAAAGCTAGTCAAGTTAAACCTATTTTTTTGTAAAACAATTTTAAAATCTTCCCTAAGTTAGTGTCTAAATTGTAACCAAATGTCTTGTGACTTTTACTTTAAGTCATAAGTTTTATAGTATTTTGTTTATGTTGTAAGTGGTATTGTAAAAAAAGTTAGTAGCGTAAGTAGCCCGTATCAACGGTAAGTAATTGTATATGTTTCAAGTAATGAAAGTATTGAATTGTCAGTAGACTGATTGTATTGTGAATAGTGTAAGTAACCCGTATTGAAAGTAATGTAAGTATTTTATTGTAAGTAGAGTGTTGTATTGTTAGTGGTGTTAAGTAACCCGTATTGTAAGTAATGTAAATAACATGTTTTGCAAATTAAAAACAAAAGCTATTATTTTTTTCATATAAACTTATAAAGTGGCATTTTTTGTTATTTAATACTTTATTGGTAATGACAGATATTAGTTATATTACAATAACAGAAATGAAAATCCACAAAAAATTAAAACATAACTGTTATAGTGTTAATTAACTAGGTTTATACAATAGGTAACATGATTAGGTGTAATGGTTACGTAAGGTATATTACGTATCACACGTCCCAGAACGGAACTTTATATAGTTAAGAGAGAATGTCTGTGAAGACCGTGTGATATCACTAAAATGTGGCACATGCTTCAAAAATTCAATATCTTCATATTTCGCTCAGAGATACCCTATGATAAGCCAACAAACGTGATATATTTTTTTTGTTCAAAGCTGGCTGTATTTTCAAGAAAATTCTCAAAAACTGTAAGGGGCGCCGACCGTCATAAAATGGCGGAAATTAGTGCGTCGAGTAACAACACAAGAACTTCGCTCGTGTAAAGCGCAAAAGGAAGCACGGTTTTTTCAAATTGGTATATTTGTGTAAGAGACATTGGCAAATGATTCAAGTCTAAAACCAGGATTGTTTATCAAACTGGGAATGCACGGCAAGAGTTTAAAAATCACCAATATTTCATTGTTTAAAAATCTCATTTTGGAGCAGTTTTTCAATAAACGTTTTTCCCATGCGGTATAACTCAGAAGCGCTTGAAATTAAGGCTGTGATTAGTGGAAATAGTCTTCTTTTCAAGGATATAAAAATTAGTCTGGGGCTTTTAACTTCTGCACGGAAAAAACGATGCTCTATGTCGAGAAAAATCACAAACTCCACTTGTCAACAAACACAAATAATCGAATTAGAGTCTGTTATCGAAGCCAATATTCCAAGCAAATCTTAGTGCTTAGCACCGTATTTGATTTGAAAGTCAACATTACAAGTTTACCTTGCAAAACTTGTGGCTGTAGATTGCTTTTCATCCCCACTCTTCCTTCAAAATTGTTATCTTCCCTTCGACCATGTTTACCAAAGCACAAGTAATCAACAACCATACGTATGACTCCTGCATGAAACATTACAGTTCCTGACAGATTCAACCATATTTGAGTCTCCACACAGCTATAGCAAATAAGGTAACTCAATTGTACGATTAAGAACGATGATTCAATTATCTATAGTCGCAGAAGAAGAAATTTTGCAGCCCGCAGACGCACACAAGAGGAATCGTCTGTAGAATGAGACGATCATGTTTGTCACGCAATGAGACCGAGCGCGCAGGACACCCAACAAAGTTAACAACCAGATTATATTTTTTCCGCGGCAGTTTGTCTGCGTCCGACTTCAAGCTTAAAATCCCCTAGCTGACATGGTACTAAATCTGTTACCAGCTTTTTTTCTTTTAGGATGGGATTTTTTGGTACAAATGTTTTACAAGCTGATACTTTGTACATCGTGCACGTGCAGTGGACAGAATGGTACCGCTGGGGGGGGGGGGGGGGGGCTGGTGTCAAATGCGCACACCATATCCAGCTTAATAGCCCGGCCTTGCCTGACTTTATCGACGAGACTAAAACAACAAAAGAGAACCGCATTTGAAGGCAATTACAATTACTTCTTTACGATAAGAAAGTTCGCGCTTTATGTAAGCTACGCTCAAATAAATCAACCATTTATTAAAATCATCTTTTACATTGTTCAGATGTACACTACCCGCGTTTGGCGAAAGCTATTCAAGGCGGGTAGTGTAACACGGGCCGGTGGTGTAAGTGTCGCCAGAAGGTTAGCCTAACAGTGGTATAAATGCCACCAATGCTTTTAGCACTCAGCTTGTAAGGCCAATGAAGAACATTCTTAAAGCAAAAAGCAGATAAGAGCCCGGAAAACGAATCTTATTGCTGGCAGATGCAGCCTAGACAAAGTGACTGAATCTTTTTCATGTAAGGTTGTTTGCGATGAACTGATGTGTCAGTGACATGCTAAAAGACAAACAAATGTCCTTTAGAAGGACAACATTTTCAATGCCCTTTGTAACATCAGCTAGGCTTAGCTTGAGCTACACAGTTCCATATGGCCAATGAATCCCGATTAATTGCAATTTACAGCCACGGCATATTCCTACCCAAAGCAACGATAATTATTAGGATAACTGTGCTCCTGAAAATAAAAAAAAATAAAAAAAGTTTCTAGAATAATATTAAGCACCGCAGGGTTCTAACCACGGCCGCACCCATACTCATGGTCAGAAATATTTAGAGAAGAAGGTTAGACTCTCAAATGGTTCGGATGGCCACGTTGAAATTTTTATGGCGGCCCCGTCTCCAATTTGGAGATGTAAAATAACCACTGTAATGAGCCCTGGATATGACCACTCTCAGTACCAGCGATTAGTCTGAAGGGCTTCTGAGGGAATATAATGAGACTACAAAATTGTGTAACTGTTAGAGTTCAGTTTATTTGAGAGAACTTAACGGAGTTCTTCACAGATTAGTAGCTACGGCTATAAAAATAATAATAATAATAATAATAATAATAATAATAATAATAATAATAATAATAAAAGCATAAGCGTTACATTTATAGTTGGGTTTCCAGGAAAATAAGCATGTTGGTTTCATTTACAGAAAAAAATTTAAGTTCGTGATAAACATTATAATTAAATTATCGCACACCAAAAACAGGCTAGTTATTAAAAATGTGAGCTTCTTGTTGCAAGCATATGTTAATTTTTTTCCGACTTACGGCTTTTCGCTCAGTTTGAAAATAAGACACAACTTTTAAATTTCATATTGACCTTCCCCTAACATGAATTAGCAAAACTACGTTGCCTTACGGGAAAATTTGTACCTGTTGGCTCTGGTACGTCTTAGATAGTCTCCGAAAGCGCCTTGTTAATGCCGCGGTCAGCCTTGCGCGATTTCCCTTTGGCGTAGCTCGATAAGGTATTGTTGGGAACCTCTCCACCACCCAATGCCCAAAGAGGAGGGATGAACTGGACAGATGGTCATGCCCGAAATGTCACAAGGTGCAGTGAAAATTGAAGCCCGTGCAAAAATTAAGTTGATCTCCGACTCAACATCACTTACGCCGACAGACTGTGTGTGTGCTGAGATGCTTTTTCCACATGAAAGCAACGGGAGGATAAGGGCACTTTTTTTCTTTTGCTCGTCTTCGTTTATCTTGGGAGCACTGTCCCCCAGCTAACCTCTGAAAAGAGCAATTGATTTTCATGTGTTATCCGGAAGGACAACGTGGCTGCGCGATCATCTGTTTGTTTAAAAATTTTAAATGACGCGATGGTCATTATATCATTAGGATTGGTTCACTTTATTAAATTTGGTTTTCTTTAGTGTTGAGCGCTCCTGTTTTTCCCTTCCCATTATTTTATTACTACTTTCCTTCTTCTAAATTTTACATTTGTTTATTTCCTTCATTTCTTCCTTTGTTTGCTTACAAGTTCGTTTTCTTTGTTTCTTTTTTTCTCTCTATCGTTCGGGCTGCTTGTCTGTCGGTCGGTGGTTCTTTCTTCCTTAACCTAGCTCGTTCTTTTTGGCGTTTTTTCCATTTGTTTTAAGAATTTTAGATCACAGAGTGTCTTTTTTAACAAACCAAAATTATTTCCTTATCCGCAAAACTTGTGTAACTGACCTGAAGGAATATTGGTAACCAAGCCTTCCTTGTAAGGAGTGTGATATGTCATTGCGTGACATACAAATGATATGCATGGATTGAAGAAGTCAAAACGACAGTGTCGCTCAGTAATCGAAAATCTCGCTCAATGGTCATTTTTTTTACGATGAAACAAGCTCAGTTGTACGTTAGAGAAAGATAGCAGATATGGTGTATTTGAAACTGCGAAGAATAGCGCCGATGTTTGTACAAGAGCCACCCAGGTATCGTTCAGATAGTTGTTGATTTCGTAAACTCGCTGGCAGAGGGAAGATGGTAATTTTGAAGAGAAAGTAGGAATGAAAACCAATCTACAGCCACTGTTTTAGCAAGGTAAACTTGTAATGTTGACCTTTTAATCAAATAGGTGCTAAGCACTAAGATTTGCTTGGAATATTGGCTTCGATAACAGAGACTAATTCGATTATTTGTGTTTGTTGACAAGTGGAGTTTGTGATTTTCTCGACATAGAGCATCGTTTTTTCGTGTAGAAGTTAAAAGTCCCAGACTAATTTTTATATCCTTGAGCATAATAAAAATGTTTATTGAAAAACTGCTCCAAAATGAGATTTTTAAACAATGAAATATTGGTGATTTTCAAACTCGTGCCGTGCATTCCCAGTTAAGTAAACAATCCTGGTTTTAGACTTGAATCATTTGCCAATGACTCTTACACAAATATATAAAAATTTGAAAAAACCGTGCTTCCTTTTGCGCTTTACACGAGCGAAGTTCTTGTGTTGTTACTCGACGCACTAATTTCCGCCATTTTGTGACGGTCGGCGCCCGTTACAGTTATTAGTAATTTTCTGGAAAACAAAAGCAGAGCTGAACATAAGAAATACACCACGTTTATTAACTTATCATAGAGTATGTCTGAGCAAAATATGAGGGTAGTCAATTTTTGAACCCTGTGCCATCACTCACTCGGTCATGAAAAAAAGGCGCTCTTAAGTTGCGTGCACGTTTCGTAGTTGTAGCTTTAGTTTTAGGGCGTGATTATTAAAGCTCGGTCGGCCGTTTTCTCCACAGTGAGTGTATACTGATGTTATTCCGTGCTTAGACACAACAATTACAAGATACACTGTCTCTACACCTGAGCTGATAACATCGCATTTCTTTCACACATGCAACTCATCCAAGCAGTATCACAGGATGTTTGTCTCATGAACCTAGTTTAAGGGGGCACTGTCACTGAAATTTCTCTGTGTTTTGGTCACAACTGCTCAGATATTTGACAACATACCTTTTCACTAACATCAAATTGCTCTTAGAGCATCGAGAATAGAATATTAAGTGATTTCTCCTGAGAGAAACAAACTATAATCAGTTTTTTGGTGATTTCTGCAGAATACACTCAATCTGCAAGAACTTGAAAAAAATGGCTAATTTTTTCAAGTCGCAATTCATTTCAATCTTGGCCATCCGATAACATCCATCTGGTAACCTCCATGTGCGACCACCGCTTGTAAGCGATCACCTATCCAAAACACCCAATTTTCCCCAGTCAAAGCCGGAACCTCTTGTAAACGAGCACCTCTCGTAAGCGACCGCGACCACTTCTTGAGGTGACGGCATTATACATTTTCATTGTTTTTAACCTCTTGTAAGCGACCACTTGACACGTGGTCTGATCTCCATGTTGGCTGTATGTACTAGGCTACTCAGAGTGTCAAGGCACTTTTAGTGGTATTACCTAGAATTGCCCGTATTCAGTTGTAAATAGGAAAATGCATGCAAATATTTCTCTACGAATAAGTAGCTGTGTCAGACCTGTTCCCGGAAAGAGGCCCCCTCTGGTTCGACTCTCGTAATCGACCACCTCCCGTAAGCGACCACTAAATCTTGGCATTTTGGGCGGTCGCTAACGGAAAGTTCGACTGTACGTCAATTCTCATTGACGATTAGAGTCGGAGTTCTGGTTTTATCTTGATTAACAATTTCAATTCACACTACCATGGATTGCATCTCAGAAGTCTTTTGAAACTTCTCCTGAAGCTCTCGTTTCTCCAACAGTAAATGAGAGGGTTCCACAAGGCGTTCAAGCTTGCCGTCAAATATGTGCTCAGCACGTGGTGTGGTCCGACTATTGTTGAGGTGAGGAAACGAAGGCACGGTACCACCAACAAAGGTACGAAACTAGCGAGACACAGGCCCACAACAATGGCCACAGTACGGGCAGCTTTCATCTCACGCTTCATGCTCAGTGTAACCACTTGCAAGTTACGCTCTTCTTGGATTATTTGTTTTCGTTGCTTCCAAGCAACAGTGAAGATGTAACTGTATGAAATTACAATTAAAGCTATAGGTGCGGCCAAAAGTGTTAGAACCAAGAAAATAAGGTAGGCTTTGGCAGAATTTGACACCAAAACGAAGGGCTCATTCTGAAACAGATCGAAGCAGGGTGTCAGTGCCCTCAAAAATTTTAAAAACGCTCCCAACCCGTCTGCTCTCAGCGGCTCAGGCAAAACCACTGAAACTCCAATTCCATACAGCCAAACCACGATGGACGCGATCAGCGCGCGGCGTTTAGTTACTATAGTCTGGTATCTCAAGGAGAACTTGACGGCAATGAAACGTTCAACGCTGATCAACGACAGGTGGAGAATGATGACGGAATTGAATGTGAGATTTAGTATTGATGTGGTGCCACATAATTTGGTAGGAGACACTATGCTGGGGCCCAAGATGTTAGTAATATGCAACACAAAGACAACCGCCATCAACATATCCGCGACCGACAAGCTCACCAGTATACTGTTAGACGCAGTCTGGAGGTTTGAAAATTTCCAAAACGCTGTTATTACGAGAAGGTTGCCGAAAATAGTGCCAATTGTCAGAATAGCGTACAAGGAAGTGAAGATGACTATCGCGCTGGTCGGTGGTCCCTCAGCAAAGCTGTCAGAGATACCAGTTATGTTCATATTGTAACAAGAATCATTCATCTCGGCAAGAAGTCAAGGCTCGGTTCAAACTTGAAAAATGTTCCTTTGTCAACAGCTTCCGCTTTTGATGGAGGTGCAAAAAAATTTATTGCCCTCTCTTTGTCACTGTTTCAGTTCTTGAAAATAAACTGGAACAAACTCTGCGTTGAAGAAGCTGGCGAAGGTTTCGTCAATCTTGATGGAAAGATATTTGCTCTTTCTTCCGGCTTTTATGACAAACCAGAGAAGAAGTTGACCTAGTAATTAGTCTTTTCTGCGAATGTGAACGTGATGACCAACTTTGATGCTTCGTATTGGTTAAAAGGCAATCCCACAAACTGTACAGCGACTAAATGATTTCAAACGCAATGTTCGTGGTATTTTAGATACGTTTTTGCCCATAGGGTTATATGTTTGGCACCCGTTGACACTCGTCTAGGAATCTGATTTAGCAAATACTTCGCGGCCTAAACTCCTAGCCCCTGTTTTTGAAAAACTCATTTCTTAATTAATTTTAATATTGATTTGACATGGAGCACATTTGGTAGATTTTCTCAAAGATCTGTGATAATCTAAATCAATTTTCTTATGTTTATATTTTTATATTGATCGTTAAACTTGTTTTTTGTAATTCAAATGTAAATTCTTTTTTTTTCTTATAAAATATTATACAAAAAAAGTTTTGCTATTCTTTTGTCGCCCCAAGCAACAGGGAGTAAGTTAAAAGTAACCTTGTGTTTATTTTGAAGTAGCTATGTTACTGATAGCGACAAAGCAGATCTGAACTCAGCTTGAGGCCTTTGACACGCAAAGCTTTCATAATCTTTCTTTTGCACTGTTTAGGCGATATGTTTTTATATTGATTACCCATTACCCAAAAGCGAAAAAGAAAATAAATGCAACACCTTGAGGCAAAATCTATTAACGTCTTTCTTCGCCATGATGGCGCAAAAGATAATTGAATGTTTTCGTCCACAGATTACCATTTGTATAATACCCAACTTTTAATTGAGTAATTTTAACTAAAAATTTTCCTTCTATTTTCAATTTATTCTACATCAGTTTAGAAGCCACCAAGCCAATTTGGCTACTTCCAGATCTGAAGTAGGGAGGAGTCATATCATTGTCTTTGTGACAAGTTTGTTCAACACTTGAGCAATGGGAGTAAATTAATTGCCTCTTCTTCAACAGCTGAACATTCAATGTCAGCCCGAACACAAGACTTCTTATTGAGTTGTTTATTTTTAGCACGCAGAGATAATGATTTTGTTTTTCTCAAATCGACAACATGTACTAATTTAAAAATATATATATTTAAACATCTTAAAAGACAGGAAATGGGGATCATAACTGTACTTGACTTTTAAGTAAAAACAACTCCTTATCTATCTAGGACGCGCATGCGTAGAAGGCTGACGAAGGCTCTGGGGACGAGATTGGCTTCCAGCAGGCTAAAGAGACTTAGGCTTTAGCTAGTGTACACAAACGTAACTGTTGCACGAGAAGTGCTCGCAAACCAAACGCTAACGCACTTTATCACTGGTGCTCTAACTCCAAAGCAGAGACTCTTTCAGAATAAAAGCAGCGAAAACCGAACCCTTCATTATTTCACTCGCTCCAGTCCCTAATTTGTCTCCCTTGAACGCGAAAGAGGTCTCTGCGGAGAAGAGTGATTGGTACCTGACACTAATATCCCAAAGGCATGGCGGTCACACATTACCAAGCAAAGATTTGCAACACCCGAGAGTAAAATTATGCAAGTTAAACTTTAATCTTTATGCTAGCATTGAATTTGGGCACTGTGGATGGGATCTTGGGAAAATTTGGTTTTAAGCTGGGATCTGCGCAAAAAATGGGATTTGTCCCTCCTCTGGGGGATACATACGTTCAGTGTTTTTGTTATGAGAATTTCAACTCCCTTAATGTCTGCCGTGCCATCGCGGTCAATCGATTTGAGGAAGAAAATCGCACCAACAAAGGAAAGGCAAAGCCAGCATTAATCCGACTGTCAGATCTTTTGCGTCGATGTCATTTCGAAAATTCTTTTAGATCGTTATCCATTTTTATCTTAAAAATTGAAATGTATAAATACCGGCTAAATTATTAAACGAGTATTTAGTACTTACAATAACTGAATTATTTTAATAACTCAGGTTTTCGATAAACAAGTTAAAAAAAGAAAACAAGCGATATAATAATGTCGACTGACGTTTCGATGACTTCATGTCACCATTTTCAAAATTGTGTAAGTCCGATTATTTGAGTATGCCAAATTGTATTTTTAATCAAATACAACTACACTCGCACGTATTGTGGTTGGCCTTAGCCGAAGGGGCGAAATGTCTTATGAAGACCGTTGTGAAGCCTTGCGTTGGTCGTCACTGAGTGATAGGAGATTATACTTTTCCTTGATTGAATGTTATAAAACTGTATTTGAATTAAACAATCTCCGCTTTCGCGATTACTTTGAGCTCGCTTTAATTTTATAGCGACTCTTAAATCGTATATGTGCATTGCATAATTTCATTTTTTATGTAAATTGTTATTCCACATGTACAATGTTTTGATTTTTTAATTTTATTTTCTAAGAAATTAATTCACATAGGGTCCACCTCTTTAACTTCCTTTTCAGGGTGTCATTTTTGTATTTTACTTTTTATGATACCTTGAACAACGTTTTTATTACATAAACACCAATGAAATACCAGGTGAGATATCTTCACACGTGAAATCACACGTGAAAAGATCACCGCTGCTATGGTTACATGATAAATCGCGCCTTTTGCAATCGATTTGATACTTCATTGGTGTTTATCTAATAAACAGAACATTACATGCCCGCTTGGAGATACGAAATTTCTGTTCTCGTGTTGAAAAATATTTCACTCGTTCGTTGCGCTCACTCGTGAAATATTTTTCAACACTCGAAGAGAACTTTCGTATCTCCGCGCGGTCATGTAATATCCTCTATGTATGTATGTACACTCGATTGCAAAAACGTTGACACATAAAAAGCATAAACCGTGAACGATGAGACCCAACGGATTTGTGGGTAGTTGTTTAAACAATAACCTCATTTCCATAATCAATAATTTACCATTCTCGCAATAAATACCAAATATTGCTAAAATGCATTGCCTCTCTTGAACTTAGGCAAATCGCGAATTGTATATCACTCAAGTTGCCCTTGTTGGCCAACTTGGACACTTTAAGGAAAGCTTGGAAAGTTTCCATCATTCACCACGTGCAACTAATTTTGGTCATCAACCGTCGCACGAGAATAGAATATCAGATGCAAATAAACTTAGTTCACTTATACCCATAAAGCCATTGAGTCTCATCGTTCACGGTTTATGCTTCTTAGGTGTCAACGTTTTTGCAATCAAGTGTATACAACTTTTAAAATGGTGACATGGAGTCATCGAAACGTCAGTCGACATTATTGCTTGTTTTTATTATATTTTTTTTGTTCCAAATTAAACAGCAGCTAGAGACGAGTTACCCTGGGTACCAGGGTACCTTTCTTGCGCGGTTTCCGGTTCCGGTTGAAGCGTCTTACTACCTTCGGCCTTCGGCCGACGACGAACAACCTCCCACGTGCACCGATCACGAGTCCTCATAGGGTTCGAGAAAAACCTCTGGTACCCAAAGTAGAGAAGCGTATGACTGTCGGAGAAAACTACGCAAAACCCTTTTGATAGTTTTTGTATCTGCTATATATATTGTGCAGAAAATAATACGATCAGTTTCACTTGGACAGCTACGTTAAATATGAGAATGAGAAAAAATATATATATTCCATCACATTTATATCCATTAAGTTATATATATTTGCAGACTTGATTTCGACGCAATTAGCAATGTGGCTCTTTCATTTTTTGTGACTTCTACAACGGTTTGAAATCTTAGCAGCTGATCTAGAAAGTTTCAGATCAAAATTAAAAGAAATGAATTATATTATTAATTCGTCTATACCGCAATATCATTTTCCAGTAAACATTATTCAAACATGAGCCGGGGCAAATGAATTTGTCTCTTGACAGGTAATCTTTTTATATTTCTATTTTTCGTACGGCTGGTTTAAATTAAATTCTTATTATGACGCAGAGCTGTTTTTCTCAACAGTAACTCGTAAGGCAAAAACAATATATTAATTTTTTAATCAATTTGAACTTTTATGTATCAGTCAATTCCAAGCGCGATCATCCCCCCCCCCGGGCAACCCCCGGGCATTTGACCCCTGTTCGGCTCCACATAGTGGGGCATTTGACGCGAATAGAAACCCGACCCATCGGGCATTTGACCCGTCGAAAAAATGCTGGTCAGCGGTCGCGTTTAAAAATAATTTGTACTCCATGTAACATGTCACAACTCCTCATGGTTTTCGAAAAAATTTATGTTGATATATGCGAGCTCCAGCGTATTAAAATATTCGGAAATATGCCATTATACAAGGTTTGGAATTCAAGCTTCGTTCTCCCTTTGCTCGGCGTTCGAAGCTCGACTTGTTGGCATGTCTAGGTTTCATAACATAGTGTTTTTTATTATTGTTCTTGTTATGACTGTTTTTTAACAAACCGTTCACAGTTCTACTTGTAATAGAAATATATATTCCTGAAGTGAATGCGCTTTACATTTTTTTTGTGATAAAGTTGCATGCTTTTAAATTTATAGGTAAACGTAAACGCCCATTGTATTGCAACAAGAGATGATTATCATCCAGTTTATTTAATCAATGCGTAAACTATTTAACAAATCATTTAGTCAAATATTTTGCGAAAAATGGACACGTATTTGCAAACTTCATGTACATTTAATAAAAAGAGAATTCGAAGCGAGTATCGGTACATATATCGTTAAACTCTCTGTTTATAGTTGAGTTTCATATGTGATGTTATGCATTATCTTTAATAATAAATTGTTTTGAATTTATGAATGTATCAATTTCGTTGATTTTTAGATAAATAGAGCTAGCGAATACAAAAAAAAAAAAAAAAACCCAACACGATGACTTTTCTGCCCCAACCAGTGGGGCATTTGACCTAGAAATCGGCCCACATAGCGGGGAATTTGATCAGGCATTTTTAAAAAAGTCAAATGCCCGGGGGTTTGCCCGGGGGGGGGGATGATCGCTTTTGGAATTGACCCAGACATTATTTCATAACCTGAGCCATTTTGTTGTTTATTCTCGCTATTTTTCCGGACACTCAGTCCTCAGAGACGAATTTTGGGAAGTTTTTAATCTTTGCGATTTCTAAGAACTGAGTTTGAGCAAAGGAGGCCTGTATTTTTTTCTCTTTATTTACTGTTGCATCACAAAAATCGCGAAAAATAGGAACCGTATTTAACAGGTGTCAACAAGAGTCATCAAAGGCTCTTGGTGATAATAAGATAGCTATTGACTGTTCCAAAGTAATTGTTCTAAGAAGCGCATAAGCGGAGAAATTTTGTAACCCCTTGAAGGAAGCAAGTTAATTTATCGTGACGCATGAAGCGATACGACAAGACACCATATGGCACGAAATATTTAGTTCCAATTAATTTTACTTACGATCCTTACGAAGTAGATTCAGCAAAAGTTGTTAACCACGTACTTAACAAATTCTACTGTAGAAATTACCACGCACATGTTGCCAAATATGAACATGTTGTTACCGATTCTAAAAGACAGCAAACTGTATATATGGCGGCATTTATGTCATTGAGAACAAACAAATATTTTCTTGGTTGAAATATGAAAATAAAAAGCCTTTCTCTTGCTTCAGTTCGGTTCAGTTTTGCGCTAAAATCCAGTCCATGTTTTGAATAAGAAAGCTTTGAGAAACCGAAATATATGAAATTTGTCCAGACTCCAGAAAATATCTAGGCACATAAATGCAAACATTTTGATCCCGCACACAAAAAGAAGTTGGGAACTCTAAAAATATAAGATACAACAGCAACTTAAACAATGACAGTAAAATACAACAGTAATTGTTTTATTATTTTATTTTTTGCTTACCGCTTTCGGATTCAGGAACAGCGACATGGAAAATTAATATTCTGCTTGCGTCGGAAAGTTAATGTTTGTCGCTCTTATTTATATATATATATTCCTAGTTGTTTATTCAGTAATAATGAAACTTACTTTTCATATCAGCCTTTGGAATTGCTCTTGTTTTACATTTTGCAAAAACGTTACGTTTGTCCATGTCCTTAAAGAATCTAGAATCAGGTCCATTCACATTAAACTATGATAACCACCACATTGGACTACGAAGAATGTTTTGGTACTTCTATGATCCTTTACATATGTGATTAGCCTCAGACAGAATATTTACCGAGCTTATAATTTATATTTTCGCACTTATCGAAGCTTATAAAATGGTTCTTCTTGGTAGTTATTTATGTCATGTTGTTTGTCGCTGAAGTTATGACGAATGTAAAAGGCAAAAGGACACGCCGGCCCTACATGAAGCGTTTTTATTTCTTATCTTCAGTAGGAATTGCTTGTTCTTCGTGACAAACACCCTCGTTCTGGCCTTTATTCTATTTCTATCATTTCTATTGCATAACTTGGGTGCTACGCGGCTCACACAGTTTTTAGTACTTAACTACCCTTGTTTCCCTGTCGTTTTCGTCTTAACAGCACTTTAACAGTCTACGAAATGCGTTTCTAAACTGTCCATTTCTCCAGCCGTAGATGAGAGGATTACAGATAGCGTTCAAACCAAATGCAACATCGTAAACGATGTGTCGCATCATCCTGCGCTGTAGACGGCGGCTACCATGATCAGGCAGCTTGCCGAAGTAAACGGGGATTGTACATATCATGAGTGGGACGATACTGAGAAGGCACACTGACACAACAATGGCGAGAGTGCGAGCACCTTTCATTTCACGCTTAATGGTGGAAATGCCTTGGATGTCGTCTTGTTGTCTGATTTGTTTTCTGTGCTTGTGGGACACATTAAAAATGTAGCCATACGAGAATAGAATGGTCACCAAAGGGATGATCAGCATGGAAGTGACTAAGAAGATCAGATACCCTGTACTTAACGGTGGTGCTTGTCCATCTGGGCGGCCTCTTTTTGTTTTCAAGCATGGCTGCAAAGCATGAACAAGCCTATTGTAGGCGTCGTCGTTGCTTGCTCTGAGCGCCTGTGGAAAGACAAGAGTGACAGCCACAGCCCACAACCACGCCGTTATGGACGCGAACAACGCTCGGCGATTAGTCACTATGGAGTGGTACCTCAAGGGAAACTTGACGGCGATCAAACGCTCAAAGCTGATTAGCGCAAGATGAAGAATGATAACCGATAAGAGTATGAAGCTTGACCACGCACTTGCCTCGCAAATACCTTTGGACCTATGCTGATCATTAGAGCTCAGTTTTAGAGCAATTTTGCTAATGTTGAGGATGTAAACGATTGCTATCAAACTGTTCGCGGCGCACAAACTCACCAGAATCACATTGGATGCAGTTCGCAGGCTGGAAAATTTGCAAAACGCTCTGAACACCAAACTGTTTCCGCAGATGGCAAAAATTATCACAAGGCTTTTTATGGTAATTAATGCTATCAGCTTTTCGTCCTCCAAGCCTCTGTTAGGACAACCTTCGGCTGTACAATTCATACAATTCATGCTTACTCCACTGCACTTTCCTCCCCGTGGGCCCATCTGATTACCGGCCATGCGGGTCGTGAAGAAAATGGATTTAAGGACAAAAAGGAAGCCGAGTCTGCATCAGTTTGGTTCAGTCTGTTGTGTTTGTCAGTTACCAAGATTTTTTAATTAAAGCGATCCGTTAAATACCATCTGCTTTAATAAGGCTGGTGTCAACTTTGTGAATTATTTACCTGCAAATTAGCATTTACGCAGATATTTGACGCCCAAAATCACATGATCTTTTTTCAGGAATAAAATAGAAAGACAAGAACTGAATCCATTCCATTATAATCATAAGTTAACTTCCACGAGCAAGACAAATTTTCAACTCATGCTACAAATATTTGCAAATAAATTAAAAGCGCGCTCTTCAGCTACAGTCATAAAAGGAACATAGTCATTATATTTTTTTGGAAATTTACCTGACTCATGGAAACATTGTCTTCTAAACATCAATTTCATTTCCAAATAGATGCCCATTAACAGCTCAAATGACAATGATTGTTTAAAAGGAAGAAGAACTGACTTAACGTTAAAACTAAAACATGCATGAAAAATGATAATAGGAAAGATACTAGAAAACTGAGCACACATACTAATTTTTTTTCAAGGTTGAAGCGGAGAAATCAAAGGACAAAGTAGGTTGCTACGAGTGCTTTTTCTAATAATGTCCAAGACGAAATATAAATATATGATACGATAGTTTCTTATGTTGACAGAAATTAACGCGCGCTACAATTGTTCACATCCCAATTCGCAATCTCATGCCAGCAGTTTGAAGCGGAATCAAGAAAAACGGAACAAAATTCTTTCACGTTTTATTTTCAAAAGTGATTCACGATGTTATTATTTTATTTTTTGTGTTCTCGGCCTTTGTCATGCCTTTCAAAGCCTCGGAAAAGCTTTACGATACGCGACCTTCTCATTAACATATTAGGATATCAAGGAAGTTCTCGCGTTTCGACGCGACGCATCAAGCTTCGCTTACTACGTCATGTTTGACCCTCGACAGTGTTCTGCTAAGATCGTAAATTCTCGGCGCTGTTGTGTCTCTTAACCAGGCACCTCAAAACGCAGAAAATAACTTGCGCGCAAAAAGAAACCTAGGAAGGCTTGAGGCCATCACAATAGGAAGGTGCTTTACAAGCTTCGAAAATCCGTTCCCAAGTTTCTCTTCGACCCGAGAACTTTTAGAATGTGCCTAGGTACGAGGCAGGATGTGGTTCAAGCTAAAACGAGCCTACGAGAACAGAAATGCTTTGAACAGTGGTTTTCAATGTGAGATTTCAATGTGGCGGGATTTGGCGTCCGACAAACCATAAATTGCAAAGAGATTTCGCAACATGAAGGCCACGACAAACTGCTCTGAAGGGTATATATTTAACTAACTGATCAATAAAGAAATAATTTCTCTCGGTAAATTTAATTTGTCCAGAAGAATATTTTTGCCCGAAAACTTTCCTTGTCAAATGGAAAGGCTTTTCCCATTCTTTCCAAACTTGTAATCTCCATTGTAGATTAAAAAAAAAAAAACTCATGTGATGGTATAATGATGACGCAACAAGACATCAAAGTGGAGATGGAAATTTTGTGAAAATGAGACAGTACCTTATTATAGGAAAATAACGCTTCATGAAATAAAATTCGCGTTAATTTAAGTCGCGTTAATTTTTGTTAAAGTTAATTTCCGCATCATTAATTAAGTGGCGCGTTAATTTCTGTGACCTTAATTTCCACAACTTTCGCCCCAAATTCTCCATACACTCCAGAAAGGAAAAAGCATTGTTTTATCAGGGTGGAATCTGCTGGTATTAGGGACACTGCATGTGAGGAATACTCAAAGTGGCTAGATTCCTTCTCTTAACCCCTATGTTTAGGGACAATTCCACGAACATTGTTTGCATGTCGGATTTTTACACTTAGTGTTAAAATAATTTTTTCCTGTTGTCTCAAAGAATTCTTTTTCTTTGTGTAAGTCGCGTTAATTTCCTTAATTTTGAAATTTTAGGACCTCTTTCGCGTTAATTTTAATTTTAATAAGTTAAAAGCGCGCTCTTTCTACAGACATAAGAGAAACATAGTCATTATATTTTTTGGAAATTTATCTGACTCATGGAAACATTGTCTTCTAAACATCAATTTCATTTCCAAATAAATGTCCATTAACAGCTCAAATGACAATGATTGTCTATAAGGTAGTAGAACTGACTTAAGGTTAAAACTAAAACATGCACGAAAAATGATAATAGGAAAGGTACTAGAAAACTGAGCACATATACTAATTTTTTTTTAAGGTTGAAGCGGGGAGATCAAAGGACAAAGTATGTTGCTACGAGCGCTTTTTCTCAAAGTTAATAATGTCCACGACGAAATATGATACGATAGTTTCGTATGTTGACAGAAACGCGCGCTACAATTCTTGGTTTTCACGTGACGTCACCAAATTCTAGAATTTGGAAGGCCTACAAAATTTTTACCCTCATTCAAGGAAAGATTACCTAAAAATATTCTTCTGATCGTCAAATTCATTTTTAAAACAGAGGCGCATTAAGCGTTCAAATAACAATTATTGTTAAATTTGTCGCCTAAAAAGGAGATAGGACCGACATGCTTATTGACAAACCATGACAACCTCAAATAAATTCAATTCGTGAATCTTCGTCAAATTTGTTGCATAAAAAGGAGATATAACCAGCAATGACAAACCATGACAATCAACCTAAAACAGTTTTTTGAGAAATTGTCAGTTTACAGGAGTACATATATATATATTGTAAGTCAACTTTTGTTTTGTTTTATATTGTTTTACGGAAAATGGAAATTAAACGAGGGAAGCCTAGCGTTCTAGCCTAGTGTGAAAGCCGTCTCAACTTGTTTTGCGTGTATTTTAGAACATTTATCAAATTGTTTCCCCAGACTGCATTCTTCTTCGGAGTGGAGCGTTATTGGAAGTAATCCTTTAAGTTGTTTGTGAATACAATGACAAATTACTGGCTCCTTTGTTCCTGAAAGTAAACGGCGTTGAATCTGAATCGAAGCGAAAGCGCCTGAATCTGGCAAACTTTTTGGGTAAGTACCGTCGAAAAGGAGTAGAAATGGATAAACTCATGATATGACTCCTTTTTGAAATTGAAACGATTATTAGTAGCTGGATATTTTTATTCAAATAGGAGCTACAGGAATTAAATATAGCACAAA
Source organism: Pavona decussata (assembly GCF_977016875.1). NCBI lineage: Eukaryota > Metazoa > Cnidaria > Anthozoa > Scleractinia > Agariciidae > Pavona > Pavona decussata. The sequence continues at coordinate 462,428 of NW_028145587.1, forward strand.
GGAAGGCTAAAATTAATGTTCGCCTTCAATTCAGCTGTATTTTGGGTGAGCGAGCGCTCATTTGTCGATTTACACCTGTTTGGGAGAGGCGGGGTAATTATGTTAGTGCAGAAGGTTGTTCAAAATGTCAAGAGAAACAAATGTTTTGCGCAGGATAATTAAAGTTGGGAAATACTAAACTTAATTGATAAAACAGCAAATTTATACCACGCTAGTTTATGATGCTCTATCTCTACACGCTGGCAATAGAAAAGCTAAAATTCCTAACCTTTTTCTCTCAGAATTATAAAGAAGCTTGTAATTTTAAATCTGTGGATAAAGCCGTACGGCCATTATGATTTTAGAATCCAAAATAAAATAATAGATCATAGAGTAAAGCCGTGCCGCCCGAGGTTTTCCGCACGTTCGTATTCACTCCTCACCTCTCCTAGTAGGGATATTCTTGTTCTCTATTGTTCTAATTGTCTTTAGAAAAGGCAGACCAATCGGAATCCATCATCTGTGCATGTATTTTTCGGTCTTAGCAGGGGGTGGGGGGGGGGGGGCTTCAAAATTGACTCGCAATTCCTTCAAATGGCTTGTCAGTCGGTCGCCTCGCCGCCAGAATTATACGGTTTCCTTCTTAGGGCTACAAAGACTTATTTGAATAAATGTTTGATTTAGAAAAGCTTTTTGTCTGTTTTTCTTTCTGTTTTCATTGGTGAAACGTGACGACTCCCTAATCTTGCATCAGAACAAACACGTCTTCTCGAGAGCGGATTAAATTACTGCCATGTGACGTGAGGATCAAATTACATCGAAATGTTCAAAATTTCAACCTTCAGGTTTGTTTCTTTCGGTAATCTTCAATTCGCAGCTAGTGTGTTTTATTCGATAATTAGAAGTTCTAACTATTCTAGTCAGACCAAAGGAGTGCTTTTTCTTTGACCCAGTAAGCTGTGTATTTTTATTGTACACGGGGTTAATTATTAATATGCTAATTTGTGAAATTACTGGAAAACACCCGGACTGCAATGGGTTAAGGTGAATTAACAAATAAAGAAGCCTCGACTTTGCTCTGTTCTGTTGTAAAGCACGTAGGAAACGGCTTGAGCACGAAAGAAGTGTAGGGGGAAACACGGGACGTAGTCGAGTGTTTCTCACTAATTCTTGAGTGCTCTACTGAGCCGCTATCTATAGTAAGTGCCTTAAAACAGAACAGAGCACAGTCGAGGCTTCTTTGTTTGTTTCATGTTAAAGAATCCTTTTATTTCCCCACGCATTGATCCTCATTTTCAAAACAAACTTCCTTTTCCAAACGAACAGAAGTGCTGTCTGCGTGCATCTGTACTCTCATTAAGCACGCTAAAATAGGCCAATCAAAATCCTTGTTAGAATGGTTCAAATGATTTGATTGGTTGAACAAGACGAAAGCTGTCAAACATGTCAAACCAAAACATCAAAAAGTTCATAAACCTTGCACAGTTCCAAAATAAGGCCAGTGCTTCTTCATAGTTTTTCCGTTTTGAAATCAGGATGGAAAAGGAAACCGTTCAATGAAATCCGGTAGATCTGTGGCTCATGAAAATCTGGACGTTGTTCGGAAACAAACTGCTTCAAAAACTTGCGGCTAGCTAATTAAATTTTCAGTTTTCTCAATTTTTTTGTTTGATTTTTTTACAGGAAAATATGGCTAACGAGCGTTTACCGGATTTGAGCTTTTAACACTGTACTTAAGCTTAAGCTTTTTTTTTTTTTTTTTTACATCTTTCGTTCAAAAACTTGCATTGGACTACCCATTTTGATGTTTTTCGTCTCTGCCTTCGTTGTAATTTCCGCGGTTGACATGCTTGCAAATCTCTGTTTTTCTGTGTTTTCATCGCTAACTTTTTCGGAAACTTCACTTTCAATCACCGTGTTATTTGTACTGTTACACACAGGATGGTCTATATCCATTGAAGCTAAGAGCTTGATTTCGTTTCCTAGGTTTGATATAAGACGTCTGGGTAAACAAATATAAATAAATAAAAAAGCGAGAAAGAAGTCCAGGCATTTCACAAACAGGCTGATATTGTGACACCATTGTTCCGTGCATCTGTACTCTGATAAAGCACGCTATTTCAACCAATCAGCGCGCGCGTTATATCGAAACTTTATTATAACAAATATTGAAGCAAAAATTGAATACAAGAAAGCGAATAAATATAAGCTTTTTACAGCGAGAAGAAAATATAAAAGAGTCCATAAAGTTAAATGTTATCGCACGTTTTTAACTGAACAAGTTTTAGAATTTCTAGAAATAAGCTAAATTATTTGTTTACAATATATGTTGGATAAGGTGGTTACAACTTTTCAGCCCGTGTATGAAAGTCTAAGGTTTGACCGTCAAAAAGAGCAATTCTTTCCATGTGGTATTGCTTTTTGTTTTAATATTATTATTATTATTATTATTATTATTATTATTATTATTATTATTTGTTTTTGTTTTTGTTTTTTTTAAAGATGGCGCTACCTCTTCAGTCTTAGGATGAAATAAATGAAATCTAGTCGACAGTACGTTTTTGTGGTGTAGTGTATTAGTCTTTTCAAAGGTGTTCTAACTTAATTATTTTGTTTGTGGATAAAATCCTACGGTAGGTCCATTTAAAGCTAGTCAAGTTAAACCTATTTTTTTGTAAAACAATTTTAAAATCTTCTCTAAGTTAGTGTCTAAGTTGTAACCAAATGTTTTGTGACTTCTACTTTAAGTCATAAGTTTTATAGTATTTTGTTTATGTTGTAAGTGGTATTGTAAAACAAGTTAGTAGCGTAAGTAGCCCGTATCAACCGTTAGTAATTGTATATGTTTCAAGTAATGAAAGTATTGAATTGTCAGTAGACTGATTGTATTGTGAATAGTGTAAGTAACCCGTCTTGAAAGTAATGTAAGTATTTTATTGTAAGTAGAGTGTTGTATTGTTAGTGGTATTATGTAACCCCGTATTGTAAGTAATGTAAGTAACGTGTTTTGCAAATTAAAAACAAAAGCTATTATTTTTTTCATATAAACTTATAAAGTGGCATTTTTTGTTATTTAATACTTTATTGGTAATGACAAATATTAGTTATATTTTAATGACAGAAATGAAAATCCACAAAAAATTAAAACATTACTGTTATAGTGTTAATTAACTAGGTTTATACAATAGGTAACATGATTAGGTGTAATGGTTACGTAAGGTATATTACGTATCACACGTCCCAGAACGGAACTTTATATAGTTAAGTTGCGTGCACGTTTCTTAGTTGTAGCTTTAGTTTTAGGGCGTGATTATTAAAGCTCGGTCGGCCGTTTTCTCCACAGTGAGTGTATACTGATGTTATTCCGTGCTTAGACACAACAATTACAAGATACACTGTCTCTACACCTGAGCTGATAACATCGCATTTCTTTCACACATGCAACTCATCCAAGCAGTATCACAGGATGTTTGTCTCATGAGCCTAGTTTAAGGGGGCACTGTAACTAAAATTTCTCTGTGTTTTGGTCACAACTGCTCAGATATTTGACAAGATACCTTTTCACTAACATCAAATTGCTCTTAGAGCATCGAGAATAAAATATTAAGTGATTTCTGCTGAGAGAAAAAAACTATAATGAGTTTTTTAGTAATTTCTGCAGAATACACTCAGTCTGGAACAACTTGAAAAAAATGGCTAATCTTTTCAAGTCGCAATCCATTTCAATCTTGGCCATCCCATAACATCCATCTGGTAACCTCCATGTGCGACCACCGCTTGTAAGCGACCACCTATCCAAAACACCCAATTTTCCCCAGTCAAAGCCGGAACCTCTTGTAAACGAGCACCTCTCGTAAGCGACCGCGACCACTTCTTGAGGTGACGACATTATACATTTTCATTGTTTTTAACCTCTTGTAAGCGACCACTTGACACGTGGTCTGATCTCCATGTTGGCTGTATGTACTAGGCTACTCAGAGTGTCAAGGCACTTTAAGTGGTATTACCTAGAATTTCCCGTATTCAGTTGTAAATAGGAAAATGCATGCAAATATTTCTCTTCGAATAAGTAGCTGTATCAGACCTGTTCCCGGAAAGAGGCCCCCTCTGGTTCGACTCTCGTAATCGATCACCTCCCGTAAGCGACCACTAAATCTTGGCATTTTGGGCGGTCGCTAACGGACAGTTCGACTGTACGTCAATGTTCATTGATGATTAGAGTCGGAGTTCTGGTTTTATCTTGATTAACAATTTCAATTCACACTACCATGGATTGCATCTCAGAAGTCTTTTGAAACTTCTCCTGAAGCTCTCGTTTCTCCAACAGTAAATGAGAGGGTTCCACAAGGCGTTCAAGCTTGCCGTCAAATATGTGCTCAGCACGTGGTGTGGTCCGACTATTGTTGAGGTGAGGAAACGAAGGCATAGTACCACCAACAAAGGTACGAAACTAGCGAGACACAGGCCCACAACAATGGCCACAGTACCGGCAGCTTTCATCTCACGCTTCATGCTCAGTGTAACCACTTGCAAGTTACGCTCTTCTTGGGTTATTTGTTTTCGTTGCTTCCAAGCAACAGTGAAGATGTAACTGTATGAAATTACAATTAAAGCTATAGGTGCGGCCAAAAGTGTTAGAACCAAGAAAATAAGGTAGGCTTTGGCAGAATTTGACACCAAAACGAAGGGCTCATTCTGAAACAGATCGAAGCAGGGTGTCAGTGCCCTCAAAAATTCTAAAAACGCTCCCAACCCGTCTGCTCTCAGCGGCTCAGGCAAAACCACTGAAACTCCAATTCCATACAGCCAAACCACGATGGACGCGATCAGCGCGCGGCGTTTAGTTACTATAGTCTGGTATCTCAAGGAGAACTTGACGGCAATGAAACGTTCAACGCTGATCAACGACAGGTGGAGAATGATGACGGAATTGAATGTGAGATTTAGTATTGATGTGGTGCCACATAATTTGGTAGGAGACACTGTGCTGGGGCCCAAGATGTTAGTAATATGCAACACAAAGACAACCGCCATCAACATATCCGCGACCGACAAGCTCACCAGTATACTGTTAGACGCAGTCCGGAGGTTTGAGAATTTCCAAAACGCTGTTATTACGAGAAGGTTCCCGAAAATAGTGCCAATTGTCAGAATAACGTACAAGGAAGTGAAGATGACTATCGCGCTGGTCGGTGGTCCCTCAGCAAAGCTGTCAGAGATACCAGTTATGTTCATTTGGTAAGAAGAACCATTCATCTCGGCAAGAAGTCGAGGCTTGTTCAAACTTGAAAAATGTTCCTTTGTCAACAGCTTCCGCTTTTGATGATGGCGCAAAAAAAAAAAAATTATTGCCCACTCTCTTGAAAATAAAGAACAAACTCTGCGTTGAAGAAGTTGGCGAAGGTTTCTTCAATCTTGATGGAAAGATGTTTGCTCTTTCTTCCGGCTTTTATGACAAACCAGGGAAGAAGTTGAGCTAGTAATTAGTCTTTTCTGCGAATGTGAACGTCATGACCAACTTTGATGCTTTGTATTGGTTAAAAGGCAATCCCACTAACTGTACAGCGACTAAATGATTTCAAACGCAATGTTCGTGGTATTTTAGATACGTTTTTGCCCATAGGGTAATATGTTTGGCACCCGTTGACACTCGTCTAGGAATCTGATTTAGCAAATACTTCGCGGCCTAAACTCCTAGCCCCTGTTTTTGAAAAACTAACTTCTTAATTAATTTTAATATTGATTTGACATGGAGCACATTTGGAAGATTTTCTCAAAGATCTGTGATAATCTAAATCAATTTTCTTATGTTTATATTTTTATATTGATCGTTAAACTTGTTTTTAGTAATTCAAACGTAAATTCTTTTTTTTTTATAAAATATTATACAAAAAAGGTTTTGCTATTCTTTTGTCGCCCCAAGCAACAGGGAGTATAAGTTAAAAGTAACCTTGTGTTTATCTTGAAGTAGCTATGTTACTGATAGCGACAAAGGAGATCTGAACTCAGCTTGAGGCCTTTGACACGCAAAGCTTTCATGATCTTTCTTTTGCACTGTTAATAGGCGATATGTTTTTATATTGATAACCCATTACCCAAAAGCGAAAAAGAAAATAAATGCAACACCTTGAGGCAAAATCTATTAACATCTTTCTTGGCCATGATGGCCCAAAAGATAATTGAATGTTTTCGTCCACAGTTTAGCATTTGTATAATACCCAACTTTTAATTGAGTAATTTTCACTAAAAAAAATTTTCCTTCTATTTTCAATTTATACTACATCAGTTTAGAAGCCACCAAGCCAATTTGGCTACTTCCAGATCTGAAGTAGGAAAGAGTCATATTATTCTCTTCGTGACAAGTTTGTTCAACACTGATGTCAATGTGAGTAAATTAATTGCCTCTTCTTCAACAGCTGAACATTCAATGTCAGCCCGAACACAAGACTTCTTATTGAGTTGGTTATATTTAGCACGCAGAGATAATGATTATGTTTTTCTCATATCGACAACATATACTAATTTAAAAAAATATATATTTAAACATCTTAAAAGGCAGGAAATGGGGATCACTACTGTACTTGACTTTTAAGTAAAAACAACACCTTATCTATCTAGGACGCGCATGCGTAGAAGGCTAACGAAGGCTCTTGGGACGAGATTAGCTTCCAGCGGGCTCAAGAGACTTAGGCTTTAGCTAGTGTACACAAACGTAATTGTTGCACGAGAAGCTGCTCGCAAACCAAACGCTGACGCACTTTATCACTGGTGCTCTCACTCCAAAGCAGAGGCTCTTTCAGAATAAAAGCAACGAAAACCGCGCTCCTCATTATTTCACTCGCTAATTTGTGTCCCCTTGAACGCGAAAGAGGTCTCTGCGGAGAAGAGAGACTGGTACCCGATACTGATATCCCAGAGGTATGGCGGTCGCACATTACCAAGCAAAGGTTTGCAACACCCGAGAGTAAAATTATGCGAGCTAAAATTTATTCTTTATGATAGCATTGAATTTGGGCACTGTGGATGGGATCTTGGGCAAAATTTGGGCTGTAAGCTGGGATTTGTCCCTCATCCAGAGGGTACATACGTTCAGTGTTTTTGTTATGAGAATTTCAACTCCCTTAATGCATGCCAGGTCATCGCTGTCAATTAATTTGATGAAGAAAATTGCACCAAACAAAGGAAAGGCAAAGCCAGCATTAATCCGACCGTCAGATCCGTTTGCGTCGATGTCATTTCGAAAGTTCTTTGAGATCGTTATCCATTTTTATCTTAAAAATTGAAATGTATAAATACTAAATTATTAAACGAGTAAGTACTTGCAATAACTGAATTATTTTAATAACTTAGGTTTTCGATAAACAAGTTAAAAAAAAACAAGCGATATAATAATGTCGACTGACGTTTCGATGACTTCATGTCACCATTTTCAAAGTTGTGTAAGTCCGACTATTTGAGTATGCCAAATTGTATTTTTAATCAAATACAACTACACTCGCACGTATTGTGGTTGGCCTTAGGTCAGTGAAGGGGCGAAATGTCTTATGAAGACCGTTGTGAAGCCCTGCGTTGGTCGTCACTGAGTGATAGGAGATGATACTTTTCCTTGATTGAATGTTATAAAACTGTATTTGAATTAAACAATCTCCGCTTTCGCGATTACTTTGAGCTCGCTTCAATTTTATAGCGACTCTTAAATCGTATATGTGCATTTCATAATTTCATTTTTTATGTAAATTGTTATTCCACATGTACAATGTTTTGATTTTTTAATTTTATTTTCTAAGAAATTAATTCACATAGGGTCCGCCTCTTTAACTTCCTTTTCAGGGTGTCATTTTTGTATTTTATTTTTTATGATACCTTGAACAACGTTTTTATTACATAAACACCAATGAAATACCAGGTGAGATATCTTCACACGTGAAATCGCACGTGAAAAGATCACCGCTGCTATGGTAACATGATAAATCGCGCCTTTTGCAATCGATTTGATACTTCATTGGTGTTTATCTAATAAACAGAACATTGCATGCCCGCTTGGAGATACGAAATTTCTCTTCTCGTGTTGAAAAATATTTCACTCGTTCGTTGCGCTCACTCGTGAAATATTTTTCAACACTCGAAGAGAACTTTCGTATCTCCGCGCGGTCATGTAATATCCTCTATGTATGTATGTACACTCGATTGCAAAAACGTTGACACATAAAAAGCATAAACCGTGAACGATGAGACCCAACGGATTTGTGGGTAGTTGTTTAAACAATAACCTCATTTCCATAATCAATAATTTACCATTCGCGCAATAAATACCAAATATTGCTAAAATGCATTGCCTCTCTTGAACTTAGGCAAATCGCGAATTGTATATCACTCAAGTTGCCCTTGTTGGCCAACTTGGACACTTTAAGGAAAGCTTGGAAAGTTTCCATCATTCACCACGTGCAACTAATTTTGGTCATCAACCGTCGCTCGAGAATAGAATATCAGATGCAAATAAACTTAGTTCACTTATACCCATAAAGCCATTGAGTCTCATCGTTCACGGTTTATGCTTCTTAGGTGTCAACGTTTTTGCAATCAAGTGTATACAACTTTTAAAATGGTGACATGGAGTCATCGAAACGTCAGTCGACATTATTGCTTGTTTTTATTATATTTTTTTTGTTCCAAATTAAACAGCAGCTAGAGACGAGTTACCCTGGGTACCAGGGTACCTTTCTTGCGCGGTTTCCGGTTCCGGTTGAAGCGTCTTACTACCTTCGGCCTTCGGCCGACGACGAACAACCTCCCACGTGCACCGATCACGAGTCCTCATAGGGTTCGAGAAAAACCTCTGGTACCCAAAGTAGAGAAGCGTATGACTGTCGGAGAAAACAACGCAAAACCCTTTTGATAGTTTTTGTATCTGCTATATATATTGTGCAGAAAATAATACGATCAGTTTCACTTGGACAGCTACGTTATATATGAGAATGAGAAAAAATAAATATATTCCATCACATTTATTTCCATTAAGTTATATATATTTGCAGACTTGATTTCGACGCAATTAGCAATGTGGCTCTTTCATTTTTTGTGACTTCTACAACGGTTTGAAATCTTAGCAGCTGATCTAGAAAGTTTCAGATCAAAGTTAAAAGAAATGAATTATATTATTAATTCGTCTATACCGCAATATCATTTTCCAGTAAACATTATTCAAACATGAGCCGGAGCAAATGAATTTGTCTCTTGACAGGTAATCTTTTTATATTTCTATTTTTCGTACGGCTGGTTTAAATTAAATTCTTATTATGACGCAGAGCTGTTTTTCTCAACAGTAACTCGTAAGGCAAAAACAATATATTAATTTTTTAATCAATTTGAACTTTTATTTCATAACCTAAGCCATTTTGTTGTTTATTCTCGCTATTTTTCCGGACACTCAGTCCTCAGAGACGAATTTTGGGAAGTTTTTAATCTTTGCGATTTCTAAGAACTGAGTTTGAGCAAAGGAGGCCTGTATTTTTTTCGCTTTATTTACTGTTGCATCACAAAAATCCGAAAAATAGGAACCGTATTTAACAGGTGACAACAAGAGTCATCAAAGGCTTTTGGTGATAATAAGATAGCTATTGGCTGTTCCAAAGTAATTGTTCTAAGAAGCGCATAAGCGGAGAAATTTTGTAACCCCTTGAAGGAAGCAAGTTAATTTATCGTGACGCATGAAGCGATACGACAAGACACCATATGGCACGAAATAATTAGTTCCAATTAATTTTACTTACGATCCTTACGAAGTAGATTCAGCAAAAGTTGTTAACAACGTACTTAACAAATTCTACTGTAGAAATTACCACGCACATGTTGCCAAATATGAACATGTTGTTACCGATTCTAAAAGACAGCAAACTGTATATACGGCGGCATTTATGTCATTGAGAACAAACGAATATTTTCTTGGTTGAAATATGAAAATAAAAAGCCTTTCTATTGCTTCAGTTCGGTTCAGTTTTGCGCTAAAATTTTGAATAAGAAAGCTTTGAGAAGCCGAAATGTATGAAATTTGTCCAGACTCTATAGAAAATATCTAGGAACATAAATACAAAAATTTTGATCCCGCACCCAAAAAGAAGTTGGAAACTCTAAAAATATAAGATACAACAGCAACATAAAAAATAACAGTATAATACAACAGTAATTGTTTGATCATTTTATTTTTTGCTTACCGCTTTCGGATTCAGGTACAGCGACATGGAAAATTAATATTCTGCTTGCGTCGGAAAGTTAATGTTTGTCGCTCTTATTTATATATATATTCCTACTTGTTTATTCAGTAATAATGAAACTTACATTTCCTATCAGCCTTTGGAATTGTTCTTGTTTTACATTTTGCAAAAACGTTACGTTTGTCCATGTCCTTAAAGAATCTAGAATCAGGTCCATTCACATTAAACTATGATAACCACCACATTGGACTACGAAGAATGTTTTGGTACTTCTATGATCCTTTACATATATGATTAGCTTCAGACAGAATATTTACCGAGCTTATAATTTATATTTTCGCATCTATCGAAGCTTATAAAATGGTTCTTCTTGGTAGTTATTTATGTCATGTTGTTTGTCGCTGAAGTTATGAAGAACGTAAAAGGCCAAAGGACACGCCGGCCCTACATGAAGCGTTTTTATCTCTTTATATCTTCAGTCACGGGAATTGCTTGTTCTTCGTGACAAACACCCTCGTTCCCTTAATTCTATTTCTATCATTTCTATTGCATAACTTGGGTGCTACGCGGCTCACACAGTTTGTAGTACTTGACTACCCTTGTTTCCCTGTCGTTTTCGCCTTAACAGCACTTTAACAGTCTACGAAATGCGTTTCTAAACTGTCCATTTCTCCAGCCGTAGATGAGAGGATTACAGATAGCGTTCAAACCAAATGCAACATCGTAAACGATGTGTCGCATCATCCTGCGCTGTAGACGGCGGCTACCATGATTAGGCAGCTTGTCGAAGAAAACGAGGATTGTACATATCATGAGTGGGACGATACTGAGAAGGCACACTGAAACAACGATGGCGAGAGTGCGAGCGCCTCTCATTTCACGCTTAATGGTGGAAATGCCTTGGATGTCGTCTTGTTGTCTGATCTGTTTTCTGTGCTTGTGGGACACATTGAAGATGTAGCCATACGAGAATAGAATGGTCACCAGAGGGATGATCAGCATGGAAGTGACTAAGAAGATCAGATACCCTGTACTTAACGGTGGTGCTAGTCCATCTGGGCGGCCTCTTTTTGTTTGCAAGCATGGCTGCAAAGCATGAACAAGCCTATCGTAGGCGTCGTTGCTTGCTCTAAGCGCCTGTGGAAAGACAAGAGTGACAGCCACAGCCCACAGCCACGCCGTTATGGACGCGAACAACGCTCGGCGATTAGTCACTATGGAGCGGTACCTCAAAGGAAACTTGACGGCGATGAAACGCTCAAAGCTGATCAACGCGAGATGAAGAATGATAACCGATAAGAGTATGAAGCTGAACCACGCACTTGCTTCGCAAATACCTTTGGACTTATGCTGATCATTAGAGCTCAGTTTTAGAGCAATTTTGCTAATATTGAGGATGTAAACGATTGCTATCAAACTGTTCGCGGCGCACAAACTCACCAGAATCACATTGGATGCAGTTCGCAGGCTGGAAAATTTGCAAAACGCTCTGAACACCAAACTGTTTCCGCTGATGGCAAAAATTATCACAAGGGTTTTTATGGTAATTAATGCTATCAGCTTTTCGTCCTCCAAGCCTCTGTTAGGACAACCTTCTGCTGTACAATTCATACAATTCATTCTTACTCCACTGCACTTTCCTCCCCGTGGGCCCATCTAAATACCAGCCATGTGGGTCGTGAAGAAAATGGATTCAAGGACAAAAGGGAAGCCGAGTTCGCATCAGTTTGGTTCAGTCTGTTGTGTTTGTCAGTTACCAAGATTTTTTAATTAAAGCGATCCGTTAAATACCATCTGCTTTAATAAGGCTGGTGTCAACTTTGTGAATTATTTACCTGCAAATTAGCATTTACGCAGATATTTGACGCCCAAAATCACATGATCTTTTTTCAGGAATAAAATAGAAAGACAAGAACTGAATCCATTCCATTATAATCATAAGTTAACTTCCACGAGCAAGACAAATTTTCAACTCATGCTACAAATATTTGCAAATAAATTAAAAGCGCGCTCTTCAGCTACAGTCATAAAAGGAACATAGTCATTATATTTTTTTGGAAATTTACCTGACTCATGGAAACATTGTCTTCTAAACATCAATTTCATTTCCAAATAGATGCCCATTAACAGCTCAAATGACAATGATTGTTTAAAAGGAAGAAGAACTGACTTAACGTTAAAACTAAAACATGCATGAAAAATGATAATAGGAAAGATACTAGAAAACTGAGCACACATACTAATTTTTTTTTCAAGGTTGAAGCGGAGAAATCAAAGGACAAAGTAGGTGTCTACGAGTGCTTTTTCTAATAATGTCCAAGACGAAATATAAATATATGATACGATAGTTTCTTATGTTGACAGAAATTAACGCGCGCTACAATTGTTCACATCCCAATTCGCAATCTCATGCCAGCAGTTTGAAGCGGAATCAAGAAAAACGGAACAAAATTCTTTCACGTTTTATTTTCAAAAGTGATTCGCGATGTTATTATTTTATTTTTTGTGTTCTCGGCCTTTGTCATGCCTTTCAAAGCCTCGGAAAAGCTTTACGATACGCGACCTTCTCATTAGCATATTAGGATATCAAGGAAGCTCTCGCGTTTCGACGCGACGCATCAAGCTTCGCTTACTAGGTCATGTTTGACCCTCGACAGTGTTCTGCTAAGATCGTAAATTCTCGCCGCTGTTGTGTCTCTTAACCAGGCACCTCAAAACGCAGAAAATAACTTGCGCGCAAAAAGAAACCTAGGAAGGCTTGAGGCCATCACAATAGCAAGGTGCTTTACAAGCTTCGAAAATCCGTTCCGAAGTTTCTCTTCGACCCGAGAACTTTTAGAAGGTGCCTGCAGGATGTGGTTCAAGCTAAAACGAGCCTACGAGAACAGAAATGCTTTGAACAGTGGTTTTCCATGTGAGATTTCAATGTGGCGGGATTTGGCGTCCGACAAACCATAAATTGCAAAGAGATTTCGCAACATGAAGGCCACGACAAACTGCTCTGAAGGGTATATATTTAACTAACTGATCAATAAAGAAATAATTTCTCTCGGTAAATTTAATTTGTCCAGAAGAATATTTTGGCCCGAAAACTTTCCTTGTCAAATGGAAAGGCTTTTCCCATTCTTTCCAAACTTGTAATCTCCATTGTAGATTAAAAAAAAAAACTCATGTGATGGTATAATGATGACGCAACAAGACATCAAAGTGGAGATGGAAATTTTGTGCAAATGAGACAGTACCTTATTATAGGAAAATAACGCTTCATGAAATAAAATTCGCGTTAATTTAAGTCGCGTTAATTTTTGTTAAAGTTAATTTCCGCATCATTAATTAAGTGGCGCGTTAATTTCTGTGACCTTAATTTCCACAACTTTGCCCCCAAATTCTCCATACACTCCAGAAAGGAAAAAGCATTGTTTTATCAGGGTGGAATCTGCTGGTATTAGGGACACTGCATGTGAGGAATACTCAAAGTGGCTAGATTCCTTCTCTTAACCCCTATGTTTAGGGACAATTCCACGAACATTGTTTGCATGTCGGATTTTTACACTTAGTGTTAAAATAATTTTTTCCTGTTGTCTCAAAGAATTCTTTTTCTTTGTGTAAGTCGCGTTAATTTCCTTAATTTTGAAATTTTAGGACCTCTTTCGCGTTAATTTTAATTTTAATAAGTTAAAAGCGCGCTCTTTCTACAGACATAAGAGAAACATAGTCATTATATTTTTTGGAAATTTATCTGACTCATGGAAACATTGTCTTCTAAACATCAATTTCATTTCCAAATAGATGTCCATTAACAGCTCAAATGACAATGATTGTCTATAAGGTAGTAGAACTGACTTAAGGTTAAAACTAAAACATGCACGAAAAATGATAATAGGAAAGGTACTAGAAAACTGAGCACATATACTAATTTTTTTTTAAGGTTGAAGCGGGGAGATCAAAGGACAAAGTATGTTGCTACGAGCGCTTTTTCTCAAAGTTAATAATGTCCACGACGAAATATGATACGATAGTTTCGTATGTTGACAGAAACGCGCGCTACAATTCTTGGTTTTCACGTGACGTCACCAAATTCTAGAATTTGGGAGGCCTACAAAATTTTTACCCTCATTCAAGGAAAGATTACCTAAAAATATTCTTCTGATCGTCAAATTCATTTTTAAAACAGAGGCGCATTAAGTGTTCAAATAACAATTATTGTTAAATTTGTCGCCTAAAAAGGAGATAGGACCGACATGCTTATTGACAAACCATGACAACCTCAAATAAATTCAATTCGTGAATCTTCGTCAAATTTGTTGCATAAAAAGGAGATATAACCAGCAATGACAAACCATGACAATCAACCTAAAACAGTTTTTTGAGAAATTGTCAGTTTACAGGAGTACATATATATATATATTGTAAGTCAACTTTTGTTTTGTTTTATATTGTTTTACGGAAAATGGAAATTAAAGGAGGGAAGCCTAGCGTTCTAGCCTAGTGTGAAAGCCGTCTCAACTTGTTTTGCGTGTATTTTAGAACATTTATCAAATTGTTTCCCCAGACTGCATTCTTCTTCGGAGTGAAGCGTTATTGGAAGTAATCCTTTAAGTTGTTTGTGAATACAATGACAAATTACTGGCTCCTTTGTTCCTGAAAGTAAACGGCGTTGAATCTGAATCGAAGCGAAAGCGCCTGAATCTGGCAAACTTTATTTGGTAAGTACCGTCGAAAAGGAGTAGAAATGGATAAACTCATGATATGACTCCTTTTTGAAATTGAAACGATTATTAGTAGCTGGATATTTTTATTCAAATAGGAGCTACAGGAACTTAAATATAGCAAAAAGGAAGGCTAACATTAATGTTCGCCTTCAATTCAGCTGTATTTTGGGTGAGCGAGCGCGCATTTGTCGATTTACACCTGTTTGGGAGAGGCGGGGTAATTATGTTAGTGCAGAAGGTTGTTCAAAATGTCAAGAGAAACAAATGTTTTGCGCAGGATAATTAAAGTTGGGAAATACTAAACTTAATTGATAAAACAGCAAATTTATACCACGCTCGTTTATGATGCTCTTTCTCTACACGCTGGCAATAGAAAAGCTAAAATTCCTAACCTTTTTCTCTCAGAATTATAAAGAAGCTTGTAATTTTAAATCTGTGGATAAAGCCGTACGGCCATTATAATTTTAGAATCCAAAATAAAATAATAGATCATAGATTAAAGCCGTGCCGCCCAAAAACCGCCCGAGGTTTTCCGCACGTTCGCGTTCTCTCCTCACCTCCCCTAGTAGGGATATTCTTGTTCTCTATTGTTCTAATTGTCTTTAGAAAAGGCTGACCAATCAGAATCCATCATCTGTGCATGTATTTTTCGGTCTTAGCAGGATGGGGGGGGGGGGGGGGGGGGCATTCAAAATTGACTCGCAATTCCTTCAAATGGCTTGTCAGTCGGTCGCCTCGCCGCCAGAATTATACGGTTTCCTTCTTAGGGCTACAAAGACTTATTTAAATAAATGTTTGATTTAGAAAAGCTTTTTGTCTGTTTTTCTTTCTGTTTTCATTGGTGAAACGTGACGAATGCCTAATCTTGCATCAGAACAAACACGTCTTCTCGAGAGCGGATTAAATTACTGCCATGTGACGTGAGGATCAAATTACATCGAAATGTTCAAAATTTCAACCTTCAGGTTTGTTTCTTTCGGTAATCTTCAATTCGCAGCTAGTGTGTTTTATTCGATAATTAGAGGTTCTAACTAATTTAGTCAGACCAAAGGAGTGCTTTTTCTTTGACCCAGTAAGCTGTGTATTTCTATTGTACACGGGGTTAATTATTAATATGCTAATTTGTGAAATTACTGGAAAACACCCGGACTGCAATGGGTTAAGGTGAATTAACAAATAAAGAAGCCTCGACTTTGCTCTGTTCTGTTATAAAGCACGTAGGAAACGGCTTGAGCACGAAAGAAGTGTAGGGGGAAACACGAGACGTAGTGGAGTGTTTCTCCCTAATTCTTGAGTGCTCTACTGAGCCGCTATCTATAGCAAGAGCCTTACAACAGAACAGAGCACAGTCGAGGCTTCTTTGTTTGTTTCATGTTAAAGAATCCTTTTATTTCCCCACGCATTGACCCTCGTTTTCAAAACAAACTTCCTTTTCCAAACGAACAGAAGTGCTGTCTGCGTGCATCTGTACTCTCATAAAGCACGCTAAAATAGGCCAATCAAAATCCTTGTTAGAATGGTTCAAATGATTTGATTGGTTGAACAAGACGAAAGCTGTCAAACATGTCAAACCAAAACATCAAAAAGTTCACAAACCTTGCATAGTTCCAAAATAAGACCAGTGCTTCTTCATAGTTTTTCCGTTTTGAAATCAGGATGGAAAAGGAAACTGTTCAATGAAATCCGGTAGATCTGTGGCTCATGAAAATCTGGACGTTATTAACATGGCAGTTCGGAAACAAACTGCTTCAAAAACTTGCGGCTAGCTAATTAAATTTTCAGTTTTCTCAATTTTTTTGTTTGATTTCTTTGCACGAAAATATGGCTAACGAGCGTTTACCGTATTTGAGCTTTTAACACTGTACTTGAGCTTAAGCTTTTTTTTTTACATCTTTCGTTCAAAAACTTGCATTGGACTACCCATTTTGATGTTTTTCGTCTCTGCCTTCGTTGTAATTTCCGCGGTTGACATGCTTGCAAATCTCTGTTTTTCTGTGTTTTCATCGCTAACTTATTCTGAAACTTCACTTTCAATCACCGTGTTATTTGTTCTGTTACACACAGGATGGTCTATATCCATTGAAGCTAAGAGCTTGATTTCGTTTCCTAGGTTTGATATAAGACGTCTGGGTAAACAAATATAAATAAATAAAAAACCGAGAAAGAAGTCCAGGCATTTCACAAACAGGCTGATATTGTGACACCATTGCTCCGTGCATCTGTACTCTGATAAAGCACGCTATTTCAACCAATCAGCGCGCGCGTTATATCGAAACTTTATTATAACAAATATTGAAGCAAAAATTGAATACAAGAAAGCGAATAAATATAAGCTTTTTACAGCGAGAAGAGAATATAAAAGAGTCCATAAAGTCAAATGTTATCGTATGTTTTTAACTGAACAAGTTTTAGAATTTCTAGGAATAAGCTAAATTATTTGTTTACAATACATGCTGGATAAGGTGGTTACAACTTTTCAGCCCGTGAATGAAAGTCTAAGGTTTGACCGTCAAAAAGAGCAATTCGATTCTTTCCATGTGGTATTGCTTTTTGTTCTAATATTATTATTATTATTATTATTATTATTATTATTATTATTATTATTATTAGTAGTAGTAGTAGTAGTAGTAGTAGTAGTAGTAGTAGTAGTAGTAGTAGTAGTAGTAGTAGTAGTAGTAGTAGTAGTAGTAGTAGTAGTAGTAGTAGTATCATTATTATTATTATTATTTTTTATTTTTTTTGTTTTTGTTTTTTTTTTAAAGATGGCGCTACCTCTTCAGTCTTAGGATGAAATAAATGAAATCTAGTCGACAGTACGTTTTTGTGGTGTAGTGTATTAGTCTTTACAAAGGTGTTCTAACTTAATTATTTTGTTTGTGGATAAAATCCTACGGTAAGTCCATTTAAAGCTAGTCAAGTTAAACCTATTTTTTTGTAAAACAATTTTCAAATCTTCCCTAGTTAGTGTCTAAGTTGTAACCAAATGTTTTGTGACTTTTACTTTAAGTCATAAGTTTTATAGTATTTTGTTTATGTTGTAAGTGGTATTGTAAAAAAAGTTAGTAGCGTAAGTAGCCCGTATCAACGGTAAGTAATTGAATATGTTTCAAGTAATGAAAGTATTGAATTGTCAGTAGACTGATTGTATTGTGAATAGTGTAAGTAACCCGTCTTGAAAGTAATGTAAGTATTTTATTGTAAGTAGAGTGTTGTATTGTTAGTGGTGTTAAGTAACCCGTATTGTAAGTAATGTAAGTAACGTGTTTTGCAAATTAAAAACAAAAGCTATTATTTTTTTCATATAAACTTATAAAGTGGCATTTTTTGTTATTTAATACTTTATTGGTAATGACAAATATTAGTTATATTACAATGACAGAAATGAAAATCCACAAAAAATTAAAACATTGCTGTTTTAGTGTTAATTGGCTAGGTTTATACAATAGGTAACATGATTAGGTGTAATGATTACGTAAGGTATATTACGTATCACACGTCCCAGAGCGGAACTTTATATAGTTAAGTTTCATGCATGTTTGTTAGTTGTAGCTTTAGTTTTAGAGCGTGATTATTAAAGTTCGGTCGGCCGTTTTCTCCACTGTATACTGATGTTATTCCGTGCTTAGACATAACAATTACAAGATACACTGTCTCTACACCTGAGCTGATAACATCACATTTCTTTCACACATGCCACTCATCCAAGCAGTATCACAGGATGTTTGTCTCATGAACCTAGTTTAAGGGGACACTGTCACTGAAATTTCTCTGTGTTTTGGTCACAACTACTCAGATATTTGACAACATACCTTTTCACTAACATCAAATTGCTCTTAGAGCATCGAGAATAAAATATTAAGTGATTTCTCCTGAGGGAAACAAACTATAATCAGTTTTTTGGTAATTTCTGCAGAATACACTCAATCTGGAAGAACTTGAAAAAAATGGCTAATTTTTTCAAGTCGCAATCCATTTCAATCTTGGCCATCCGTGGCCAAAGATAATTAACACTAGTTTCTGTGTAGTAGTAGGACTATTGTTAACAAACTAAACCAGTATATCATAAATAGGTGACACTGCCCCTTTAATAGCCTAGCTCCCACAGTTTTCTTGTGTTAGGTCAGTGGTACTCCTGCAGCATCCGAACTAGTTTGTAATCGGAAAGTCATCACTTCTACTCCTGAGGTAAGAATTCGGATTTCCTTTAGTTTTGCCGAGTATAATCGCGTTACTGCCTGAGAAAATACCTCTATCATTTATTCACCGGGTTTTGTACATAATGTCACATTTCTTGTCACAGTATGCCATTCATCGACATTCAAATCCTAGCACTATAGGATGTTTGTGACATGAACCGTAGTTTAATGGCCTAGCTTCCGTGTCTCCGATAGCTCAATGATAGAGATTGTAGAGCACTGATCCGTACTATTAATCGGAAGGTCACAGGTTCGACTCCTGTTGGGAGAACACGGATTTTTCCGAGTATGCCTGAGTCAGATTGAGGTTTTTTCCTCGTTTCCTGCAAACCTCTAAAAGTCACGTGACCCCGATCCCTCCGTCCCGTTTAACGTTTGAGGTTCAGGTTTCAAGGACACTGTCCAGAGATAAGTGAATTGCAGCAGAGTTTTTCGCTATATTCAGTTTACGACAAATTTACTTTCCTCGATGAATGAGATATTTCTTTGACTCAGTTGCGAGTTAACAATGGTAATTGAACTGAGTGGAGTGCAATTTGGTCTCATCGCCCACAATGCCGCGACATATCCGGGACTTTTGTTACGCTCGCTGGCGCTAAATTTGAAATCTCATCACACAAAGCACACAAAACAATAAAGAAAGTTGGCAGAAAATACGAAGTAGCGCTTCTAAATTCTTCTTTTATGAGCGTTCTGTTCCGTTTACCAGTTACTATTCATATGGCTTTTGTAGAAGAGATGTTAATAAAGCAAATGTGACCTTCGATATATTTGTAGCTGCTTTAGAAGTATTATTATTTCGTGCTTCAAAAGTAGCTATTTCGGCACTCCGTTTGTATGGGACTAACACTTTTGGACGAAATTTTTGAAGAAATAAGGGGTAAGCACGAAACTATTCATATGGTTATTTTTGTTTGACATGTGAAGATTCCACAGCTGAGTTTTCTCAGGAATCCGACGGTTAGAAGTATTATTTTTTCCTGTTTTTCCGAGACCTACCCCCACAATTCTGAACTTGCTTGCGAGTTCAACCTTTTCGGTACTCCCACGGGAGTCGAGCTATCGTTTTAAACTTACCGCGAAAGTTCTAATAAATTCATAGCTTCGCCTCCACAAACAACAGTGGGCAAGTCATTGTAATTAAGCATTGAAATGGCGTGTGCCTCGCATGAAAGGTCACTGAAATAGAACTTTAATTACGTAATAACCGGTCACCTGCGCTGCATGCTACTAAATTTCATGACATTTCCTTGATTACTGCAATCGCTATGACCCTTCAGTAGTCATATTGACCACGTGCTGACTAGCTTGTGAGTACAACTCTCTTTAATAAATATGATCGCCTTTAGAATGCAAAAAAAAAAAAAAAAAAAACTTTCAAAGGCTTTGTTCAAACAAAAGCATTATTTAAATAAGAATACACTGACGCGGGGTACTTTAAATGTTTACCGCTTCAATAGAGTCACTTTCGACTACATTACTCGCTTAAAGTATTCACTGCTTCTGAGTTCTCGAAATGGCTTCTTTACAAGAATTGCAGCGCATTGATCGGGAGCTCTTTTCAGAGCTCACAGAATCCCCGATCAATCCTGCATTCCTACACATGTCAACTCCGTTGATTGGAAAATACGATCCCATGTTTTATTTACAAATAAATGGAGAGGCACTCTGGCAGATGCGTAAACTCAGTGGAAACCCAGACAAAGTCTTTGAAGCTCTTCAATACAATTTGCTTCAAATTGGGTACAAGCTTTCGTCATCTTCGTTGGCCCGCGTTGGAATCGCCGTAAATAGTAGAGTTGGTTACATCGTGAAGAAGATCCGTAGCATATCCGGTGGCAACGAGCGTCGCGCCCATTCTCCTGCTCAAAAGAATGACATTGTTTTTTTTTTTTTTAATTCCCTCTTGGATTCTGGTTCTGAACAGTTTCAACCGGTCGAAAAACGGCACGCAACTGTGAGGTACTTGCACACCTAACGCCCGGCGTATCGAATTCGATAATTGAACGGTCGGCAATGTAACTCAGTCCAACTTTCGATAATCAATTAGTATAACCGAACATTGACATTTAGTTTGATATTTTTGGGGACGTTTTTCTATTTATTCCCTTCAATAAAGGTTGAGAATGATTACTCTACTTAAGAGATGGATTCCGAACAAAACCTGATCAGATTGATTTCGATTGCATTCGGATTTTGTTCGATTGGTTCGATAATCGAACTTACCTATGATGTCAAATGTCGGCAAACAACGAGGAATGAAAGCTGGTCGGATGCATGGCGCGCTTTTTTATGTTATATCTCTGGGTAGCTTCTAACAACTTAATAAATGGCAATAAAAGGCAAGTCTTTTATACATTTTGATCTCAATAAACGGATCGAAATTTGAATATTTCTTTTTTTCACAAACAAAACTTGTTTCCACGTTAGTCACCAATTTGCCGTCGTTCGGGATTTTACAATTTTTTTTGGCCTCAAATTCTTTTCGCTCAGTGAAACGCAGCCAGAAGTGTATTTTTTAACCTACTATGAATACTACAACAGGAACTGGTGTTGCTCGGCTCAAGCGGAGTTCTTAGATTATTGTTCTTTTACCGCTAGCGGCGCATGAATAGATTTTTTTATCCCGACTGCTATTGTCAATTTTATCTCACCTTCGCACATCTAAAAGTTTGATTGACAGCACCTATTTCAACGAAGCGAACACGACGCGAGCCCGAAACAACGAAGCCAGTTACCTGTTACTCCCGTGGGAACAACTCACCATCTTTATGCCTCATTTTGCAAATTTTGGCACCGTAAGTACGTGTCGCGAAAGACAATAGAATAGGCCATTTCACAGTTGTGTGCTTAGTGACCTGGTCTTGAATTGAAAGCGAGGCTGGGGTTGACCTTGTCTTGATACAGACCTCACTGCTTTTCATATGTAAATGCAAATAGTTAGCATAAGAACAGTATGATCTACATATGAAAAGCAGTGAGGTTTGTATCCAAACAAGGTCACCCCCAGCCTCGCTTAGAATCCAAGACCAGGTCACTAAGCACACAACTGTAAAATGGGCTATTGTTGGCGATGTGAAATCATACGCGTGATTTAAAAATCGAACGAGCGCGCAGCGCGAGTTTGATTTGAAATCACAAGTATGATTTCAGACCAAAATTGCACGACACAAAGTTCAATTACCACTTTATTACACCTGTTTTGAAATCACAGAGTATCATTGTCAATATTAATATTCTATTTTTGTTACTTCATTTCCATTTTGATGGGCTAAAGAAAGGATGCTATTTAGAGCAAAAATGGTGCAATTTGAGAATAAATCGCACTGTTGAGAGCCAATCAGATTGCAAGGATCACCAGTGATTTGAAAACGGGTGTAATAAAGAGAATTACCAACCACGTTAGGGCGTGCATCGTCACAAACAAACAGCAGCCGCCATCTTGTTTTCCTTCGAGTATATCCCATGATGCATAGGCAAAAAGTAATCTTCAATTGTAAGCCCGCATTATGGACAAACGGCAAACTCCGAACTGTTAACTGCTGGCCGACGTTTGCGGTTTGCAAACGCGTTGCTGCGATTTTTTGCATGGGAAAACGAATGCGATTAAGGCGAAGTCTTAAATTTCGTTTTCTCTCTTAATATTCATTACGCGTTTACGTTTCCTCAAATTTTGATTTCGACATTGAAATCTACAAATATTAAGCTTTCAGAAAATGTATAGGTTGCCGGGGTTTTCTCTGCAATCGCCCGTGTTAACGCTCTATTTCAAACTATGGTCATTTTGGGTATCCTGATACCTTCAAGAGGCCACCCTGATATTAAGGTTCCTAATGACTGAGAAAATACCTGTATCGTAAAACTTACTATTGATAAAGGTAGGTTAAAAATTGTAGATAACATGACTAAGAACATGTAATTACAATTGATAATTACATAAAATGCAATCACTTAAACGATGCCTCAAAAGCGTTAATGCTTTTGACGTTCCTGACAATCCGTGGGCACCAAACGGTTGGTTTCGATGAAATATCTGTTTGGAATTATATCACTAAATACTAAATTAAGGTAATTTAAACTTTCAGCTAAAAGATGCGAACAGATCGAACTGCGTTAGCTTACACAAATTTGTCTTTTAAAAGACCATAAAATGATACGGAAATGCAAGAAAATTTTCTTTTTGTTACATGTTCTCTGACAATCTAAGGCAGAGCGTTCTATCGTTCCATAACAAGATTTATTAAACCTAGGCTTACTGTGAACTTTGATTCTAGTTTGATTACTAAACAAAAAGATTCTTTCAAAAGATTTTTACTCTCAACTTTTAACTTTTCTTTCCCTTATTTAAGCTTAAAATCAGCTTAGTTTTAAAAGCATTTTCAACGAATCACGACTCGATTGAGTCGATTTCTTTCCATTCGTCATTCTAGAATTATTTGGCAGCTGATTGAAGGTCTTATTTTACCATTTTGTGAACAAAAGAGGTCAAAAACTCCATAACACTTCCCCTTTAACTTTTAATCGTGGATCAGTCTCGGCGTTCGATTCGAAAATCTCGGCCATGGATAGTGAAGCGGGCTGATCTATGTCGGCCCACCGTGAGCAGGCACAAAGACTTGATTTTACGAATCTTGTTCCTTCGTCTAGAATTGTAACTGTGGTTTATCTGGGATAATTGAGCAAGATTAATTTATTCATTATTTTAGCACAAGTTTGCTTATGAGCCAATACTCTTCGTGACGTTATTCAAACGCTCCCGGCTATACCCCCGCACCCATCCAGTATTTTACTGTGCGCCTTAGAGATTTTGCGGGATAAACATGGCGTGAACTATTGAAACCAAAACTTCACTTTGATGATGGTTATTATTACTTAGGTTACCGCTGAGAGCGCTGTGCCGGAAAGAGACACGTGCCATGTAAATGTCTGCCGCAGTCGAACCTTCATGTGCGACCGCCGCTCGTAAGCGACCACCTATCCAAAGCACCCAATTTTTCCCAGTCAAAGCCGGAACTTCTTGTAAAGACAACCTCTCATAAGCGACCGCGACCACTTTTTGAGGTGACGACATTATCTATTGTTTCTAAACCTCTTGTAAGCGAGCTCTTGACACATGGTCTGATCTCCATGTTGGCTGTACGTACTACGCTACTCAGAGTTTACGAGGAACTTTTAGTGGCATTACCTAGAATTGCTCGTATTCAGTTGTAAATAGGAAAATGCATGCAATTATTTCTCTTCGAATAAGTAGCTGTGTCAGACCTGTTCCCGGAAAGAGACCCCTTCTGGTTCGACTCTCGTAAGCGACCACCTCCCGTAAGCGACGACTAAATCTTGGCATTTTGGGGTGATCGCTTACGAGAGGCTCGACTATATGTCATTTCCCATTGATGATTAGAGTCGGAGTTCTGGTTTTATCTTGATTAACAATTTCAATTCACACTATCATGGATTGCATCTCAGAAGTCTTTTGAAACTTCTCCTGAAGCTCTCGTTTCTCCAACAGTAAATGAGAGGGTTCCACAAGGCGTTCAAGCTTGCCGTCAAATATGTGCTCTGCACGTGGTGTGGTCCGACTATTGTTGAGGTGCGAAAACGAAGGCACAGGACCATCAACAACGGTACGAAACTAGCGAGACACAGGCCCACAACAATGGCCACTGTACGGGCAGCTTTAATCTCACGCTTCATGCTCAGTGTAACCACTTGCAAGTTACGCTCTTCTTGGATTATTTGTTTTCGCTGCTTCCAAGCAACAGTGAAGATGTAACTGTATGAAATTACAATTAAAGCTACAGGTGCTGCCAAAAGTGTTAGAACCAAGAAAATAAGGTAGGCTTTGGCAGAATTTGATACCAAAACGAAGGGCTCTTCCTGAAACAGATCGAAGCAAGGTGTCAGTGCCCTCAAAAATTCTAAAAACGTTCCCAACCCGTCTGCTCTCAGTGGCTCAGGCAAAACCACTGAAACTCCAATTCCATACAGCCAAACCACGATGGACGCGATCAGCGCGCGGCGTTTAGTTACTATAGTCTGGTATCTCAAGGAGAACTTGACGGCAATGAAACGTTCAACGCTGATCAACGACAGGTGGAGAATGATGACGGAATTGAATGTGAGATTTAGTATTGATGTGGTGCCACATAATTTGGTAGGAGACACTGTGTTGGGGCCCAAGATGTTAGTAATATGCAACACAAAGACAACCGCCATCGACATATCCGCGACCGACAAGCTCACCAGTATACTGTTAGACGCCGTCCGGAGATTTGAAAATTTCCAAAACGCTGTTATCACGAGAAGGTTGCCGAAAATAGTGCCAATTGTCAGAATAGCGTACAAGGAAGTGAAGATGACTATCGCGCTGGTCGGTGGTCCCTCAGCAAAGCTGTCAGAGATACCAGTTATGTTCATTTTGTAAGAAGAATCATTCATCTCGGCAAGAAGTCAAGGCTCGGTTTAAACTTGAAAAATGTTCCTTTGTCAACAGCTTCCGCTTTTGATGGTGGTGCAAAAAATGTATTGCCCTCTCTTTGTCACTGTTTCAGTTCTTGAAAATAAAGAACAAACTCTGCGTTGAAGAAGCTGGCGAAGGTTTCGTCAATCTTGATGGAAAGATATTTGCTCTTTCTTCCGGCTTTTATGACAAACCAGGGAAAAAGTTGACCTAGTAATTAGTCTTTTCTGCGAATGTGAACGTCATGACCAACTTTGATGCTTTGTATTGATTAAAAGGCAATCCCACTAACTGAACAGCGACTAAATGATTTCAAACGCAATGTTCGTGGTATTTTAGATACGTTTTTGCCCATAGGGTTATATGTTTGGCACCCGTTGACACTCGTCTAGGAATCTGATTTAGCAAATACTTCGCGGCCTAACCTCCTAGCCCCTGTTTTTGAAAAAATAAACTTCTTAATTAATTTTGATATTGATTTGACATGGAGCACATTTGGAAGATTTTCTCAAAGATCTGTGATAATCTAAATCAATTTTCTTATGTTTATATTTTTATATTGATCGTTAAACTTGTTTTTAGTAATTCAAATGTAAATTCTTTTTTTATATATAAAATATTATACAAAAACAGTTTTGCTATTCTTTTGTCGCCCCAAGCAACAGGGAGTATAAGTTAAAAGTAACCTTGTGTTTATCCTGAAGTAGCTATGTTACTGATAGCGACAAAGGAGATCTGAACTCAGCTTGAGGCCTTTGACACGCAAAGCTTTCGTAATCTTTCTTTTGCACTGTTTAGGCGATATGTTATTATATTGATTACCCATTACCCAAAAGCGAAAAAGAAAAATAAATGCAACACCTTGAGGCAAAATCTATTAACATCTTTCTTCGCCATGATGGCCCAAAAGATAATTGAATGTTTTCGTCCACAGATTAGCATTTGTATAATACCCAACTTTTAATTGAGTAATTTTCACCAAAAAATTTTCCTTCTATTTTCAATTTATTCTACATCAGTTTAGAAGCCACCAAGCCAATTCGCCTACTTCCAGATCTGAAGTAGGGAAGAGTCATATCATTGTCTTTGTGACAAGTTTGTTCAACACTGACGCAATGGGAGTAAATTAATTGCCTCTACTTCAACAGCTGAACATTCAATGTCAGCCCGAACACAAGACTTCTTATTGAGTTGTTAATTTTAAGCACGCAGAGATAATGATTTTGTTTTTCTCACATCGACAACATGTACTAATTTAAAAATATATATATTTAAACATCTTAAAAGACAGGAAATGGGGATCACAACTGTACTTGACTTTTACGTAAAAACAACACCTTATCTATCTAGGACGCGCATGCGTAGAAGGCTAACGAAAGCTCTGGGGAGGAGATTGGCTTCCAGCAGGCTCAAGAGACTTAGGCTTTAGCTAGTGTACACAAACGTAACTGTTGCACGAGAAGTGCTCACAAACCAAACGCTAACGCACTTTATCACTGGTGCTCTAACTCCAAAGCAGAGGCTCTTTCAGAATAAAAGCAGCGAAAACCGAACTCCTCATTATTTCACTCGCTCCAGTCCCTAATTTGTCTCCCTTGAACGCGAAAGAGGTCTCTGCAGAGAAGAGAGACTGGTACCCGATACTAATATCCCAAAGGCATGGCGGTCACACATTACCAAGCAAAGATTTGCAACACCCGAGAGTAAAATTATGCAAGCTAAACTTTAATCTTTATGATAGCATTGAATTTGGGCACTGTGGATGGGATCTTGGGAAAAATTTGGTTTTAAGCTGGGATCTGCGCAAAAAATGGGATTTGTCCCTCCTCTGGGGGATACATACGTTCAGTGTTTTTGTTATGAGAATGTCAACTCCCTTAATGTCTGCCGTGCCATCGCGGTCAATCGATTTGAGGAAGAAAATCGCACCAACAAAGGAAAGGCAAAGCCAGCATTAATCCGACTGTCAGATCTTTTGCGTCGATGTCATTTCGAAAATTCTTTTAGATCGTTATCCATTTTTATCTTAAAAATTGAAATGTATAAATACCGGCTAAATTATTAAACGAGTATTTAGTACTTACAATAACTGAATTATTTTAATAACTCAGGTTTTCGATAAACAAGTTAAAAAAAAAACAAGCGATATAATAATGTCGACTGACGTTTCGATGACTTCATGTCACCATTTTCAAAATTGTGTAAGTCCGATTATTTGAGTATGCCAAATTGTGTTTTTAATCAAATACAACTACACTCGCACGTATTGTGGTTGGCCTTAGCCGAAGGGGCGAAATGTCTTATGAAGACCGTTGTGAAGCCTTGCGTTGGTCGTCACTGAGTGATAGGAGATTATACTTTTCCTTGATTGAATGTTATAAAACTGTATTTGAATTAAACAATCTCCGCTTTCGCGATTACTTTGAGCTCGCTTTAATTTTATAGCGACTCTTAAATCGTATATGTGCATTTCATAATTTCATTTTTTATGTAAATTGTTATTCCACATGTACAATGTTTTGATTTTTTAATTTTATTTTCTAAGAAATTAATTCACATAGGGTCCACCTCTTTAACTTCCTTTTCAGGGTGTCATTTTTGTATTTTACTTTTTATGATACCTTGAACAACGTTTTTATTACATAAACACCAATGAAATACCAGGTGAGATATCTTCACACGGGAAATCGCACGTGAAAAGATCACCGCTGCTATGGTTACATGATAAATCGCGCCTTTTGCAATCGATTTGATACTTCATTGGTGTTTATCTAATAAACAGAAGATTACATGCCCGCTTGGAGATACGAAATTTCTCTTCTCGTGTTGAAAAATATTTCACTCGTTCGTTGCGCTCACTCGTGAAATATTTTTCAACACTCGAAGAGAACTTTCGTATCTCCGCGCGGTCATGTAATATCCTCTATGTATGTATGTACACTCGATTGCAAAAACGTTGACACATAAAAAGCATAAACCGTGAACGATGAGACCCAACGGATTTGTGGGTAGTTGTTTAAACAATAACCTCATTTCCATAATCAATAATTTACCATTCTCGCAATAAATACCAAATATTGCTAAAATGCATTGCCTCTCTTGAACTTAGGCAAATCGCGAATTGTATATCACTCAAGTTGCCCTTGTTGGCCAACTTGGACACTTTAAGGAAAGCTTGGAAAGTTTCCATCATTCACCACGTGCAACTAATTTTGGTCATCAACCGTCGCACGAGAATAGAATATCAGATGCAAATAAACTTAGTTCACTTATACCCATAAAGCCATTGAGTCTCATCGTTCACGGTTTATGCTTCTTAGGTGTCAACGTTTTTGCAATCAAGTATATACAACTTTTAAAATGGTGACATGGAGTCATCGAAACGTCAGTCGACATTATTGCTTGTTTTTATTATATTTTTTTTGTTCCAAATTAAACAGCAGCTAGAGACGAGTTACCCTGGGTACCAGGGTACCTTTCTTGCGCGGTTTCCGGTTCCGGTTGAAGCGTCTTACTACCTTCGGCCTTCGGCCGACGACGAACAACCTCCCACGTGCACCGATCACGAGTCCTCATAGGGTTCGAGAAAAACCTCTGGTACCCAAAGTAGAGAAGCATATGACTGTCGGAGAAAACAACGCAAAACCCTTTTGATAGTTTTTGTATCTGCTATATATATTGTGCAGAAAATAATACGATCAGTTTCACTTGGACAGCTACGTTATATATGAGAATGAGAAAAAATATATATATTCCATCACATTTATATCCATTAAGTTATATATATTTGCAGACTTGATTTCGACTCAATTAGCAATGTGGCTCTTTCATTTTTTGTGACTTCTACAACGGTTTGAAATCTTAGCAGCTGATCTAGAAAGTTTCAGATCAAAATTAAAAGAAATGAATTATATTATTAATTCGTCTATATCGCAATATCATTTTCCAGTAAACATTATTCAAACATGAGCCGGGGCAAATGAATTTGTCTCTTGACAGGTAATCTTTTTATATTTCTATTTTTCGTACGGCTGGTTTAAATTAAATTTTTATAATGACGCAGAGCTGTTTTTCTCAACAGTAACTCGTAAGGCAAAAACAATATATTAATTTTTTAATCAATTTGAACTTTTATTTCATAACCTGAGCCATTTTGTTGTTTATTCTCGCTATTTTTCCGGACACTCAGTCCTCAGAGACGAATTTTGGGAAGTTTTTAATCTTTGCGATTTCTAAGAACTGAGTTTGAGCAAAGGAGGCCTGTATTTTTTTCGCTTTATTTACTGTTGCATCACAAAAATCGCGAAAAATAGGAACCGTATTTAACAGGTGTCAACAAGAGTCATCAAAGGCTCTTGGTGATAATAAGATAGCTATTGACTGTTCCAAAGTAATTGTTCTAAGAAGCGCATAAGCGGAGAAATTTTGTAACCCCTTGAAGGAAGCAAGTTAATTTATCGTGACGCATGAAGCGATACGACAAGACACCATATGGCACGAAATATTTAGTTCCAATTAATTTTACTTACGATCCTTACGAAGTAGATTCAGCAAAAGTTGTTAACCACGTACTTAACAAATTCTACTGTAGAAATTACCACGCACATGTTGCCAAATATGAACATGTTGTTACCGATTCTAAAAGACAGCAAACTGTATATATGGCGGCATTTATGTCATTGAGAACAAACAAATATTTTCTTGGTTGAAATATGAAAATAAAAAGCCTTTCTATTGCTTCAGTTCGGTTCAGTTTTGCGCTAAAATCCAGTCCATGTTTTGAATAAGAAAGCTTTGAGAAACCGAAATGTATGAAATTTGTCCAGACTCCAGAAAATATCTAGGCACATAAATGCAAACATTTTGATCCCGCACACAAAAAGAAGTTGGGAACTCTAAAAATATAAGATACAACAGCAACTTAAACAATGACAGTAAAATACAACAGTAATTGTTTTATTATTTTATTTTTTGCTTACCGCTTTCGGATTCAGGAACAGCGACATGGAAAATTAATATTCTGCTTGCGTCGGAAAGTTAATGTTTGTCGCTCTTATTTATATATATATATTCCTAGTTGTTTATTCAGTAATAATGAAACTTACTTTTCCTATCAGCCTTTGGAATTGTGTTTTACATTTTGCAAAAACGTTACGTTTGTCCATGTCCTTAAAGAATCTAGAATCAGGTCCATTCACGTTAAACTATAATAACCACCACATTGGACTACGAAGAATGTTTTGGTACTTCTATGATCCTTTACACATGTGATTAGCCTCAGACAGAATATATATTTACCGAGCTTATAATTTATATTTTCGCATTTATCGAAGCTTATAAAATGGCTCTTCTTGGTAGTTATTTATGTCATGTTGTTTGTCGCTGAAGTTATGAAGAACGTAAAAGGCAAAAGGACACGCCGGCCCTACATGAAGCGTTTTTATTTCTTATCTTCAGTCACGGGAATTGCTTGTTCTTCGTGACAAACACCCTCGTTCCCTTAATTCTATTTCTATCATTTCTATTGCATAACTTGGGTGCTACGCGGCTCACACAGTTTGTAGTACTTGACTACCCTTGTTTCCCTGTCGTTTTCGCCTTAACAGCACTTTAACAGTCTACGAAATGCGTTTCTAAACTGTCCATTTCTCCAGCCGTAGATGAGAGGATTACAGATAGCGTTCAAACCAAATGCAACATCGTAAACGATGTGTCGCATCATCCTGCGCTGTAGACAGCGACTACCATGATCAGGCAGCTTGTCGAAGAAAACGAGGATTGTACATATCATGAGAGGGACGATACTGAGAAGGCACACTGACACAACAATGGCGAGAGTGCGAGCGCCTCTCATTTCACGCTTGATGGCGGAAGTGCCTTGGATGTCGTCTTGTTGTCTGATTTGTTTTCTGTGCTTGTGGGACACATTAAAGATGTAGCCATATGAGAATAGAATGGTCGCCAAAGGGATGATCAGCATGGAAGTGACTAAGAAGATCAGATACCCTGTACTTGACGGTGGTGCTTGTCCATCTGGGCGGCCTCTTTTTGTTTTCAAGCATGGCTGCAAAGCATGAACAAGCCTATCGTAGGCGTCGTCGTTGCTTGCTCTAAGCGCCTGTGGAAAGACAAGAGTGACAGCCACAGCCCACAGCCACGCCGTTATGGACGCGAACAACGCTCGGCGATTAGTCACTATGGAGCGGTACCTCAAGGGAAACTTGACGGCGATCAAACGCTCAAAGCTGATTAGCGCGAGATGAAGAATGATAACCGATAAGAGTATGAAGCTGAACCACGCACTTGCTTCGCAAATGCCTTTGGGCCTATGCTGATCATTAGAGCTCAGTTTTAGAGCAAGTTTACTAATGTTGAGGATGTAAACGATTGCTATCAAACTGTTCGCGGCGCACAAACTCACCAGAATCACATTGGATGCAGTTCGCAGGCTGGAAAATTTGCAAAACGCTCTGAACACCAAACTGTTTCCGCAGATGGCAAAAATTATCACAAAGGTTTTTATGGTAATTAATGCTATCAGCTTTTCGTCCTCCAAGTCTCTGTTAGGACAACCTTCTGCTGTACAATTCATTCTTACTCCACTGCACTTTCCTCTCCGTGGGCCCATCTGATTACCGGCCATGTGCGTCGTGAAGAAAAGGGATTCAAGGACAAAAGGGAAGCCGAGTTCGCATCAGTTTGGTTCAGTCTGTTGTGTTTGTCAGTTACCAACATTTTATAATTTAAGCGATCCGTTAAATACCATCTGCTTAAGACTGGTGTCAACTTTGTGAATTATTCAGCTGCAAATTAGCATTTACGCAGATATTTAACGCCCAAAATCTCACGATCTTTTTTCATGAATAAAATAGTAAGACAAGAACTGAATTCATTCCTTTATAATCATAAGTTAATTTCCACGAGCAAGACAAATTTTCAACTCATGCTACAAATATTCGCAAATAAGTTAAAAGCGCGCTCTTTCCACAGACATAAGAGGAACATAGTCATTATATTTTTTGGAAATTTATCTGACTCATGGAAACATTGTCTTCTGAACATTAATTTCATTTCCAAATGGATGCCCATTAACAGCTCAAATGACAATGATTGTTTAAAAGGAAGTAGAACTGACTTAAGGTTAAAACTAAAACATGCACGAAAAATGACAAAAGGAAAAATACTAGGAAACAGAGCACACGTGCTATTTTTTTTTCAAGGTTGAAGCGGAGAAATCAAAGGACAAAGTAGGTTGCTACGAGCGCTTTTTCTAATAATGTCCACGACGAAATATGATACGATAGTTTCTTATGTTGACAGAAACGCGCGCTACAATTGTTCACATCCCAATTCGCAATCTCACGCCAGCAGTTTGAAGCGGAATAAAGAAAAACGGAGCAAAATTCTTTCACGTTTAATTTTCAAAACTGATTCACGATGTTATTATTTTATTTTTTGTGTTCTCGACCTTTTTTATGCCTTTCAAAGCCTCGGAAAAGCTTTACGATACGCGATCTTCCCATTAACATATTAGGATATCAAGGAAGTTCTCGCGTTTCGACGCGACGCATCAAGCTTTGCTCACTAAGTCATATTTGATCCTCGACAGTGTTCTGGTGAGATCGTAAATTCTCGGCGCTGTTGTGTCTCTTAACCAGGCACCTCAAAACGCAAAAAATAACTTGCGCTCACAAAGAAACCTAGGAACGTTTGAGGCCATCAAAAGAGCAAGGTGCTTTGCAAGCTTTGAAAATCCGTTCCCAAGCTTCTCCTCGACCCGAAAGCTTTTAGAATGTGCCTGGTTGCGAGGCAGGGCGCGGTTCAAGCTAAATCGAGCCTGCGAGAACAGAGATGCTTTGAACAGTGGTTTTCAAATTGAGAGTTCAATGTGGCGGGATTTAGCGCCCGACAAACCATAAATTACAGAGAAATATTGACCTTAAATAGGCGTAATATGAAGGCCACGATAACTGCACTGAAATATATGTTATTAACCAGCCTTGGGAAAAACTGTGCCCTCTGTCTGTCTTGGATACCGGCCGAGGGCGGTATCCAAGACAGAGGGCACAGTTTTTCCCAATTCGGACCGACCTAGGCTGGTGAATAACATTTTTATTTATTTCTCAAACCTAACGAAATGCTTGCAAAAAAAAAAAAAAAAAAAACCCGAATAATTTAGGGCTGTAATTATGGCAAGATTCTCCGTAAACTGAACAATTTTCTAGCGAGTGGATGGTATAGAAAACAGAGGTAATGCAAATTAAAGAAAGTGGCTTCACCGAAACGTTTTTATTTGCGTAATAATAAAGGTGATTTAAAAGGCTTCCAAACAAACCTTGAAACATTTTGAATGAATATCTGTCACGATCTGACACCTGGCAATTAGAGAGCGCGTAAGAAAAAAGCGCATGTACACTTTTGAATGAACAACAGTTCAGGTGTCAGCGTGGCAAACAAAGTGAACGATATTTTCTTCAAAAACAGTCAAATGAGCTAACGGAAAGTATTATCCAAAGAACTTAGATTAAGTTCAGTTAACTAATTAGAATCGGAATCATCGCTGATGATAATTCTTCTTTTCTTGGGCTTCGCAGACTTTGGGCTTTCTTCTTTTTCACGGTGAATGTTAAATGTGAAAGAACAACCTTCGATCTTCCCGATGCAAGCGCCTGAGAAAACTCCTGGCTTATTAACATCTTTGGGAAGCTTAGTCACCGGCAAAGTGCTGCTCTCGTGGAGGCTGCTTACTGTTGATGATTGAGTGCTTTGTTCACCGGAGCGGCTTAAAATCAAGGACATTTTTCGCTGATGCTCAACCGACGCTGCTTTGTAAGAATCGAGGCTCTTCAGGTTTCTGTGACCGCTTAGTTGAGCGACGTAATTGACGGGGACTTCTGCATCCATGAGGCGAGAAATACACTTTTTCTCGAACGGAGTGGTTAGTAATATTCCCCTGTAAGCCTGCTGCTTATGCTGCTGTTGTCATCAGTTTACCAATCTCGTTCTTGCCGAGTGGTGCCTTCATGTACCAAATGCTGTTGCCTTGTCTTCTTCGATGATTGATGGCCAAGTAAAACGGGCTGTCAGCATTGTTCATTTCTTCTGGACGGTGACTTTTGAATTTCTTGTAATAATAAACTGGGCAACGTTCGTTGTTTGTTGCCTGGGCCGTTGGATTAAATGCTCGTGTAT
Source organism: Pavona decussata (assembly GCF_977016875.1). NCBI lineage: Eukaryota > Metazoa > Cnidaria > Anthozoa > Scleractinia > Agariciidae > Pavona > Pavona decussata. The sequence goes on from NW_028145587.1 coordinate 497,175, forward strand.
CACCATTGCCACGGCGGGTCTTGGATCCTCTCTCTGATTTCCAAATCAGAACTTCGTTGCCCGTTTCGTTGTCTGTTTGAAGAACAATGTCTCCCCTTTTTAGTTTTCTGCTTTCGTCTCGGGTACGGAATCCAAAGTGAAGTGCCAATAACCACCAAACTGTGCGTTGGAGCGCTTCAGGGTTTTCATCACCAAATTCACCGGAGCGAAACAACAAATCTTCTTCAGTATTGGATAGTTCTTTTGCGGCATGAGGGCGATTTCCTTTCGCTTCTTCAAAAACCAGCCTTTTCTTTTTAGAAAGAAGAACTTCCCTGGACTTATGGAACTCTCGGCCTTTGAGAATGTTTAGTTTGGAGGTCTTGTCGTTTAGATATCGCTGCAGGCTTCTTTGAAACGATTGTAGCGTTGCTGGCTGAGGGGGGTGAATAGGGGTATGTAAATCCGCCGATCCGCTAAAATTAACGGCTGAATCCGTCGATCCGCTCAAAAAATCAACTAAATCCGAATCCGCAAATTTGCCGCGTTAGATGATACGCGAGATACAAAGCGACTTCAGTTGTTGGAGTTGCCTTGCGTGATATTGTGTTTTAGAGTTGAGGATGACTATCAACGAAATATTTAAGTAACCAATGTCTGTATTGAAACAAAATCTTGCAGATACGAGAAAAAAGAGCAAACTTGAACTTCTTAACAGCCAAAATCCAAAATCCGGGCCCCAAAACTGGATAAAACCGCGATCCGCTGTGATCATAGGATCCGCAGATCCGTTAAAATTTCGCTCTGAATCCAGAATCCGGGCTAAAATATTTACCAAATCCGCCGATCCGTAGACCTATTCACCCCCCTCCTGGCTCATACGCTCCGCCATCTTCCTTCTTTATCTCCATCATGAAACGACATCTCAAGATGTTTAGCTCGTCCGCAGGTATGTCCTCAATTTTTCTGGCTTCGCCCACCTCAAGAAATAATCTTTTCCAAACGTGTAAGTCGTACTCTGTTATTTTCACTGTGTTTTCCGGTCGTTGTGATAAAATATACTTTTGCACACTCGCCCGTTGTAAACTGGACATTTTGCTGGTTTTCTTCATGTTGCGAACCGATGTTTTCTTTATCATTGTAATTTTTCCATCTCGTCGGGGTAATAAAACTCGCTTTCGCTGTGATAGCTTTCGTCTGAGTCTATGTCGAAATTAGTACTTGCCATAAAAAAGTTAAAGGTTTACATGATAAGCTCAAATTTATGAAAAATTGCAACGAGGCAAGTGATGTAATCGACGACTCATCACGCAAGGGATACCGCCCGCTGTGAGCGGGCCGGATGGGGGAATACCGCCCGCTTCCGGAACCAATCAGATCGCAAGATTTGTAGAATACCGCTCACTCACACACTGAGAAAAAAATAATGACACCTGTACAGGCCCGCAAATGATCCCCAAATTGAACCGCAAATGATCCCCGGACGGGAAATGATCCCCAGATTGGACCGCAACTGATACCCGATTGCCTCATCATAAATATAGAATGGAATGGACTCAAATTTGGACAGTGGATTTCAACTTTACAGAATTCATTTTTTTTTATAACACCAGTCGTTATATTTAAACTATCTGCATGCAAATTTCATAACTTAAAAAATTATAATATAGCAGCACAGTACAACAGAACAATTTACTTATAAACTGTAACATGCATGTATATGATTTACTTATACCATTACAATGCACAAAATGTGCAAGAATTGTACGAAACTCTTCCAAATTAAAAAATTAAAGTGCGGGTCAATGAAGACCTTCGCTAGATTTTTTGTTTTTTCGAAAAAGGAAGGTGATTTTGTCTTTCGTTTTCGTTTTGCTGCTGATTGGACTCCCAGTCTTTCCTTAATTTTTTTTACAAACACACTGTCGTCGGCATAGACCTGCAGAACACCATTGTCCCCCTCATAGACGCCTTGGGAATAGCTGTCAATTTTTTCCGCATTTTAGGCAAATTTGATCTTCACTAATTCGCCCTTCTCCATACTTGAATTTTAAGTATTCGAGCACATCTGTTATTTTTGCGTCTATTTGCTGAAGGCTATGGAAGTTGCTTTGATGGGCTTCATGGCTCACCAAAGGAATGCTGTCGAAATCGGCTTCTTCTTGTCTATGGTTACTTGGGTAGATTATAGATAAGCCGTCTCCTTAGCCAGACACCGTTGCAACCGGAATATCGAAAATGTTTACCAGACCTGATAAGGCAACATAATCACCTCACTCGCGGGTAATGGACATCCGTCGAAGGTGCGTCTTCCACCCACTATGATTCACGAATTCTCTAAAGTGAATGCGTTCGGGATGGGAGTGGCTGGGTTACTTCGGGGAAAGCTCACTACATCAGTGCGTGCGAAATTTTGGTACTCTCTGAAGAGCCTTTCCCATTCGAGTAAGTTGGCCTGTTCCAGTTAAGTATTTTTGAGTTGCACTGTCAAAATTTGTTTCGTATTGTTCGCGCTATTTGAAAACTGATGACGAATTTCGTACAATTCGTGCACATTTTAGGCGTTGTAATGGTGTACGTAAATTATGTACACAGGCGTGTATGTTCCAGTTTATAACTAAATTGTTCTGTTGCACTGAGCTGCTACATTATAATTTTTAAAGTTGTGAAATTTGCATGCAGATAGTTTGATATAACTGACTAAAATTTTTAAATATAACGACTGGTGTTATTAAGAAAAAAAATTGTTATGTATAAAGTTGAAATCCACTGTTCAAACTTGAGTCCATTCCATTCTATGTTTATGATAAGGCGATCGGGGATCATTTGCGGTCCAATCTGGGGGTCATTTCCCGTCCTGGGATCATTTGCGGTTCAATTTGGGGATCATTTCCGGTCCGGGGATCATTTGCGGGCCGGGATCATTTGCGGGCCTGTACAGATCTCTTACTAACCGAGCGCGAGGGCCGTACTGGGTAATATTGGCCCAAGGTCGTGGCAGTACGGACGCGCAGCGAGATCCGCACAAAAACGACTGAGGGCCAATATTCCCCAGTACGGCTCGAGCAAGCTAGGTTAGTAAGTAGTTTATTATATGGCACTCGGAGCAAACTTGTTTATTTATAAAAACGCACTTCCGGTCACTTGAATTCAAAGGGTTTCCGTCATGACGTGTTTTTGATGACGCGAGTTACCCAGAAAGAACAAGCTTCGGTACCACGAGTTTGAAAACAAATTTACTGAACGTTAACACGTAATCATTTTGATTATAGAAAAGACTTCAAAAACGATTTGTAGCGGAATTTGACGAAAATCTTAACAGCTGCAGTTTGTTTTTGTAACTCACAAAAGGGTTTCGTTGATCCCAGAAAATTTACTAGCGCATCACAAAGTACGGATCAAGAAAAGGTTGCTGTGAAAATCATATTCAACTTCAAAAGGAGCAGCATTAAGTCAATCGTCCTCATCGTTCTCATCTCTGGCTCGGAAATCCAAGTGAAGGGATAAAAACCACAAACAGTTCTTTGAAGTGCAACTAGATTGGAGTCGCCGAATTCTCTTGCCTCAAAAAGAACATCTTCTTCGTTTTTGTCAATCGCCTGAGCGGCTTGCAGCTTGTTTGTGCTTGTGAACTAGAGACTTTTGTTTCGCAGCTAGAACTCTTCTCGATTTTTCAAACTCATTATCCTAGAGTATGTTGAATGGATATTTCTTCTCAGATAAGTATCGCTGTATATTGCGCTGAAAACTGGAAAATGTTGCTGGCTCGTATTCACCATTTTTTCTGCGTATCGCCCCATGTAACGGAATCCGGAATCCGGAATTCAGAGAAATTTTCATGTTGGAATCCGGAATCCAGGACATTTTTTATGTTGGAATCCGGAATCCAGTGAGCTGGAATCCGGAATCCACTAAAGTTTTGGAATCCGGAATCTACTTGTGTCGGAATCCACTTGTGTCGAATTCTTTTGGTAGATTCTTCTATTCAGTTTCTACCCAGTCACCTATTAGTGGTCCACCTCTGACTCTTCTACACTTGCGACACTCGAAACACGTGTTCGAACTTGTCCACTCAGGACACACCCCTCCCTGGGCGCGGGGGTGATAATTTTCTCATGACGTCAGCTTCAAAGCACATGCTACAAAAAAGATGCTCGAAGATTCGCTCGTTGACGCTTTCGAGTGCTTGCATCGGAAGTTTTTTGAAGTGTACCAAGTCGAATCAAGTGGTTTTTAACTTCACTTCGGTTATGGGAAAGCACAAATCAAAGGAAGACAGGTAAGTTTACAAAAGTTTAGCTTTAAGATCTTTCGAGATATTGTTCATATGATTGATTGAGGCTGTAATAAGAAAGACGTATCGGATAAGTGAAGACAAAAAGAATCCAAAAAGAAAATCCGTCCTCAAATCGAAATTACAGTGACATCTCGATCGATCTCGAGTCTGATTCTTGAGAGTACTTATTAGGACAGAGCAAAAAGTAGATAAAGCCGAAATTAGAAGCAAAATGAAACTTCAGAAGCTTGAATGACTTGTTGATACTTAAATTTCTCGACATTTCTGCAGAAGAAACTTTGTTGACTTTAAGAAAAACTCGAGGGAACAGTTTTCTGTAGTTTTGGGGCTCCATTTTTCATTTCGATCCGTTGATATACGACTTTAAATCAGAAAAGTGAATCGTCGAAAAGGCAGATTAATTAAAAACTATTTCATTTTTATGGGCTTTTTGTTTTATTGTTTTTCTCGATGTTTTCTTTAAGAGTCCAAAAACACAAAGCGCTAAGCGATCAAAGGTCTTTGACATTTAACTCAGAAAAACAATGGTCGGTAAAACTCAAGGAAAACTGATGGTTAAAGAACAAGTATGTACGGTGCTTTGTTTGAATTACTAGTAGAATAAAACACCATTTTGATTATTTACAAGTACACGTTTCGACGCAAAGAAATAATTGAACGTAAACTGTTAATTCTAGCTCAGAGTTTAGTTAGAGCAGTTAGCTATGATAGCTAACTTTCGATAACTTAATAATCACGAATAATCTAAATTTAATAATTCGACACAACATTGTCTACAATCACCCTTTTAATAGTCTTAGATGGGTCAAATAATTGCATTTTACTCTCTTATCAAATGCTGGAAAACATACTGCGTTTCCAAGTATTTGGCAGTAACACATTTCGACACATTTTGAACATGATATATAATGAAGGTGAGGAGAGAGAAGGGAAGGGGAGGGGGGCGGGTGGTGTATCATAAAGTGACAACCAGAATGAACGAATGAGCCAATGAACTTAATAAATACGTCGGGAGGAGTGAAGCCGAGGGTAAAAACGGACAGTGCAGTTCACTTGGCTTGAACAAAGTGAAGACCATTTAACATACACTTTAGGTGGACTGTCGCTTTCAAACCCCCCAAAGTGCATCCTGGGTAGAGTCAACAATTACACCTGTGATCAGACAAGAAATGACTGTTTCTTAACTCTGGCTCCAGAGGAGGATAACAGACTCTGTCGTCTTGCAAATTGTGATGAATTCGAGAATGATGTAAGCGATCATGATAACAGCCAAGATAGTCTGGTTGAACAGCAAGAGGATAACAGCACCCGTCCTGTTTTGACTAGGGACATAAGCGGAAGCGAAAGCATACGATACATTTTAAGTCATTGAAAACAGGCCCGAAATACACACATAAGCAGGATGCTTTGAAGAGCCACCTTTTAATAAATGCATGTGACAGCTTACGCGGAAGAGGCCAAGAAGGATTGTTATATTATTACATGTAATAGTCCTTTCTGGTTATACTTTGCATATGTGGTTTTCCCTAGCATAAGAGGAACATAATCATAATAGGAAGCATAACAAAAAAGGAAATTTTGGATTTTTATAAGCTTTTATACTTATGCTTATATGCCCGCTTTGACAATGACATAGCGATGTTATGCATATACTTGTGCATATTTCGCAAGTGGAACGAACCAGGCTTTAATATAATAAGCAACCATTCGCAATGAAAGATTCAAAAGCAAAACCCTTTCAAAAAGCGCCGCTCATCATGATCTTTACTGTAACGCTCAAGTGGACGATGAGTAGAACTTTTTAAATTTAGTTAACGCACTTCCTAAGAATCAAATGACAAAAGCTTTCTCATTTTTGTGACGTGCATTAATTTCTAAGGGAAATCATTTTCCTAATAAACTAAGGGAAGGGGGGTTTAGATTTAAAGCTTGTGCATCACTTAAACTTTCCATTGATGCCACTGATTTATGCAGAAAGTTACGTAATATATTGTAACTAAGTTTCAACATTGGCCGTCAATATCTGTTGTTCATGTAAATGGTATGGGAAATGCCAGTAAATACTACATGTGGCGTTGTTCGATATTTTTTTGATCATGTAAATGGTATATAGGAATTGCCAGAATACTACATGTGACGTTGTTCAATATTTGTTGATCATGTAAATGGTATATAGGAATTGCCAGAATGACGTTTTCGAAATGTTTTGTTCTATGAGAGGGTATCGGTGTTTTTTCCCAACGGAATCATGACTTGTTGTTCCACTACAATATGGGATAAAGGTATGTGTTTTGTTTAAATTATTACACTAGAGCTGAAAAAACGAGTAGAAACAAGGACGCCGTAATCTGGATTCGAAATTATTGGAATCCGGAATCCAGAGGCTTGGAATCCGGAATCCAGTGAATCCAGAGGGGTGGGATCCGGAATCCAGAGGGATGGAATCCGGAATCCAATACCTCTGTGGATTCCGTTACATGGGGCGATGCGTATCTTCTTAAAAAGAAAATTGACAAAAGATGGTCAAGCTTGGACGCAGGTAGGCTTTCAATTGTTTGACTATTCAAGCCATTAGCTTCAATAAAACGGAGTAGAGTGTTCATATCAGTAGACGTTTTCCTTTTGTGTTTTCACTTTTCTGTTTGTTTATGAAATCTTCAATGGCTTCCTGGCTTTCGCTGATGCCTGCTTCAGAGGTTTCTACATCTTTGGGATAGCAAAATTTGCTTTGTAAATGATATTCTTCTTCGTCCATGTTGGAATCAGTCTTTGGGTAGTTTCTTTGCAAAGAGTGAAAGTATTTTCAGGTTTTCTTTTTGCAGTTTTAGCTGCAAATTTTCAAAATTGCCGCTTGTCGTAAACAAAAATACACGGCTTATGACTGTTTCCATGGAAACGGTCCGTATGGTAAAATCCCGACCAAGAAAGAACCAATCAGAACGCGCGGATTTACCTCAAGACTTCCTTGCCATATAATTAAGGGTATATATTTAACTAACTGATCAATAAATAAATAATTTTTCTCGGTAAATTTGCCCAGTAAGAATAGTTTTTTCCCGAAAACTTTCCTTGTCAAATGGAAAGGCTCTTCCCGTTCTTTCCAAACTTGCCATCTCCATTGTAAATCAAAAAACGCATGTGATGGTACAATGATGACGCAACAAGACATCAAAGTGGAGATGGAAATTTTGTGCAAATGAGATAGTACCTTATTATAGGAAAATAACGCTTCATGAAATTAACGCGAATTTTTGTTAACGTTAATTTTCGCGTCATTAATTAAGTGGCGCAATAATTTCTGCGATCTTAATTTCCACAAATTTCGCCCCATATTCTCCATACACTCCAGAAAGGAAAAAGCATTGTTTTATCAGGGTCGAATCTTCTGGTATTATGGACACTGCATGCGAAGAATGCTCAGAGTGGCTAGATTCCTTTGCTTAACCCCCATGTTTAGGGACAATTCCACGAACATTGTAGTATTTCGGATTTTTACACTTAGTGTTAAAATAATTTTTTTCCTGTTGTCTCAAAGAATTCTTTTTTTTAGTGTAAGTCGCGTTAATTTCCTAGCCTGCGTTGCAGCCGGACTTGTCACTCAAGACCTATAGAGAACTCGATATAGTCCGTCTGCGAAATGGTTCCAAATAGCTTGTTCTGGTATCCCGCCGGTTTGCACAGATATCTGTGACCATTTCTGATTGGCTTAATTTCTAACGCGCTCTCTGATTGGACATTTTCCTATTGAGCAATCACACAATACTCTACAAATAAATAACTAGTTGTTTATTCATCGCACTAAAAATGATTAGATAAAAAATAGCCTGTCCATGAAAATTACGCTAAAAGCAGACTAGATTATATTATAAGCTTACAATTAAGAATTTTATGAGTAAAACGCCACATTTATTTTCCGCTTGATCAACAGGTTGCAAATTATAGCTACATACCATTGTGTAATGCAATAAGCCTCGTCGAAAGCGACTCCGATCAACACATTTTTGAAGCTTTCACAATCAAAAATGCTTCTCCAAGATTCAGTGGAGAGCAAACACTCAGGAGAGCCATAGACGAGCACGAAATTACCATTCAGGACCTGTTGCATGAACTTGAACCACGAGGCCTTTCCAAAATATCGTCCGCCACAATTGGAAGACATTGGAATATTAAAGATTTGCCATAGCCAGTTGACAAATTCACAAAAATATTTTGACCTAACAGAAATTCCCGAAGTGAATTTTCTTGTTCCGGCAGAAGTTAGATATTTCGGACTGCCGCTTTTCACGGCTCTAAACGCTCGTTCCCAACTTTCTTCAGGAATAGCCGTCATTTTCTTTTGATTCAAAACGCTAAAATATTTCAAAACGATCAATTTATCAATCCAAGGGAAAACCCGGGGAAGTACAACAAGTACAAATCGTTTTTTTAGGATCGCGGTTGGAGAGCAGAGTATTGCTCAAGAAGGAACGACCAATCATAGAAAGCGTTAGAAATTAAGTCAATCAGAAATGGTTACAGATTTCCCTGCAAAACTGCGGGATACCAGAACAAGACTAACAAGCTATTTGGAGCCGTTTCGCAGACGGACTATACCAGGGATTGTATAGACTGTCTGCGACGCAGGCTATAATTTCCTTAACTTTGAAATTTTTTAGCACGTTGGTAAGTAATTTTTCCTTCAATTCGCGTTAATTTAAGTCGCGTTAATTTCAAATACCTTAATTAAGACAAGCGTTAACTGAATTTCCTGTAATAAGGTAATTTCCGTCCTGACCAGTTGAAAAAGAAAACGTGGAGGACCTCCGAGGGTCGTTCGTTTGTTCTGGGAAATTTTCCGTGTGATCCATGTGTGCCATTTGAATTTCAACCAATTGAGCTGAAAATTTTGTCTAAATGGCATTCGCTCCCTGGTGTTTTCCATTTTTGTCGGTTGCAAAATAGTTATAGTGGCGTGGGAAAGGATTGAGATCAAACGGCAGAAAAGAAATCCACAAAGGCTATAACTAGTCAACCCATGGAGCAAAGTCTAGTATTACAGTAGAAAATGCTAGTGATGGGCTTTTGTCCATATGAAGAGGACGATTTTTATGTTCACACTGCAATAGAGAATAGACTTCCAACGGTCTCTTCCCTCTAATTATGTGGGGCGCCGCGAGAAAAACGTTTTCATGGTTAGTTTGTACGTTTCCGTTCTCACGCAGTCTAAATAAACGGCAAAACAGTCTCTTTCACTGGTACTTTCTGTCGAGATATGATGAGTCATATGCATGCGTGAATGGAGGAGAGAAGGAGAAACGTATGTACCGATGGGTTCTCGCGGTAGCCTCGCAAGCCCGCGGGGCTCCAATTTCCACTCGTAATAATCACCCTCGTCTCAGTTTCTTTTACGCGGTGCCGCGTTTCAGCCACCCAACTGAAGGTACTGTTACGCTATGCATTCTTCATTGCGCTTGCCTCTAAATTAACTAATCAAACGGTCGCTAATGCATTCCAGATTTGAGGACCAGTCATTTAAACATCTGAAGGCGATATCAAAACTCATCTCCAGGGCTCTCTCTGTATGTAAAAGGCGGTATAGACAAAACCTTGCCAAATAGCAGATCACCTTGAGATTTTCCAATAACTTGAATTTTTCATCATGATGGGGAACAATAAGGAGTATATTATTTCGAAAGAACAACTCGGGCGCTTATTTCAAGCCGCTACGTGTGCTTGTTTAACGTGAGCTAAAAACGAATCTAATTGGCTGAATTTGCGCGCGCGTTTTTCCTCCTTTGTTACGTCACAAAGAAAAGTTTTCAGTTGCGAAACGAAAATCACTTGCTTCGGAGGCGATTTTTACGGAAAAGGAAAACTTAACCAAACAATTTAAAATTGAAAGTCACTTTGATTTCTTTCAAATTACAATGGAAAAATAAAAGACCTCAGGTAAGACAGACTCCATTAACGCGATATTGTCCGCAAACAGTAAGGTTTGAGCGTGAAAACAGTTTGTTAAAATATTCGAATCGCTTCCCAACACGTTAAGCAAAATTATTTTGGACGTGGTTTGAAAAATTGGGTATTCCATGTGATGGCTCCTTAAATGCGCCTTTACATGACAAACTTAAGGTAATATTACAGAGGACATTTTTAACGCAGCACAGCACGAGGATAAATTTTGTACACAAGATTTTATTGCTGCAACGCGTTGCAAAACTTGCAATGTGTTACTGCAATAAATTGCTTCGTTTGTTGCATCACTGAGTCATTCTGCGTCTGGTCGCAAATGCAAGTTGTTTTGCAAACGTGGTAAAAGAGTTTGTCAACAGGTTGCATATTCGTCAACAACGAGGGCTCAAATTTCGAATTCAGCGCGCATTGCTGTCGTACTCACATTACGTGGCTACAAAATAATCTGATTGGCTGATTTACGCGCGCGCGCGTCACTCCTCCTTTGTTACGTCACAAAGGCAGGTTTCAGTTGAAAAACAAAAATCACTTGATTCAGCTGCATTCCCGAAGACAGAAAAAAAGAATTGCTAAATAAATTGAGAAGAAAAGCGTTTGCTATTCTTTTAAGGGAGAGAGAATAGCAAATTGGAAGTTAAAAGGTATGTCAAACTCAAGTTGCTTTTTTGCCACTTTTAGTGGACTAAAGTAAAGATGATGTTAAAGTTCCACTGGGCGGCAAACTAACGTTACAAACTCCTGCTGATAAATTGAAATGGGCGTGTTTCAGTAAAGTTATTGTGATACTACTTGAGCAAATACATTTTAGCGTGTGTAAACGAAGCAAGAAAACATGCAGTTTGTTAAAATTTTATGGAGCCTTCGCACTGCAAACTTAAGTGTGCAAACTGATCTTAAGTCTGTGTGTCTAACTGCTTTTCTTTTCATATACCAATGTTATCTATGTTCTGTCTTGTCTTTCTTCTCAAATGCCACTGAGTTGGTCGATGCCGGTGTGAACGTACGAAAGACAGTTTGTTTGCTGTCTGTCTTCATTTCGGCGATCTGAATTGAAATCGTTTCAAACACGGCTGTGTGAATATTGCGTTTTGGACAAAATGAAAACTGAAACATTTGAAAACGCATCAGTTTGCACTTGGTCTTTCAACAATTAAAAATACTGGAAAAGGTAAAACAATTGATCTCCATGCAAAACACTGTATATTGTAATTTAATTTCTAATGTATCTGAAATTTATGCATCTCTTTTTTGTTTTCAAGTTTTTATGTAATTGCGTTGATTTTTGTTTTGAGGGCCACAAGTCTATTAGTGTTGGGCACTATTATGTATAACCCTCGCTAAGTAAAGACTCTACTAGTTATTGGCTGCTGCTGCTACTACTACTACTACTACTACTACTACTGCTTCTGTTGCTGCTGCTGCTAGTGGTGGTGGTGGTGCTGCTGCTGCTGCTACTACTACTACTACTACTACTACTACTACTACTACTACTACTGCTGCTGCTGCTGCTGCTGCTGCTGCTGCTACTACTACTACTGCTGCTGCTGCTGCTGCTGCTGCTGCTGATGCTACTACTACTACTACTACTACTACGACGACGACGACGACGACGACGACCACCACCACCACCACCACCACCACCACCAACAACAACAACAACAACTTTTGCTTGTCACTTTTGCTCCTTTCAGTGACCTTCATTTTTCTGGTGGCGAAACACGCTGTATTTAATAAGGAAAGTCTGCTGCTTTAAACCAACAAGGCAACATCCTGTTGAAGCTTGAATAGTTTTATGCTTTGTTTTCGCAGCGTTTAAGTGGCGTACACAGCTGCGAGGGTGTCTCATTTCTTAAATAATAATCCTTCATCCGCAATTCAGCCGATGTCTAGGATATTTTAGTTTTTCATTCAAAATGATTCTTGCTTTTCACTTTATTTAGCTCAGATTTTTATCTTGAAAGCAAATTTTGCTTCACCGCGCATGACAAATAATCGTTAACTGAACGTGCAAACGTGGAAACACATAGGTGACCTACTGATCAGTGAAGTTGCAACATCGCCCACACCAAGGCAAGCATAGAACTTTTAAACTGCACTTTGATTCCACGATGTTCACGTTTTGCTAAAAATGGCGCACAACGATTCTGAAGTAAAATGATGGAGTATTATCAAGAATGGATACAGACCCTCTCTCACTCTTGTGGCTTGATTCTTTAAGTCCCGTGAGGGATTAGAGGCTTTTCCCCTGTCCTCGATAACATACTGTGGCTCGTCCCACTCCAGCAGCTCCGTAATGAAGTGTCTCGCCGTGTTGTATTGCCTTCCTTGCAAGTCTCGTACTGTTGAATCTTTTAATCAGACCTTTCGGCGTCACCCTCAGATAACTAGAAGGACCAATTAAATAGTACTTTTAAATTCTTTTCTCTCTGCGAAATGTAAAAAGGCCTCGTGAACTTCAATGTTTTGGAAACTGTTTTCTCGGCGTTTATGCGCAAAGAACCTTGATACTCTGTACTCCACATTGTTGTGTTCCAAAAAGCATAAAAGTAAACGGGGATAATTTTGTGAATATGATGTTCTCAACAATTCTTCCTTGTCTCAGTAAGGAGACCATTTATTTGGCTTTTAAACGTTGAACTGCTTTTAATCCAGGGATTTTTATTCAGCTGCCTGGCAGTTGAGATAGTCTTAATTTACTGCAAATATAATTTATCGTTAGCTACAAAAAAATATATCCATTTGTACCTTTTCGCACCTTTTTTTAAATTTGGCAAAAAATACCTTGGAAACCTAGGCGAAAATTAGTGGATTTTGATCTGAATTGCAAATTATATACTAAACTGTATCTCTCACCTTCGACTTAATCCGGTCGGAGCGTTAATGTGAAGAACAAAATATTGGTCCGTAAAGGGAGTTTTACTACGTTTTCTTCATAGCTTTTGCCACACTAATTCCCTGATCATGACGTCCAATATGGTTGAAGAAAACACCGAGAAAAGTAAACTGAAGGACAAAATGTTCGTCGTGCATCGAAGAAACTCTAGTAATCTGTTGGAGCACGTGGAGGCTAAGCCGTGGTCCCTGAAGAATCCTCGTCAACTTTGAAATTTAATTTCGAAAGTTACTTCGTCCTGCTACAGGTAATTTCCTTTATTCTATTTTACTAAGAATTTATAAAACTTGTGATGCAAGTTGATGTTCTACTAGGTGCAGCTCTGAAAATTAAGAGCCATCCAGAGCCTCGGAACTAGTTAATGTTTGCTTGTTTACTCATGACGAAAGTGAATGAAAATATTAAACTGCACATGATGAACCCACATTATGTGGCATGGAAGTGCGATACTGCATGCTAAGGGGGTTTTAAAGAATCCACAATTTAAACAGCCAGAACCACATTACGAAACTATTATTTAAGGTTTGTTCCCCCTACAGTTAATGTTCTTCATGTATTGCCGAATAACACATCAGTGACACGTTTGTGGTGAGCTATATTTTACTGCAGCATCGAGAATATCTCGATGGAAAATTCTAAAACTAGTGCACTGAACTATTCAACTAATAAAACGTATCTTCGATTTTAAGGATTCACACAATTTATGCCATGGATTGAAGATTTTGCAGAGCTTCAACGCAACGACCGTGAAAATGAACTGTTTTAATCGCCGGGGAGGTGAATGTATTCTAGTGTGCACATAATTTCCTTATCTCTGGTGTTTAAGCCACAACTTATGTTAATGATTGACTGTGGGAGGCTGTTCCAGAGTGTCACAGCTCTCGCACTTCACTTCAGATTCATTAAGTGTAACCTTGGCTTTTGCCCGGCACTGAATATAATTTACGGTTATAATGATAGCAAAACCTTGGTAATTTCCATCTGTTATTAGTTGTCTGCAGATCTAGTGTTGTTATTGTTGGGGTTGGGGGTGATTAACTGCTCAGATTTAATTTTTCCCATCTTCCCTGATCGATGTTTGGAAATTCCGAAGGGGACGGTGGGGAAGGGGGGGGGGGGGGGGTCCAAGCTAAACTTTTAAAAGGAAAGTATGAAACTAAATTATAATTAAGGGGTGGTGGGGTGGGGGGTTCTTGTGGTTAACCCATTGAATTTTTACCCAACAACGACCACGGAAACTTTCTTCTGGCCATTATCCTCGTGAGATGCAGCAAATCTGTCCAAAAATTTAGTTTGCGGCAAGAAAAATAATATTTTGTTTTAAAATTTGGTTAATTATAAATTTTAAAGCCAACGCTTGTGGGATCATGTTCAACGTCCTTATAATTTTTTCTCTTTTACGCTAATTTTAAGTCCTTTTTTCTCGCTTATTTTGTGGTTTTGTTTGCCTTTCAGTCGCTTCCTACGCTTCCGTGAAAGTCAAAAATTTTTAACGAAAAATGCCAATGTTTTTCTTTGTGAGGAAAAATCTGAAGGTTTATTTTGTGTACATTTGGTTCAATTCGTTGTGACATGCTCCTGTGGCGTGCTTTGAACGATTTTTCTTGCTTTACTGGCTGATTGTGAAAACATCTTCGGGCGGTATTTAAAGCGATGACGTCACACGTTGTACAAAGATCATGGGTGTTTTGGCCGGTGTTAGGAGTCAATTGGTTAACGCGTGGGGAGGCTCTTGACCTTGAAATCGAACAAAATGTATGCGTCAACTCTGCTAGGGACTCTAATCTCATCCAGTGTGGAGAAGTAATACTCCTATTTTTCCTATGTCACGGAAATCACTTTTCGCTTTTAATTTTGATCCGACTGCTCATGACCTGAAAAGAGTAACGAGGCCGTGTGTTTCAGAACTGTCCCTTAACTTCACTTCCAGTCGCTGATCCTCTATTTTCCTCTATTTTCTTTCTCTGCTGGTTAATTTCAGACAGGGATGAGAAGTCACGAAAGACGCCTTAACCTAGAAATTACTGTCTAAAGAGGTGAGTTGGTTATCTATAATAGATAAATTTCTAACTACTCTTTGGTGAGTCATTATTAGGGTGTTTAAACAAAATCACTAAGGGTACGTTCGATTGACCCTATTCTGGAATAAGAATATATACATTGACTTCTAGAAATCCCTCATAAGAGGCTTTTAAAGTCACTGGAATTCAAACTGGCGTTGAAATTATCGTTTATTAGTGGAAGTTTGTAAAACTGTCTTCCGAAATATATTTAGAAAGAGAAATCTGGTAGCTATTCTGCTTATTCTTATTCCGGAATATAATACGGTCATTCGAACGAAGCCTTAGTGTGCTTTCGACCCTATACCAGAAAAAGAATGCATATAATGATTGCTAAAATTCTTCATTTGAGGTTTAGGGGTTACCGGGACACAAAATGGGTCTTGAATATCGTGCGCAAGCAGACGTTTGCAGATTCGTCTCCCAAAATTTACCAAACGAGAGAAACATAGAGGTTATTACGTTTAATTCGGAATGTGGTCAATCAAACGCGATCTCAGACAAAAAGGCAAGAAGGAGCAGAAGGCTTTGCCGTTGTCCTGTTCATTTTGATACGACAGTCATGATCAGTTCTTTTTAAAACTAGCAACACGGAATAACCAAATTATAGATCTGACATCCATCGTATAGAGGGCGTAAACAACTTGACACTCTTACTCTTACAAAATTGCCGAAATAACGCACCTCAAAACATATTAGCTTTTTATTACAATGCTGTCCTTGTCTTATTACATTTAGTGATCGATATATTTTTTGTTTTCTTTCTATAAAGGATCCAAGGAACTTTCAGATGTCGTATTCAAGCGAGCAACAGAGATGATCACCTCCGTAACTGAGCAAGCAATGCAAGTAGAGGTAGAGAAACTAATTTTACTTTAAGAAGCGCAAAAAGGGTTTATCGTATTTACTCACGGCTTTGCCGCACGAATTGAAAAAAGGATAGAGTACGAGATTTGAGATACAGTGCAACCAGAGTTATAATGAACTATCGGCTATAATTTTTGAGGAGAGAGAATGAAAGCTCACTGAAATTGCGCATAAAAAATTTAGAGCTGTGTAACGACAGGCGGAAAGACACAGAGTCCGCAAAACACAACTTATTTATTCCGGTTGAACAGCAACAACAAAACTTCAAGATGGCTTCCTACAAGCTCGGTCACGTGACACGCAAGGCGGGACCCAGACTTGTACTTCATGTAACCATACTCGTTACATCTCCCTTCCTAAGTCTAATAGTTTAGTTTATGCATACAGAACGTTAATGATAATAAAAAAGCAATAACATAATGTTCAAATCTGCCTTAGAAAGTCTCCTATATTAAAACGCCCCTGCAAAAGTAGATAATAAAGCCAAATTGAAAAAAGGGGCAACAAGGCAGAGTCAGTGTCTTATTTCAGCACTCATAATCTTTTAACCACACTGGGGGGCGGCGGTCCCGCACTGGACGACCTTCAGTATGAGGCCCAGAAACCACTGGTGATGATGGTATCATTGCCTGTGGCGGCTCAGCAGGACTTGACTCTACCAGTTCCATTGGATCGGTCATGTCGAGGTTTGTCTCCACTGACTCCGGTAACTCCTCGGGTGTTGCTCTGAGCCATTTGCGGTTCCGACGATAATGCTTTCCGTTCACTTCAACCAAGTAGGAACGGGTCCCCTCCTCTCCAATGACGCGCCCCAGTGACCATTCCTTCTCGCGTGGCAATCGCATTCTAATGGCATCACCGTCAAGCAATTTTGGCAGTTCATGTGA
The DNA here is from genome assembly GCF_977016875.1 of Pavona decussata. NCBI lineage: Eukaryota > Metazoa > Cnidaria > Anthozoa > Scleractinia > Agariciidae > Pavona > Pavona decussata. Next base: position 514,110 of record NW_028145587.1, read on the forward strand.
GTGACGATCATAGTAGTATTTCTGCTTCTGCTTTCTAATCTTGATCTTTTCGGGGACATCAGTTATTACCTGTGGAGTTAACAATTGCTTGGCTACTGGGAGACGGGTGCGTGTTCGCCTACCATATAGTAGCTGAACAGGAGAAGCATTCATACCCTCAGTTGGTGTGTTGCGCCACTCAAGTAACGCCAGCAGAGGATCACGCTTATCAGCTCGGGCTTTGGTCAGCAATGACTTGCAAGTCTTAACTGCATTTTCCACACGACCATTACTTTGTGCGTGATAAGGGCTTGATGTGACGTGGTGAAAATCCCATTCCTTACTGAAGGTCTGGAAATCTTCACTGTTGAAGGGGGGCCCATTGTCACTGATGAGAGTCACAGGAATACCATGCCTGGAAAACCACGCCTTTAGAATGGTGATAACACGGTTGCTGGTGGTGCTACTCATATCTTGCACTTCAAAATAGCCAGAGTAGTAATCAACGGCTATCAAAAATGATTGCCCGTCCAGCACGAAAAGATCAACACCAACTTTCTGCTATGGCAAATTAGGCACATCATGAGGCTTTAAAGGCTCTTTACATTGTTCGGGCTGATAACGGTTACAGATTCCACACCTTGACAAGTGATCTTTGAGCTGGGCTGTGATTCCAGGCCAGTAAACAATGTCGCGGGCACGACGCAATGTTCCTTCTATTCCAATATGTGATTCATGCAGGCTCTTTACAACACCAGAACGCTCTTTAAATGGTATCACAAGGCGATGACCCTTGTATACCAATCCATCTTCTATGGTCAGCTCATCACGGCTGTTCCAATACAGCTCAATTACTTGCCTCCGACGCCGGTCATATTTGTGAGCTTCTGACAGGGTCTCTGGCCAACCCTCATGAATAACATCAGACAGGGTCTGTAATTCTTCATCCTGAGCAGTCTCCTTGCGCAGCTCTTCCAGGCGAGTGGGGGAGACACTTAGATCTTCACCATTTTTAATTTGCTCTAACTCAAAAGCGAACAGTCGTTCTCTGACAGAACGGACGTCACTGTCCTGGGTCTGACTCACTGGTTCCTTTTCCAAGTAAGCGCGACTTAATGTGTCAGCCAAGAACATGGTCTCTCCTTTCTTGTATACCACTTGGATGTCATAGTTCTGTAAGCGGAGACGCATGCGTTGGAGGCGTTTTGGCGAACTGTGGATTGGCTTCTTGAATATGGTTTCCAACGGCTTGTGGTCTGACTGCACAATTACATTGCTCCTTCCAAAAATGTACTGATCAAATTTCTCACAAGCATAAACTATGGCGAGTAGCTCTTTTTCAATCTGCGCATAGTTTTGTTCCGTTTGAGTCATCACACGAGAGCTGTAAGCCACTGGGCGCTCCTCCTGTAGCAGAGCTGCACCAAGTCCACTTTGGGAAGCATCGCATTGAATGACCACTGGCTTATTCACGTCATAGTAGGCAAGTACAGGTGCAGATACAATCATTTCCTTGACATGGGCCACAGCATCAGTATGACTTTGCAGCCAACACCACTCAGCATCCTTTTCAGTGAGTTTTCTCAAGACTTCTGTTTCTTCGGATAGACGTGGGAGGAACTTTGCCAAGTAGTTCACCATGCCCAGGAACCTACGTAAGGACTGGACATCAGTCGGGTCTGGCATCCCCACAATTGCCTCAACCTTGTGTGGATCTGGTTTCAGTCCCTCACGGGTTAGAATGTGTCCGATGAAGGGAACTTCTTGCTGTCTCAGTCGGTCTTGGTTTCCCCCTCAGCTTCGGTGGATGGCTTGGTCACCACTAGCATACTGGATACCCAGTCAGTAGGATGGTCGACTTGTTCGATTATGTTAGCAGCAACCATTTCTTCGAGTTTCCGCTGAACTCGCTCAGTCATCGCAACAGGTAAACGCCGCGGAGGATGCACTACAGGTCTGATGGACTCGTCTGTTACAATGTGGTACTGTCCGTCCAACCTTCCAAGGCCTTCAAATACATCGTCATACTCTTCCAGCAATGGCTCTGTGTCGGACTTCAGTACATTGACGCGTGGATCTCGGTCACTGTCTAGAATCTTTATCAAGTTCATTTCCAGCATTGTCTGCTTAGACAGTATGGGCTCATACCCATGGCCCCTGACTACATTGACTTCAATTTTGTGTGCGTTTCCTTTGCGGGAGACATACACTGTGGCTTTGCCCTCGATGGGTTGCTCATCTCCATTAGCTAAAACCAGGATTGACTTGCCGCGTGCATTGAGGAAATTCAAGTGCAGATCGCCAGTCACCTTCTTGTACACATCCAAGGGCAAAAGATTGCATTCAGCCCCCGTGTCCATCAAGAAGCTTACATCGTGACCTGAAAGGGGGTTAGACTCTTTTGATACAGTGAGGGTAACCATCTCACGACCTCCGTTTCCAACACCTGCGGCACTTAAATAAAATCGCTCTTGGACAGAAGACACCTTGCTTTTTGCTGGGCACTTGACAACAAAATGATTCCTTTTTTTACAATATGCACAAATCTGGCCAAAGGCAGGGCAGCTACGTCTTTCGTGGTTCCTACCACAGAATCTGCAGTCCTTGATCCAGCCACTGCTGACAGATGGGACATTTTCTGACTGCTCTTTCTCTTTCTCTTTCACAGCACTCAATCCAGACTCAGCAGACATAACTTTCATTTGAACAGCCGTACTCTCGGCGGCACGAGCGATATCTATAGCTTTCTCAAGAGTCAATTTCTTCTCTTTGAGCAAATTTTCACGTACCTTGGCAGTTTTGGTACCTGTCACCAGTCGATCCCGGAGAAGCTGATCGGGTGTGATTGACTCGGAATCACAATTTGCTGCAATTTGGCGAAGCTCCGTCAAATATTGATCAACAGTTTCAGATTCCCGCTGATCCCGCGTAAAGAAAAGAAAACGTTCGTAAATAGTGTTTTCCCTGGGAATGCAATACTCTTCGAACTTGCTTACAACCGCAGCGATTTTCTTCGCGTCGTCTGGCGAGGCCCACGTGAAAGTACGAAACACCTTGTTCGCTTCTTTTCCAATTACGGCCAAAAGTGTTGCTACTTGGCGTGCTTCTTCCTCTTTATCTAGCTTCGTAGCCAGCCTGTAATTATTCCAAGCAGAAACCCAAGTTCGCCAATTGGACGCTGTCGAACCATCGTTTAGTTCGAGTATGTCAGGAGGAGGTATTTGGAAATTCGCCATGGTTATCAAACTTGAAGCCGGACTTTCGCTATTTTGAACACTGGTTTCAGGCATAAATTCGATAGCTTCTGCCACAAATCATTCCTTTTCGTGACGTGTGGATCCGGGAAACTTCTGACACCATGTAACGACAGGCGGAAAGACACAGAGTCCGCAAAACACAACTTATTTATTCCGGTTGAACAGCAACAACAAAACTTCAAGATGGCTTCCTACAAACTCGGTCACGTGACACGCAAGGCGGGAACCAGACTTGTACTTCATGTAACCATACTCGTTACAAGCTGAACGGCATAATAAACAGCAATTCAGGAAAGTACTGTTCGGTAGCTTTCATTTGAATGGCCACACTTCAGAATTTCCCGATGAAAATGTCAGGTATTTCCTTTGTTTTTTTCTAAAATGTGGTTGACCATTTTCTGCAATGACTTTAACGATGAAATCCGTCTGAGCAAGGCTTGCGAACAAGAAGTACGTGATTATGCATAGAAAACATTAGGCTGGTTGTCTATTTTCATTAAAGTGTATATGACAGAATTTTTTTGTTTGCTTGATCAAATCTTCATTTTGTTGTCATATGAAAACTCGAAAGCAAATTCGTTATCCATTTTACTTCGCCACTTTTGAGGCGCATAAAAGTGTGAAATTTCACTTCCGGTTGAGTACAATACCGCGCAAGGCGAGAGACTGGGGATAGTAGGGTTATGACGGTTACAGGAACGCGATTCTTGCAATTTCTCTATTCCTCAGTTGTCTCATTCTGAATATTCAACAATAATCTTTCATATTTTCGACCTACACAGTTTCTTCCCCCTTCACACACGAAAAACAACTGAGTAATTTGTGAGATCTTTAACTGATGATCGAAAACAATTTGTCAGTAAAAATATGTGATGTATAAGACATCTATATGTTTTATGTTAAGCTGGTTTTACTGAATGTTTTTTGAGTTGTTTCTTTGGATGAAATACGTATATTCATGGGGCTCGAATCGGAGGAGTTTAGATGTCTTACTCACAGTCTGTTTAAGTTTCATTAGGTCTTGCAATTTCATTGTTTTCAGTAAGGACAAGAAGTGTTTTCTTACCAAAAATCAAAGAGCAATTAGTCCGTTTTCAAGGAAAATTTTGCTGTTGTTCCGTTTAATGTTTTCTATTGAATGTTTAAGTCTTTGTGTGGAAAACGAAGCTCACGAATGCCTCAGATCTATCGGTCCATTCAGTCGGTCCTGTTTAAACAGCTGTTTAAAGTTTAAATCTTGTTCTTTTGTCATTCTTCAATAGGTTTTTAAGGCGAACAAGCGTTTTTGTTTTTGTTTTTTTTTTTCGTCGAAAATCTGTTTCTAGTTCAACAACAATTTCTGGCGTTTGAAGCAATTTCTTTGAAAAGTTATTTTTCTTAGTCCGTTTTCATGTTGTTAGACTGTGGAATTAAACGTCACTTAGGGTTTCTTGTTAAAACTATTCGCAGGCCACCATTCGCGTTTTTTCCTTTTAAAATTTCATTGGTTAGCCTTTTGTAATAAAATTTTGACGTTTAGGATCGTATCTTAGTCATTCTCAATTTGTTGTTTTCTAGTAAAATTTCCGTTTTCAATAAAGGAGTTAAGACACGATTTTTGGTAAATTATTAGCCATATGTGAATTCCAGACTCGATCAGATCACTCCATCTCGCGAGTGAAAGCAAGTGTCAGGCAATCTACGGATCAGCCCTGTTTCATTTTAATTTTGCCTGTTAATCCTGAACAGGTTGAACAGAAATCGTTTGTAATAACATTTCAGTAAATGCGACAAGGAAGCCTGATGATGCTATAAGCCTTATATGAATAGACTTCTGGGACTAGTTAATTTAATACAGAGAGGGTAAAGAGAAATAAAAACAACACACATCGAACTTACGTCAAAAACCGGCTTTCAAGGTGATATTGGCTAAGCTTTTTTCAAAACAGAAATGAACGGTGAAGTAATCGGTAAAACAGGCGATGAATTCTAGATTTTAGGCCCTGGGTAAAGGATACTGAACTGCTTTATACTCTGCTTTAAACACAATTGGCTGTAGAGAGTGAAGTTCAAAAAACCATGATTTGTCAGTAAATTTACTGGCTCCCGGGGCCATTAACAAGTTTGATGGCCCTTTTAAAGTTCATTTTTTTCCACGTTTTCACAAAGCATTTGATCGAGAAACGCCACTGACTAATACCTCAACGATAACTTGAGGGCTGTTTGGCGGTTTTCACTCAACTTATTATTATTATTATTATTATTATTATTATTATTATTATTATTATTATTATTATTATTATTATTGTTATTATTATTATAAATTTTTATTTTTTGTTAAATTTTACCATTGATGAGTCAGGTTTCAGTAAAAATGTTACATTTCCCTGCTGTTCCTCGTAAAGAGAATACGCTTAGCGCATGCACCTTAGTCTGGCTTTCATAAATCTAAGGATTTTCTGGTTCTTTTTACTTTTTTAAAGTCATGTTGGGAATCAAGTTTGCTCTGCACTTCTGTTTTCATTACGTTTGTCTAATTAGCATTTTGTCCGTTTTTGGTCAAATTGATTTTCCTGGTCAATTTACACACTTGATAAGAAAGCTATTCAAGTGATGTTCAAAAATTGCCGGCGTTCGATGTGTTATGGAAACAAGCTATTTCATAGATCTAGACATTGCGCGAGGCCTCTTGCAATGTATTTCACTCATGTATTTTCATCTTTTGATCAATATCGTTAGATGTCGGTGGGAAGGTTAGGGCCGAGACCTGATTTGAAACTGATTTTACTTCGTTAGTTTCCATGCTTGCAGTAGTAAACCAATTCAGCCTGGCCGGCCGGTGATCACAAAGTGCCCGTGCTGACTTTGAGCATTCATAACTTTTTTACTCTTAAAGCAAATACCGCCAAACTGGATAATTTTCCTAAAATATACCTGATAACAATTTGGTATGGCATAGAATTGTTCACGTGATTATGTTGCCATGGCAACAAAGTTTTGACAGCCTAGTTATTCGAAATTTGGATTGTTTTCCCTTTTTGCGTAAAAGATGTATCGTTATTAGTTTAACATTTTTTAAACCAACTTAGAATTTCCTTACTGGTTTTGATTATTTTTGAGTCAATTTGATCGTTTTTCTGAGGTTTTGGCCGTGAAATCGAGAAATCCAAGGTGGCTGATTCAAGATGGCGGGTGGGAAGAATTAATCACGTAATTGCCTCGTCATATGACCTTTCTTGTCCCATTGCTCGAGCACCAAAGAAAACAGTTTTGGACATACTATTTTATCTCATCAAGGTTTCATTGTCATAGCGGTAATGCTCTTGAAGTAACGAAGGGAGCCTATAAAAAGTGCCCTCCATCCCATCCCCCACCCCTCGCACCTCAGGTTCAAGAACTAAAAAAAAAACCTGAACAGGTTTAAACAATGTGACTTAGCAAAATCAATAGCAGAACTTTCACGAGTCTGTTCGCAGTTTAAACACTTACTATTCGTCCGTTTTCAGTTAAGTCGAGTACAATTCAAGAAACAGTTAAGAATCGAATAATATGCTCTCTGTTTGACTTTTAGGCCTGCTTTATTTTTGCATTCTTTTCTCTGTAAGGATTTTAAGGTCACTTAGGACGTGTTTTCTGAACGAAATGAACGAAAATTTAAAGTTATTCCGTTAGGATGTTCAACTTTCCTTTTTATCAGTTTGCAGTAAATATAAAACAAAATTTAATTTTCCCAGTGAAAATGTAAACGACCGGTCAATTCATTCAGGACCAACAACATCTGAATAAGTTTTAAGGCTCTTTATCTTTTGTTATCTTACCAGCTTTTTAGCAATGTGTCTTTTTACATTAACAGCCGATCGGCGAGAAAAATCAATCTCCTAAGGTCATCTGTTTGTGTTCAGTTTAAGTTTTGACTGTTTTTAAACAAAAAAGGTGCGATACAAAAGGAAACGAGATCTCCAACTTTCGACATCAGTAGATTTACATTTGATTTTTACTCGTGTAAGTTTCAGCTCAGATGAATAGTTTTCTACTCAACTTTTACCAAACGTTTTTCAATTTAAAATTTGGGAAGTTGTAAGCAGTTGATTGTAGAAAATGCCGGTTAGCTGAAAACTAATAATTCACGGAATTTAAAGAATTTCGAGCGTTTGCTAGTGTTTGCGTAAACATTGTACTTTAAATAAAATGCAAAGCTGTAATTATTTATTAAAATTTCTGCTTTTTTTCTCTCCTTACACAAATTAACATATTTCGAAAAAGTCAATTCTTTAACCTTCCCTCAGTAGTTTAAGCAATAATGAAAGAAAACTACAAATTTCAAGCTATTTCTTTTGCCTTCTCATAGATAAACGAGCTTCGGTTTTCCTGGAAAACGTTTCATGAAATTATTCAGTACCAATTTGTGATTTCTACTTTAAACTTACGGTTTGAAGCGTTTTCGTTGAATTAACTTTACTTTGAAATTATTTTTTGTCATCTCGTTGGGCAGTTATATCTGTGTTGCACTGTATCAATATGTGAGACACAATTTACACGGTACTCACTTTGCTTACCAGTATATCACAACAGCATACTACTGTTTAGGCGAAAAGTGCCAAACTCGAAGACAATCTTAAACGTTTAACATGGCCACTACTGCTGCAAAGTATTTCAACGCGTTTCAAATTTTTCAGTTTGTAAGCAAAAGTCGTGACAAATCGTCGTAAGCAAAGTTTGAGGACAAGCCAAAACAAAAACTCCGAGTATATTTAGTCTATTATCGTCAAGAAACTAAGGGTTTTTTTGCCATTAGAGATCCCCTGTAACAAGTATTCTGGTATAATAATTTTATTCAAAGATTTTTCAAACAAATGTTGTCACAGTTTGTTTTATTGCCAAATCTATTTTGATTGTGTTTCTTCGTTTTGTTTTGCGTTAGTTTTCTATGGTAACCGCCTTTCAAATTACTGAAATTTTCCCGCCAAAAGAATTGAAAAAATACGGGCGCCCAAAATACGCATGCGCCGTTTTTTTTTTTTTTTAATGATGTCAGGGTAATAACACTTACCATTAGCGTCTTAGTGGGCGAATATTTTTTCTTCTAAGTCTTTGGTGCTTGTGGCGTACCAGTAAAGCTTCAACGGCGAAGGCCACCTCCACACGTCCTCACTCGCCAAGTAGTTGCCTGCTTTGACGAGAATTCGGCACTTTCGGTCATGAATATGGATTAGAAGCTGAAACCAATCACTGGTCGATAGAAAAGGCATATTTGGAACGGAATTCTATGCCCATGTTCCAGTGAATAAACTTGTTTTGATATTTTCTTTTGTTTTTTACGCTTCAAATCTAAACCTGTGGGATTTATACCGTGAAATAGCTGTCCGGAGTATTTTTCCGCACATTCAAATCGTGTTTGTTTCAGTTTTAGAAGCCTTTAAAGTCTCTTTTCACATTTGTTTCACAAAATAAAAATTCATATACTCTTAATTGAACTATCTTACGAAACAAAATCTAGCATTCTTTTCTGGCGGCACTTCATGATCAGAGAATACTTTATATCTCTACATTAAACAAGATTTACGACGGTTTTTACAAAATTTTTTTTTTCTATTTTTATCTTAAGCTTTAAGAGAGTTACATTCCATATCGAAAGTCCTTGAAACATCCCGTTCTACTACTCAATATTGTTACACCGTAACCCTTGTTTGACTGTAATTGTTTTGCGGATGAAACTACCTTCAGCTTTGAAAAGTGGAAGGGGATGAGAATTCAAACTGTTGAAAGGTTTATATCCGGAATTGTAGTTATCCCTTATATGAACAAGTTTGGAATTAAAGGAAATCAATGCTTATGGATCGTATACTAGCTACAGTAGATCAAACGTCAAGTAAAATAGATTTGAAATATTCTTCTGTGTATGAATGAACAAACTGTTCAAATTATCTTATTTCACTAGAAGAAACATCAGACTTTTGGGGGTTTTTTTTTAGTAGGAAGAAATTTAAGATAGATATAAAGGAGGGAAAAATTAAACATACGGGTAATCTCGTACCCAGATCTCACTCCGCAGTCTTGGAAATGTAAAAATGTGAGAGCTGGGTACGAGATTAACATACGGGTACATACACCAAGAGGCATCCATGTTTCCAGTTTGGTCAGCATCCATCTTGCCAATGTTACCCTTCCTCGAAGAGGTTCCCCCCCCCCCCCCCCCCACCACGCCCCTTAAGGAAGACAGGGTTATGCTGCATAGAGAATGAAAGATGCTCAGAGTTTGTTCATTGTGCCAAAATATTTAGACAACAGACGACAGAAACTAAGTTGGAGACAAGTTATCTTTTGGTGCAACTGTACCATCATCAAACTAAGAATACCGGTATGCGTACAAATTAGGTCTTAAATAGCGTGTTAACAACAACTAGAAAGCGAAACAAAAAGTATACTCATTAGAAAAGGCAAAGTTCTCTGCTGATTTCAATCCATTGTTGAGAAGCTGTTAGGCGTTTGATATAGTACGCCTCCTTGTATAGGAGATTCTAGTTGTGGTCTGAGTCTTACACTGTGTTGTTTAAGACCCACCTTGTATGCATATTCCTAGTCTGATGATGGTATAGTTCGTACCGAAATATAACTTGTCAGAGAGCGGTGCTTATTAAGGGGGGACTTAACCTAAATTTGAATGAAATTTGAAGTGGTTTTAAGAAGGGATGGAAGAAGGAAAATGATTTTTGGAACACTAACAGACAGTTGATACCCACGCAAGAGCACCCCAGGTTGCTAGTGGAGTAACTTGGTATCCGTCTATTAATTATTAACTACAAATTCATACTTTAAAACTTCACTAATTCTTCAATATTTCTTATTTCTCTTAATTTAACCAATCCTTCTAGAAAAATTATCTCCTCTCAAATATAACCAAAAATCACCCCAAAATTCACAAAACACCCCACAACATAGATTTACGGGATGAACATAGAGTTTTTGGATCGCTTGAAACGTGAACGAGATATTTCCATTAAAGCCATGTTAAGTGGCCTCCACCCGGGAGTGGGGTGGTCTTATTGGAGAGGGGAATGCTTATTAAAAAACCTGACCTCCAACTGGGAGGGGTGGGAGGGGGGGGGCTTATTATTGCGCATAACTCTGGCTGACATACTCAAATCGTCTTTTACTAATTCATCTGCATGAAGATGTAGACATCAGGAGTTCTGCTTGTGGAAAGAGCTACTTGTAAAGTCAGCGAGTAGATGTTTTCATTAAGGTGTCTGAACACAGTTTTCGCACGCTTCACAAGTTCCGTTAGTGATGCTGTTAAGCGCGCGCTAGGATTGTGGTACACAAATACGGCGTCGATAAAGCGACCCTCAATTTATATATGAAATGGATCACGAAGTTAAGTTTTGTTCTTAAAATAACTCAGTTTCTCGTTTGTGAACCCTTTTTCTTTTATCTCCGAGTAAAAAAGTGAGTTCACGAAGAGCTAAGCCTCAGTTTTGTGCGAGAAGTATCAAAATTCATTCCTTCTAAGTTAATCTTGCACCATGCTAATTTTGGGAACCCAGAAGTACGTAGTTTCCAAATAACGTTTACTAACACCTGTATACTAGAAAACTGATAAACCAAATTGTCAGCAAAGGGTTCATCGGGGTTACACGATGAAACATAATAAATTGCGTATTGCTCTGAAAATAAAGGCAGTTTAATAGGCCATTTCTGAGTTGCTTTGAATCTTGTTATGAAAGCGAGGCTTAGTGCATAGTTTTTATTATGAAAATAGTTTTCATTCATATGCAAACAAAACTAATTTTCATGACTTATAACCCTTTATACTTAGCCTCGCGTTCGTAATGAGGTTCAAAGCAACTCGGAAATGGCCTATTGGTCATTCTTTTCAGAACGTGACGTAGTTTAAGTCACGCTAATTTCAAGAATTGTGCTGAGACGAACTCATAGCTAGCACCATCCTGGGAGACCCAGGGGCAGCTAGTCGAGAGGAAGGGATTTTCATGGGCGAAAGTTTAGAACAATTTCGCCCATTAAAATCCCTTCCTCCCGTCTAGTTGCTCTTGGGTCTTCGAGGATGAGCTAGCATCTTTCGTAAACTCTTTCTTGTGTGAACAGGATATATTCTATAAATTCGTGTGCGAGGATGCAGTTGGCCCACTATAGTGATTTTAGAGGGCTTTTTTAACGAAAAGGGATCCAAGACATTCAACGACTAAGAATTAACTATAAATTGGCGCTGTAAAAATTAAAATTTTGAGGTATGGAACTTTTTACGAGTTATTTGGTCGGTAGATCTATTAGCACTTTCAGGTGGTGTGTAGTGCGGGGGCAATTTCAAAAATGATCACGTTCGCACAAGCTGATCAATTATCAACTCTCTCTTTAACCGGGAGACAACCTTCCTGGATGAAATCTGTTCACCTTTCTGTGATTACGATGAGCCTATATATTTTTATTTGCGCTATTCCTTCAATGTCACACTCGAGAATAAACCGTAATTGAAACAAATAAGCATATCCAAGGCAAAGAAACAAAACAAAACTAACCTTTTTCATAACCCTATAACACTAGGTCTCTCTAATGGGCACCCCCCCCCCCCCCCAACCTACACAAGCGGCACTTAGTTCACAAAATACCCATGCTAACAGCTATACTATAATAGCTACTACCGGTTTCTGCACCGACCCGTTTTCGTATGTACAATTATCTACAAAGTTACAGAGCTACTGTTAACAAAGTATTTTATATGCTTCTTCTAAATAATCAGGCATAAATAAATGCATTTTGAAATGTACTATTTGTTTTTGTTTTTGTTATCATGGTAACATAGGAGATAAATTAGAAAGGGATAGCCACTGCTATTGTTACTCTTATCCAAACTTTCAATACTTATAATGCCTCTTTGCTTCTTTGTAAATAGTTCTAAACAGTATTTCAGTTTCAGTTCCAGTTTATTTTTTGCCATTATTTTAACACATCATTACAAGATAAATGTAAATTAAAATATAAAAGATAAATGAAAACAAGAGAGAGAAACATATGGCGAGGATGCCAATAGAGAAACCATTGGGGCTTGTACGCCCCTCATAAAAATTACAACTTTGAAATTAGGATTTTAGGCGTAGCTTATTTAATTTATCAATACATTTAGGTTAAAAAGCAGTTACACAATCAAACACACACAAAACATAAAACAGCACGTTCAAAACAGGAGTAGTCAATTTAGGAGAAATGAATGGATCTTAATTTTGATATAAACAGAGAAATACTCTCAGAATTCTGAATTTCTGAATTAAAGGAATTTTAAAAAACAGTTTAGGTCCTTGAAAAGTGTTAAATAAACCTGACTCGACTTGTTTGAATTTCACCCTTTCAGTCCCAGGAGTGATCAGCAGCTATTTTCTCTCTATTACAATATCACTACCTAATCAAGCATACAGGTGATGAGAATAAAGCACACGATCAACAAAGATAAAATGTCTTGGATGTTTACACAATTCCTTCAACTAGAACCATAAGAAATATAAACAGTCAGGAGAATTTGCTCGCTGATAAAGCGTTCCTACAAGTAGATATTCTCCTCAGCGTTGTGTGTGCCAACGAACGAATAATTAACTGACAAATTATATTTTCTATTTCCGATCAAGCCACATTAAATAAAACAAACTTTACTATCCAATTTCAGCGGTTTTCAATCGAGTGCCGAAAGGAATTGCGCACTTCCTCCGGTTTTGCTTTACTACGTTGTGATTAGCTGATAAAACTCGTGCCACTTTCTCAACCAATGAGAAGCAAGACCAAAACCAATTGTGATTTGATCGCACGCGATTTCCCGCGCTTGGCGCTGGTTGCATGTATTTGCTTCGAAATCTGATTGGTTCTTTGTGCTGGTTGTGTCTTGTGATTGGCCAGAGTAATTATTTTGGTGTTACGACACCCAACTGAAAACCGCTCTATGGTTCAATTAAATTAAATTCATTTCAAAGATTCAGTCAAAATAAATAATACAAGCATCTAAACTACCAGGGCACCTGACCTTACGTAAAATTTACAATTGGGTCTTTCAAGATAAGAAAGTCAACATATACTCACAGTAAAAGAACACCAATCGTGATACGAAAATTCTGACCTATCTATTATTGGAAGATAAAAAGTAAGAAAACTTGAAACCTCACAACTTTGTCCTGTTTGTCACGGAGTATAATGCTCGGTTATTGTTTTTTACTGATACCCATTTGACAAATCGAGTGTGGCCTGTCATTAATCATCAGTTTCTCACTTCCCTACCCATTAAAAAACTATTAACTTCTAATTTTGATGATATTAACTTCTAATCCCGTCCAAAACCCGTCCCCCACTGACGGCCCTATGTAATGAGCTAAATATTATTAATTTTCTTACTACAGCCAGTGTTGTAATAAATTAACAATTTCGTCTAATATGATATTTCCAATATCTTTTTTTCGTCTTCACCCGCCTCGATTAGTTAGCTACTTACAGGTGGAAGTGGAAGTATTTCTGTATTATTTTATTTGCTTGTAATATAACAAAGTTTTTTTGTTGTTGTGGTGGTAATTATTAAGGCATCTAAAATATAACTATGCACGAGAGTCATCAACCTAACTAACTAGCGAAATTCGATTACTTTTCAATAAACTAAGTATGCAGTTTTTTTGTGAACATTTAGGACCCCTACAGAGTGGTCCTTAGACGTTTACTTCAAATAAGGACTATCTAAATTGGCCCTTCCTGAGCACACACCTCCATCCTGATGGTCAATGCTCTTGGTACGCATGAGATGGCCTACTTCCCTGTTTACCAAGACCTCATCTCCTCGACTAAAACAATAAAAAAATGATTAGGACATCTATCAACACCTTTCGCAACTTCTCGCATATAACATGAAAAAAAAAAAAAAAAAATACAGGCCCCTTCCACACTAATCCGGCTTAATTTGAACACCAAAACACATCAAACGTTTCCGTGCACATTATCGTTTTTGTATCACTTTTGCCGTTCACACTAAATGCTTCCTCGTCCCCCAGAGACGCTAGATACACGGTTGGGCACGCGCACATAACCGTTGTGACGGCCATGTTTTCAAAACGTTCGTTTTCGCCGTTCACAGAGAACACCCAGCCGCCTTTTTAAAATTCATCTACTCTGAAGAGAGTTTTAAAAAAGATCCATTTCCAGTGTTCGCAAACACCATTTAGGTGTGAACAGATTAGTGTGAAAAGGACCTCAGTTTCAAGCCTAGTAACCTGCGTACCAAGCATTTCAGTCCGTACGGTCTTTCTGCGCCTTTTTCGCTTCATAGCGGATGTTCCAACCTTCGCGCGTTCAAGAAGCGAAAAACGCTTTTACGAACAGAACATCTATTAACACTTGAAGCCTTTATTGTGAGAATGCTGAGGCTGAAATTGGCCAACATTTTAAGAGCGCGCCCTCGCCAATATTTAGTTGGAACGGCTCCGTCCACCTGTTTTGAAAGGTGACATTTCAGTAAATTCATATGTCGAGTCCAATATTGTTTTTACAATAATTGTCGAAATTCCCGAGCGCTGATTGGCTCGTAGCTATTGCCTATAAGAATACAGACAATAAAATGACATGCGCGCTTTCTGGAAGAAAACTAAAGTCAATTCCTCTCGTACGTTTTCCATGTTATTGTAAAAAACAAATCGACGACAGTTTTCTATGGTCTATACTCTTAATCTTAGTCGTGAAGGTTTGAAAATTTTATGTCGTCATTTATGGTCTATTTGTTAAATACAATACCACGAACAATGTGGTTTTCCTATTTTTTTGCAACGTGTACACTAAATTCTATATTTAGATCACATCCATACAATGCATTATGTAAGCTAAGAACATCGCTCAGGACGTTTCAGCCTCAAAACGCCTCGTTGAGACCCGGCCTTAGTTTAAAAATTCGACTTCCTTACTCAAAGGAGCTGTAGCCTATGCTCAGGCGCCTCTGTTGCGAGGAGAGTAGACAGCTGTACACAAGCTCAGAAACACCCACAAAAACACTTAGTTCGTAGGCTCGAATCCCACCCTCGTTCCCAGGGTCTCTCCTTTCTCGCTCCAGAAGACGGGAAGAGGAGAGACCCTGGGAATGAGCTTGCTAGAATCCTTCTCATTCGCTGGCAAGCAAATGTGCCTCACTAACCTGATGAGAATTCCGTAGAATCCAATCTCACTGATAACGTCTGCTAGCACGGGCTGAGGAAGCTCTGCGCGCACTATGTAGTTCTTTGAAACAGGAGGCTGGATTTTGTCCATTAAAATGAATTTTGACCGTTCCTTGATATCGACAGTCTCCGTTAATGTCTTGACAATGTCTTCACCAAAAATGTTATTTCCTGCAGAACGTAGCACATTGCAATGAAATTGGGAAATGAACTTACTAGCAAATAATTGTCAAGAAAATGTTAAGGAAAAGGTCAGCTCGAATGAACGAGAATCTCGTCCTCATTTTAAAAGCATTCTAAATAAATAGCCTGGAATTTCACTCAAAACGTTTTTTTTAAGTTTTGTTCATTGGTGCAATTCACTCTTCGCTACAGAAAAGGAAACATTTGTTTTGCTTATTAACCTTGATCTGAATCACATGGGAACCTAGGTCCTATGATGGAAACGTCAACGTCCTCATTGTTGTAGAAGACCCTTAATAAATACACGAAAAATGTAACCATGTAATCGTGTAATGATTCTACTAAGATGGAGCGGTTTCTAACTGAGTGTCGTAAAACGAAAACCAAAGTAATTGTTCTAGCCAATCACAACAGACGCAAAAAGCGCAACGAACCAATCAGAATTCAAAACAAATACAAGTAGACTGGCGCCAAGCGCGGGAAAACGCATGCGAGCAACTCATGATTGGTGTGGGTTTCACTTGTCACTGGGTTAAGAGCGTGGCGCAGGTCGGCTAACGTATCACAGAGTGTAGTAGTAAAGCAAAACCAAAACAAACGCGAAAACACTTTCAACATTCAATTGAAAACCACTCTATTATTGCAAGTACACGTTAGCCTGGGTCCGGCAAACGCAGTCCAAATAGATGGAGTTTTTCAACTGGCGATACTTTGCGATTCCGTTGATCCGTACTTTACATAACTTTTCGCTGAGCAAGGTACATGTAACAGTATTATTTTTTATATCTAGTCTCCTACGAAGACGCTCTTTGGGCTCGTCACGCATTCCTCCCCCAAACAGCACCTGTGTAGAAGGTTACGCTCATACTAGGGCTCAGTAGATCAACCCCTGAAGTGTGACCAATCAAATGAAAGTTCTCGTGCAGTACTTTTTTGTGGAGTCTCTCGGTACTTTCTAAAACGAAATTTGCGATTCTTTTCTCTACATCAGTGTGATTTCTAACTTGGTTTATAAGAGAATAATAGCAGGTTTTTTTCCAGTTTACCTCCTCCTTCCAGTTGTGGTTTAAGGACAAATCTGTCCGGATCTGCTAAGGCCATCTGCACTGTTTTGTCTCCCTCTGGACCCTGGTATCACGAACAAACCCACAATCCGTCCAGTAAATATTTAATGAGAATATCTTAAGCCTGATGTCACAATACTAAAACTATTAAAGTTATCACGCTAACAAACCACATCAAACGTAGACACAATAAATATAACAGTTTGTTCAAGGTTAGAAGTCGACGCGATAGCCTCCATCCCAGACGCGTTTTGACACGTCACGCAATCTTTCCTCCCCAACAAGACGTTGGAAATTTGTGAGGATATTGCTGTCAGGGCATGCACCTTGAGGCACAGTTTTGTTGCACGTGATTTCTTGATCAATCGTAGAGGTATTTCGCAACAATTCTGATGATATATTAATTTTACCAGAGCAAAAAGGTCCAAACTAAAGGAAAAACAGGTGTCCAAACTGAGGAACGGAACGAAGCCTACCTGTAAACAAAATATAACAATTTCCTTAATATACTCTTACCTCATCCAGTGTGTAGAGTCCTGTGAAAGTACTACGTAACCTGTTCAGGACTTCCTCATCAGATATAAACCTGCGTGGAACAAGCCACAAAAGACGAGTTCACATTCAGCCTGATTGATCATGCCCAGCAAAAGGGATAAAGTCATCCGGTCTTGTGTTCCTCAGCTATTCATGTAAGTCGACATTAATAATATTGCAAGCCAAATAGATAAACAAAACTTAAAGTCCTCCATCCGAATATAACACAGAAAGGTGATATAATAATGTATTTAACTAGTATATTCTGTGAGTTTGAAGAAAATGGGTGAGAAATTTATTTATTTTCTGGTACATGTAGCTAGCGGATGAAGAACTGCTCCATGAGGAAACTTGCTAAAGTAATGAACCATAAAAATATAATTATAACAATAAATATTAGTTATAATTGATAGCTTCAAAAAATAAATAATAAGGAAGGACTCTTGTTATTGTTATTATTATAATCATCATCATCATCATCATCATCATTTTGGGGCTCTTTTAAGGTTGCGTTTGATTTACCGTATTCCGGAATAGGGTCAATCGAACGTACCCTAAAAGAAATCACAACATTTGGTTGGTACATCATGACCTCAAGGGTGAACGTTCTCTCATCAGACTCTACAAGGCAGAACATCAAACCCCCCATTTCCCACACCCCCACCCATACACACCTTTCCAGGACTCCAGGTTCAGCCAACACTTGTTGAACCTTCTTTGTACCAGCGAGGTGAAATGCAGCAGATGGACATTTGATGGCTCTGGATCTCTCCAGCATCAGCCGAGCATTCCAATCCTGTGTCAGGCAGAATTGTAAAAAGCCAAGGTCAATTTTTGACTGAAATGCATAACAGGTTTGCTGGAAGGTTTTTGTTGATGCAAGCACTTTTTGACTAACTCTCAGTTGACTCTGACTCAAACTCAATACGTCAAGCTACCACAATTGCTTTTGCTTTTTTTGTGCATTGCCATATTTATCTTCTCTGTATGGCATTTGCAGCTCAAGTATTAAATGCTCAGTTTTCAGGTAAACTGATAGAAAAATCATCTCTTTCGAATACCACTCTTGATAGTTTTAAGAAGACTATCTCTTGAATCACCAAAGCTCTTTTCTTCTTTTTATTACACTCTGCACTGTTCAAAACGATGGTGGTGTCCTTCTAAGACCGCAGTTCATTACCAAGAAAACTACAGTGTATGTAGATTGATCTTTCATGAAACAGTTTACCCTTGCACGTTAAATCAACGAATAACATTGAGAAATTTAAATGTGAAATAAATACGTTTTCATTTACCAAGGCTTTTAACTTCTAAAGTGAGATTATTGTCATTGACCAGAATTAATTTAATTAATGATGTAACTGTAGTCTTGGTAAGTAGAACAATAGACAAAGTATTAGTCCTTTTGTATCTTAGAATTCTATGGAATTGGAAAGTTTTTAACTCGTTTTGCTGTCAGTAGGAATTGATTATTTAGACATTGTTGTGATGCGCATTTTATTATTTTATAGAAAATGCAAAATAGAAATAATAAATATTATCATTATTATATTATTATTAATTTTGATCCATACCTGGTGACTTTTTGTTGTAAAAAGCATTAGACATTAGCGTTGAGAACTGATTATTATTATTATTATTATTATTATTATTATTATTATTATTATTATTATTATTATTATTGGTGTAATTTATTTAATAATAATATTGATACATACATCCTCTGAAGTATATTGAGCTGGATCATAGCCATTCCTGAAGTACACAGCAGCAATTTCATGTCCATCACTATTGATCAACACAACCAGAAATCATAAGTACAGTATCAGTACTAAATTTTAAAAAAATGTTAAAAACCAGCTGTAGGAGAAGGTGTAGTTATGATTTACAGTCAACCCAGGTCTCGCGTGAACGATATTTTTGAAATTTGAACGGTGTTTTGAAATTTACATGTCAGTTTTGAAAATCGCCAATGAGATTTCAGAGTTCCCGTCTAAATTTCCCTAGCTTATTGATGGTATAAAGCTATGAATTTTTCTTTACATTGCAAAATTGAATATTTCAAGAATAACAATTGTTTCCCAAGTGTTTTGAGTCTTTTTTTCAGTTAATGCGTCTTTTTCGAAACAATTTCCAGAGAAATGTCCAACATTCCATTCACACGTCGGACATTACAAAGAGAAATTCGAATGTTCATTTCATTCTTAGAAATACTGTTCACACGTGACCTGGGTTGACTGTAAAATTTTGGTAGAACTGAACTAAGAAGATAACAGCCACCTTTAAAAATACTTAAATCCTGAATGCAAAATGGGAATTTATTTCAGAGAAAAACAAAAAGAAAAACTGATAACTTTGAGAGGCAACTGAAGAAAACATTTTGCTTAAATTGCTGATGGAATCTAATGAAGACTTTTACCTGGAAAATGATATTGTTCATTACTGCTGATAAAAACAGTTTGTACACTAAACACCCACATTTAAGAACCTACTTTTTTCAAGGTCAGCCTGAACAAGTCTTCATATATACTGTAACTGTTCATATATACTGTAACAGGTGTCTTAAATGACAAATTTCAACCTGGAGGTTCTTAATCTGTGTGTGTGTTTGTGTGGGTGTTTACTGTATCAATTACCATTCTACATAGCCTACACAACACAAGGTATTCAGCAAGGGTTGAATTCAGTGAGCCAGTTCTTAAAACCAATTGATAACTTCAAGTTCTTACACTATAAGTGTTTTATCTTCCTTCAATTGTCCTTTACTGGTAACATCGCTGAAGGATTTCCGTATCATACGAGCAGCAGGATCACTAAAATACAAACAAAGGAGGTAAGTAGCTGTTAAATAATCTGCACAGCTAATTGACGTTACTACTGTGACAGCACTTGATCAACGACAAAACAACAAAAAAGTAAACAACTTGCAAAGCACTAGGGCTGAACTTACACTTCACTCATGAGGTGCTGAATCCATCTTTGATCAAACCTGTTTCGCTCGTCGTCTGACACAAGGATCATTACTACAGAGCTGTTAATTTAATGACAACAAAACTAATGTAAAGAAGTTTTTTTTGCCAAAATGTGGACAGGTGGAGATCAATGCTGTACCAGACATAACAACCAGAGATTGCTGCAAGTACTGAAACAAAATGTAAATCCTCTGGAGACCAAGCATTTACCTATTCAGGGCCATCATTATGGAATGCCCTACTTTTGGAACTAAGATGCCTGTCAAATATTGCCTGTTTCTAGAGCTAATGATTTTCCTATTTTTAGAATGTAAGTTAGGTAGCGCTTTGTAATATATACTAGTTATGCAATGCTTTCGAGTGGTATACCATGAAATATCCCACGAGTGACTTGATTTTTCTTAGTATAGACACAAGCCTTTAGGAGTGTATTCAAAGAAAAATCAAGTCACGAGTGGGATATTCACAGTATACCACAAGAAAGCTTTGTATAACTAATTTATGCTATCAAATGCCACTCATTGAATTAACACAAAACATCACTCTCAACAGCAAATACAATCAGTGAAAAAATATTCAACAAATTGGCAACCTTTCTGGAAGTACATAATTTTGATAAAAATTAAAAAATATAAATAGGTACTGCTCATTAAATGTATAGCCTTTGTAGGCCATGAATAATGCCGGGATTTTTTCATGGAATACTACCCGTTGTATACCACAGAATAATTTTATGCAATGGGTTTCTAGCTTTCTGACTGGCTGTAATCTCTATGGCATGGGCTAAATACAAATACATATCACATACTTCTTATTTCCATAGTACTTCCATGCATCCACCAGTCCTGTAGCTATACCCAAACATGATGAATTCTCAGGAAGCTGGAAGTGGAAAAATAAGGACCCAGTGGAGGTCATGAATAGATGAAGCCTACAAGCAAGGACTCTAATAAATATTGGGGAATTACTTGGGACATGAGTGGCAGGCAGGTTAAAAGCTCAGTGAGAGGATTGAAGTGGCACCCCGCCCCCACCCCAAACCTCTCATGGCTGACTTCGCTCACCGCTCGCACCTCAGACAAGTATTGTGTGATGCCAAACAGAGAGCTTGCTCACAGGCTGGAATAGACGGCATGTCAATGTTATAAACGAAAACCAATTTATGCAATCATTACACTAGATAAATACTCTGAAGACCTAAATGAAGATCACTTGCTAATTAAACCTAATAAAAACAAATTATTTATATTCTCAAATATCTATAATATATAGCTCCAACAGCTGGTAGACAGGGTAATTATTAATAATTATATGCTCATATCAATAGTAGTGCCAAATACCTTTTCTTTGATTTTTGGATCATATCCATTCTGAAGATCTGTTAAAAAACTGTAAGAAACAACAACAAAGGAAATTATTGCAACGCATTATGAACCAAATGTGATTTCTGAATCATCAAATCATCATTGTTATTTATTTATTTATTTATTTATTTATTTATTTATTCACCACGACATACAAACATAGAAAGTTACAATGAATAATAGACTAGGATTACAAGTACATAAGTTTAGAGTAAATAATAATAGTAAAAGAAGTAAGAAGTGGCGAGGAGACCTCAAGAAACCCCCGGCTTATACTGAGAGGTCTCCTCGGAGATATGTTAGGACTTTAAGACCAGTAAAGACATTGTATTGAGATTTTTTAACATACAGTGGTGGTAAGACTATTATATAAGACATATAAGACATGTGCAGATACATGTAAAGCCCTTCTTGTAAGGAAGAATGATTCCTGCAATGAATCAGAGATGACAGAACAACTGGTCCCAATATTCCATTTGTTAACATTCACATGACAATATTAGTCAAATTTCTGATGTCTCACAGTACTTGATGTATTTTTTCTCAAAGCCATGCCTCTGAAGGCCGGCTAAAAAAGCCTCAGACTCATAGAAATGAAATCAATACTACTCTCGTCATCTTACAAAGTCTCAAATTGACCACCCCTCACAAAATTAAATCTGGTCATTCAGCTTCAAAGGGATTCATTATTTTACAAGTATAAAAGAATTGTCATTAAAATATGCAAATTAGATAAATATATAACTGTGTTCTCTCAAATTTAAATATTGATACTGATGTCCTTGCCATCTCTTCTGAAACAGTTTCTCTTGTTATTCTGTGTGGCAGCAGCAAACTACCAGTTGTAACCTTTTGTTGAATCTGAAAAAACTGCACTGTTCCAAAAAATGTCCAATTAAACCCCTAGCCTCCAATGGAATGTTGTTTGGATTCAACCCCCCTCCCTCCCCACTACACGTACATAATTGATACAAGGTACCTTCCCCACCCCACTGGCCACAAACTCTGATACCTTCCATTCAAAATAATTAGCTTTAGAGACCCCCATCCCCTTACAAATTCCAATGACCTTCTGTAGGGGGAAGTATAGTGTATAATGGACATCTTCTAGACTAGAACTACAGTTTGCATTTTTATGTGTTTGAGATGGCAAGATAGTACAGCAGATTATTATAAATTGTTTATAATAGACAGCAAATGTTGCCTGATAACATTACTTGTGAAGTCCTCTCATTTGTGGACTCAGTCCTCCAAAAGAAGAAGCAATTGTGTTGATCTCCACTTGCTTGATGCCAAGATCATCCTGTGGTCCATTCACATTTTGAGGATTTTTTCTGTCCACCATATAGTCAGACCGGAAAATCCCAAAGGAGATTGGCTGAAATATTGAGTAAATTTCCCATAATTCTAAAGTTCACATATGTCAGTTAAAAGCTGCATTTACACCATTGAGTTATTACAGGGTACACATATGACCCAGTACATGTATATTCCTGTGTGGTTAACAGCTCAGGAAACAAAATACAGTAGGTGCAAAAATGTGGGTTGCCATGTTTGTCAAATTCTGATCACTCTACTTTTGTTGTTGTTTTGTATTATCGCAATCAAATGATAAATGAAGTGTGGCACAACTGCAAATATCAATTCACACACACTTTAAAAAAAAGTTTATTATCATCATCATTATCATAAGCTAGAACAAAATGCTTTAAATGTCTTTGTCATGAACAGATCTGATGAGATGCATTTTTAATAATTATATTATGTAAAATAATTTATTGTAATTTTACTGTAATCTGACGGAAACATTTTTTTTTTGAATGAATAATAAAAGATCTTTTTATTTATTTGTTTATTTATTTATTGTGTTATTTTTTCAGACAAATGAATTTTATAGTCATGATACGTGATACTCATCACACGCACAGCTCACCTGTGAGAGGCCCTCGTTCCTTGTCTTCTCATAAATTTCAAATATTTTAGCAGTGAATGCATCCACTTCTATGGTGCTGCATAAGAAAGCAAACATGTGCATTACATAATTATAGCACACGAATCAATGTTAAATTGTGTCTTAAAATTGAACAAAGACAGACAAGTGTTAAAATTTTGCTGGCGTTCCTTTTTTTCATTATAGTCACAAATGTACGTCTTTCATTAACTCGTTGGACACGTATCAAATTCAGTTCTCTCCTAGAGGGGATATTTTTGTCTTCTATTGTCCTTATCGTCTTTAACAAAAATGGTCCAATCAGAACCCAATATCTTAGTGTATGTCAGGAGGGAGTGGACGGGAGTTTTTTGCCATTGTGACGTCACGTGGCTGGAACTGAGGAGGCTTCTTTAGCGGCCATATTGTTTTAATGTTTTAGATTCAAATATGCTGTTTACAGATAGGAAATTAAACCTTTTGAAGCGAAAAATCGAAAGGATAATTTCTAAGATGTAGTTGACAGTTTAAATGATGGAAAATGGACAGCTTGCGGCAAAGAAATTTGGTTTGACTAGCCAGATAGTATGTTTCGCAATGCAGAGAAGAGACGTCAAGCTTAAGCTTGAAACATTACCTGTGCTGCAGACTTTGTCGAACTGATGCCTTAACGTTACTGGAAATCCACTTCATAGAAAAATTAAAGGTTTGATTGTCAATTTCTACTTAAAGCCGGTTTTCATGTTCATTTAGGAAAGCTTTTTGTCTGTTTTCCTTTTTGTCTTCAATGATAATATTGTCTTCTGTCTTCTGAGTATGAGTCAGATATGTAATCTGCCCTGGGTCATGACGTTTTCCAAAAGCAATTTTCGGCATGATCTTGAATAAAGCAATGCAATAGATAAATAGGAAATACAAATAGCCCTGAATAGCGCGAGACTCATGGCATTTTCAGAAAGAAATTTCCGGTATGATCTTGAGTACCGTAACGCAATATTTCAATTGCAAAGGGAGGATAGCTTTTAAAATTTGTGAAGCGTACAATGGAAATAAATCAGGCACAGCATCACACGTAAATGCCAGTATAGGCATCTTGTTAAGCATACTTCTGGGACCAGCCTTGATATCAAACAATTTATCTTGCTTACTTTTTTCTGCCACTTAATTATTACCTACATGTATAGGATACATGTACTACCCATACTTTGTGATGTAGATGTTGCCTTTTTCTCAAGCCTTATGTGATAAACCAGAAAAATAGCTAGGCCCCTGCAATTTGCTTAAAAATGACCAGATACATGTATGAGCTGAAATCAAGGGTCTAGGCAGGGGGGTATTTAGCAGAAAATGTGGTGTCTAAAGGTTAACCCTATATGATCAGACCAATATATATATTCAACACCTTTCTCAGACCTACATGGTCTCTGACATCAAATTTGATTTCTTGATTTCTACTTGGAACTTCTGAACAGTTTGTGTTATCCTTAAGCTTTGGATTTAATTACTGCCCTAAATAATTCAGTTCAAAGTTTATTTTTGCAACTCTTTAAAATACTGAAAATTTAAATTTCACTCAATTAATGACTAATTTGAATAGAATTTTTATAAAATATCCCAAGCTTTAAAATATTTGGTTGTCTATCAGAAAGATCATCATGTGACCACAAGTTCGCCACTACTGTTAATGGCTACACAAGGCCATTATATGTCTTGCTGATTAATCTGCTGTCTTCTCCCTGTTTACATGGATATTATCTGGAGTGTATCAGATTTCTAAGCTAGCACAATTAGAGAACTTTTTTTGAAACGCATTTGAGGTTAATTACTTGGTTATTACTATAGTTGTTTATTTATTGTTCCTGAAAAGCCCCACCGGGGAGGCAACAATAAAGTACATGTATGTATGTATGTGAAATTTGCTTCTAACAACAACAACAACAATATAAATGCAAGTGACAGAGTTCTAGTCACATCATGATGTCAGTGAAACATGAAACTCATTCTGATAAAGGTTCTCTAACAGACAACCCAAACACTGTTAGGTTAGAGATTTTTTAATGAAAGAACACAGAGCAAATTCAACATAAGACTGTTTCATCATGACTGTAATTTTTTCTACCCTTTGGATACTATGAGCTGAAAAGACAACCCTTCAGGACAAGCCTCTCCCTACACAGCTCACTTTAGTGACAAATTCATTTAAAATTCACTGTCCACTGCAGGACCATGAGTACACTAGGTATCTATTTGCCAGTCTGCAAAGCATGGCAAATTTTCAGAAACTTCTTTGTTTATTTCACTAAGAAAATACTTTTACTGATCTGCATCCATGATATCTCATCAAGTTTTGCCATACTCTTCAGACTGCACCTAACGCTTTCAGAGTGATGGGTGTTGTAAAGTTGTTCCAACAGTTAAAATTCTTAGTTTTCAGGGATCTTTGATTGAGAGCTAATCGCCACAACAGCCAAGTATACTCAATTTTAAACTAGACATAAATTATTTGTTTTTCCTGATTCCATAAACAAATCAAGGATCTAAAATACATCTAAGGCGTTATTTGTTTATTTAAAGATTTGAAAAACAATGTACTCACCCTTTAAGAGCTTCCTTGAGGAACTCATGGTCTTGACTAACTCGATGCACCAACAGATTGAAGTCTTTCTGCACATCTTTTGCTTGTAAAAACAGTCGCTTTGGAAATGCCGTTGGAAGAAGGGTGAACGGTGCATGTTCTACCTTGAACTGCGACTCCTTGGCTCTCATGACAAGCCCATGAGTTAAACAGTAATCCTTCCCTTCGCCAGCCAAAAAACTCACAAGACTTTCACCTGGAAGTTTAAGTCCGTTCATCGCGTCGTTCTACAAAAGGCTCACCACGGGATAACAAGGTATTCAATATATGCAGAATCGCAGGCTCGTGCTATCTCTAAAGTTTCGTCTCTGTAACTGAGGCGTTACATGTGGCAAAATTTGTATCTCTACATAGCAAATGACCTCAGTTTTCGTGCAGAACTGTCATTACAAGGTGTTTGCCACCTGTTACATTAGAACGATCGAACGATATTTGCAGTTCGCCGCCATATTGCGCGACAGGAGACTGGTGCTCTAGAGCCCAGACTCTCGGGAGTTTACAATTTTTCGAGGATTTTCATTTTTTCCATCAGTTTTCAGCAAAATACAGGAGCTTGGGATATTTTTTAATTGAATTTTAAAATTAAATTAAACTTCATTTCATTTCCAAATTAATGCCTTCCCATAGGTAAATTTTTGCATAGGAAGGAGATCTGTTCTGGTTACTCCCAAAGTGGAAAGATGTTTTACAGCGGTTACCAACAACACGCGACCTTTTGCCTTCAAAAGTTGCGTTTTGGTGGACGTCAATCATAGAAAAGCCGTTGAAATTGTTTTGAATTCTGAGAACATTTCAAGGCAACAGAACCAAGAAATTGATAGTTTTATCCGCTGACGGATGATAAACTTTATGAAAGTTGATTTCCAAGCCAGGTTATCCAAAAGAATGGGCACTGTTTAGACGAAACCTAATTTTTTATCAAACATTATATATCGCTACACGTGATAATTGTGCAAAATCAGCTAGGCGTGTAAGTGAGCAAATTATCACGTGCAGTGAAAATTAAAATTTTTAATTCAAAAATTCCTTTTATTTTTGCTTGATCCAGCTCGGAAATCAATTTAAATAAATTTTACCTTCTCTTAGCGAGGTAAAATTCTTAGTTTCTTGCCCGGTTACCTTGGAATCTTGTCAAAATTCAAAATAATTTCAACGGCTTTTCTTTGATTGACGTCCACCAAAACGCAACTTTATCCGAATCTTTTGAATGCCGTAGGTCGCGTGTTATTGGTAACTGCTGTAAGAGTAAGCAAAGAAAATTTAGCAACACTCAGGATCGATGTCAGTCACACCATACTCTCGTTATATTTAATGGTTTACAATTTCCTGTCCACGTACTTTAGACCAAAAATATTTTACAGCCTTTAAGAGAAAAAGCACTTTAAAACAGCAATTAAAGCAATTTTTTTATTGATTTCAAGTTTTCTCCCTTCTGATAATTTTTCTGATTCCACAAATCTGAAGTTTTTTCTTTCTTTTTTTTTTTTTTTATTAGGGATAGTAAAGCAAACGAACCACGCTAGTACGCGCGACAATAACCTCCCACGAGGAGAAGTGACACGCGGGGGTAGTTTTCTCGCGAGCTCGCGCGCGTGGATCGTTTGCTTCTATCCCCAACAAAAACAAGGGGTTGCTGGTATTCTACAAAAGGCGTGGCGCATTCTTTATAGACAGGAGCTTATGTTATAGACTATCTTTTTAAAGCTTATGATGTTACAGACATGTCTTTGCATAAATTAGTCATCCTCTTCCTGCAATACAGAGCAAAGTCGTGCAAAAAGAACGCTCGGCAGCTAGTCTCCTCCGCAAGCACGTCGACGTCCGCATTTCCTCTCCGCCTTAATCCGGGATTATTTGAGGCTTATTTATATTATTAAACAGTTGGTTGCGGAAGAAGCTAACTTAGCAAATAAAAAAAACAAAAGTTTTTTGTCACAGTTGGTAAGACGAGAAGTTAATCAGACAAAGTAACCTTTTCAGGCGAAGAATGAAGTGATATACAGAACGCTCCTCCAAAAGACCGAAACAAATGGAAACCGGATGAAGAATAAGACTTCAGTTCTGTCTAATTTTAGACGTTGGCTTTCTGTTGGTCATAACGTTGCTTCATTATTTTAGTACGAAGCGAGAAGTAAGAATTATGTGTTCTTTTTCTTTTTCTTTTTCAAATTCTGATACCTGCTAAGTTTGGCCTTAAGTCGAACCAACTGCTTCTGAAGATTACGTAACTTTGTGTTCGGGTGCTCCCGTGTAGTATTCGTGTTGGGTCGCGATCGGAGGGTGCTCGGCGATGAAGAACGTTGTCGTGTTGAATCAAAAACTGTCACTGTGAATTTTCCATGAGACCCTCTGTGCGGAAGGCTATCGCTGTGACTCGCTGACCGAAGCTTTATTAATTTCGCATGACTTTTTCTAAGACGATAAGTCTTCCTCGACGCATCTGTGTATGCAGCCTGTGGTATATGATGGTGGAAGTGCAACTTTGAATTTTTATTTTCTGTCACTGAGGCGTTGTAGTTTCCCCCAATATGTCTAGTTGACAGTCTATATGTAGAATTCACTAATTCTCCAAAGTTATTTTCATCCTCGATTCCTTTCTCCAGAGAGTTCCTTAACTTTAATCGATTAACGTCCAACTGCGACATTTTTTCCGCGTAAAGATCCTTTGAAATTTACAGGCAGCATCTTGTGTTGTTCACCTACCTGACGACTTTTTAGAATTTTGTTACGCTTGCCATCGTTTTGAGATGAACTTGTCACTGCCTGAGAAAATGCTGATGCGTTTAAATTAAACCCTCTCGCCGGAGAAGAAACAATAGCCTTGTTTTGGACAGATTTGCTTTTCATATCCCAGCTTGAGTGATATTGTAATATGTGGGTGATGATGTCCGAGAGGTTGTGAAATCCGCTACCATACCCTGGTTCGTCGATTGGGGTTTTCTCTACACTGATTGGTAAATGTTCCTTCTCATGCTGTAGCTTCTGATTGGCTCTGGTTGAATGATTGATACTGTCATTTAGAGGAAACGGCGTAAATGAAGCTATCCTTCCTTTTGCAACTAGTGGAGACTTTCCTAAACAAATGATAAAGTAAGAGGATATAAAGGGTTCTATCGGTGTAAAATTAAACGAAACATCATTCAACTATAGGGAGCCATTAGTTAGACTGTGGATACTTTCGACTACATTTCTTGTTAATTAAGGTTACCCGATACCTTCAGAGGTGTCTCGCGTTTAAGCGATGTAGCGCGTCCAGTTTAAACTGTAGATACCTAAACCCCATATCAAATTAAAGCTTATAGAGCTGGCTATCAAACTATGCCAATAATTTTGAAATAAAATGAATTGTCGAATTTTTCACGACCTCTAATTGCAAGCGTCCGAATCACCTTTTTAAAGCTACAAGTCAAAGTGAATTTTGTTTTTTGCTAATATAATTTGCTCCTCAGTTTCCGGACCCAAAGCGCTAAAAAAACGTGTCTGCGTTTTGCCATATTCAATCGCAGTGAAAAGTTATAGAGCATTTTCGAAATAGGATGAAAAAATGTGGAGTAATCGTACAAAAATCGCTTTCGGAGAAAAAATATTTCGAAAGAAAAAATTCGCAGACACGTTTTTGTTGTTTATATGTTAAACTAGCTACTGTCCAAATTTGAAGGCAAACAAACAAATTCCTTTTGAGTTTTAGCTCTTTGAAGTGGCTCCTCCAAGTGAAAAAAAATTATTCGAGAAAACAGCGCTAAAAATTCGGCAATTCTTTTTATTTCAAAATTCTTGGTTTAGTTGGATAGCCAGTTCTATAAGCTTTAATTTGATATAAGGGTGCAGGTATCTACAGTTTAAACCGGACGCGCTACATTGCTTGGACGCGAGACACCTCTGAAGACACCTCTGAAGGTACCGGGTAACCCTTAAAAGTCTGATAAATTAAAGACGGAGTATTTGTCTTTCTTTTGACTAGTAGCTCTGGCTGTCCAAGGAATTTGTTCTGGTAGTTATCTGTGTGTTTTGATTCCAGAATTAATAAGGCAAATCAAACGCGCGCCCCAGCTGAGTATTTACCCATCCAGGACGGTGTCGATGACCCAAGAAATAGTAACTGGACAATGATCAGGTAGAAATCTCTTTTACCACGGCAAACGAAATGCAGGTCTATAGGAAACAAGCGGCGCCATGTGCAAGGTTTGAGATTTGTATTAAGTGCTTACTTTTTCCTAGCCTGTTCAAGGTTCTCATAGATAGCGAAGACAAGAAAAAACAAACTGAAGAAGAAGAAGAAGAAGAAGAAGAAGAAGAAGAAGAAGAAGAAGAAGAAGAAGAAGAAGAAGAAGAAGAAGAAGAAGGAGGAGGAGGAGGAGGAGGAGGAGGAGAAGGAGGAGGAGAAGGACAAGAAGAAGAAGAAGAAGCCCCGAAGAGACTGAGTAAGAGAGGGCACAGGAGCGAGGTTATCCCTTGTCCCCATTTCTCTCGCGTTCAATTTAGTTCCAATACTTTACCGTTCCCACTATTTTGGAACCTGGTACGGGTAAACTTTTGTCGATGTCTACCCAAGTCCGCTATGTACCCACGCAGAGAGCCCTCCACGGAGATGATAAAGAACCATTTTAGCTATATATTTAGGCGATAGCCACATAATGATGACCGGTACACGAAGTCTTCGATCTATTCAGGAACTTACGTCTAAAGATGTTGTTAAGCCAATTGACAACTTGAAAAGCTCCACCTCCTGAGCCCGCGGTGTAATAGTTCACCGCTACAAAATTGGCCCAATTTCCAAACTTTTTGTGGCAAGTAATTAACTTGTCTCTTATTTCCGTGAAGGGATTCAGGCATGGCTGAAGGGGATTTGCCGCTGTACTAAACCAGTTTATCAGAACCAGGCTCCAGCGGTCATTCCAGCCTTCGTTCCAGAGTGATTCTGCGCGGTCGACACACTCCTTCAAAAATGGAAACAGAGAAGATAGAACGTAATGAAACAAAAAACGTTTAGAACTTCCACTTCGCGTTGCGGCAAACTAGAAAAATGATTGGAACACTTGTTAAATGATAACAGAGAAAGGATTTCCAAACCCCCAGAATTATTTGAGTTATTTGGTACAAATTCTAATAATCGTAGACAGGTGTACGCTTTTGCTTATTTTATAAGTAGGAACCCACAAGTGTGAAAATTGATCACATGGAAACACTTCTCGTGCGGGTTGTTTCCAGTTCGTAGATCCAAAGCCGACTATCGGCTATACTGCCTACTGAAGTGTAGAAATATCACCCTAGAAAACTGAGGATGGTCTTTTAAAGATATTTGGTGGAAGATCAGATGTACCTTTTTATTTTGACCTGAGCTTCCATAACGATTCTCCCTCACGTATCGCCACATGTTGTACTCGGTGTAAGGAAAACCGTTCAGTCCATTGTTGTTGAACACTACCAGCCGGCCTAATCTGCGCATTTCTCTTAGCGTGGGCCAGTCACTGATTCCGTCGCCCCAGTTCTCCTTCAGTAACACGTGTGGTGAAATTCCTGCTTGGTCAAACACTCGTTTCAAAATTGTCGGATTTCTCAGGTAGTCTTCGAAGATGATAGTGATGACCTCGCGTGTGTTTGCCTCCAGAAATTTCCTGATTACAATCAGTGTGTCTAACAAGTTTGTCGAGCCACTCCAGAAACAAGAAGCATGACAAAGACGGGCGTCTTCTTCTCCCCACCCTAGAAAGGAAGAGAAAATAGACTCGGAAAATAATGCACCGTATTTTCTCGAATAAACGCTGGCTCTACGAGGCCGAGTCTTAAATAAAAGCCCTGGCGTTTTTTTGAGATGGGTGTACAGTATTAAATCAGGATTAAGCGTCCTAACTGCACAAGCCGACTCGATCTTCCTAGTATACTGTTTTATTTGGATTTATCTACTTATAGTTCGACGTAAATTAAAGTTCTAAACACTACCATTAAACTTGGCGCATCAGGTAATCTATCAATATCTTTTAAATCGTGGTAACTTTTCAGTCTCCGGCCTGTCAATCAAGCGTTTTTTTTTTTCCAACATTGCAATGATCCGTGAGTGTTGTCCTTTCCATTTCAAAGGTCTCTCCAGGATTTCTTCAGTAATGCTTTGGAACGTTCCATAATTTTGCCTTTCTGATAATTCGAACTAGTGGTGAAAAATTTTCTAAGCGCCAGGTTCTACAAGGCCAAGCTTGAAATAAACGCCCCTGGCGTTTAATCAAGAAAAAACGATACTTTACTCTCTTCAGGGCTGTAGGATGAGGGACTGCAGGCCCCACCCAATTCCATTGGCTGTTATTTCTTGAAATGTGTTTGACTGCTATAAACTTGGAAATTTCTTGAAAAAAGAGGTCTTTGGTTTGCTGTAAACCATTTCCATTGTATCGAATTATAATAGACCAATTTCGATATATTAAAATTCTAGCTTGGCCACGAGGCTTTGGGGAAGAAAACAAAAGAAATGTTTTACTCATCCCTGAACCTCAATGTAATTTCTGTTGTTTTATTCCCCTAAGTCTCGTAACCAAGCCGTACAAATTTTAATATATCGAAATTGGTATGTTGGCTTACCGGGATAAATGTCCAACATGAGACCGCGCACACCATCCTGAAGCTGCTGACTGACGCTGAAACGTTGATTGCGGGCCCAGACAGCAAAACTCGGAGAGTTGGAGAAGGAATTATGGGTAACAAGAAATGCCACTTTGTTGAAGGGACGATCATAGTCCTAAATAAAGTGTCAGAAGCAGTGAGCTAATGTTCTACCTTGTTATATTCTCTCTATTTTTAGCTTTCATTTTAATTTCAAGTAAAAAGCGAAACACTAACAAACAAAGACCTTAAGTTCGCGGCCAAAATCTCACTGCGCCACGATTTTCCTTTGATAAAGAGACTGGTATCGTAACTTTACATGCGCTGTAGACTGAATCGGGGCATTTGAATTTGCTTGCAACAAGAGAGGTTGCAACTGTATTGTGGACCATCTAGTTTGGTCCTTAGGAAAATGACTTGAAAATTTTTTACTGAAAGCCGAGAAGTCCACCCACCTTGATTTTTGATAGCTGTCAGGCCTTGAACCTGGTTCCCGGGCCTTTCCCCTTTATTGTAAGTTTAAAGCCCTGGGAACAAGGTTGTCAGGCCTTGATCAGGGTTGAAAGTCAGTGTACGTTATACTAAAACAAGCTCATCTTCTCTTGTCTAAAACCAGTAAAATATGGCGAAATTTATTTTTTCCTAAAACTTGTTGTTAGGACGATGAACTTTCGTTCTGAAACTGGTCAGTGGTGAGTGGTTCGAGTCGTGGTTGAAGCTATCCTCCTCGTGTTCCCTGTGCAACTAGGTGCAGTGGGCGTACGTTGTGAACTGGAAGGAAAACTTAACAAAATGCTACTCCGGAAAACAATAACGCGATGGCGTACAATAGCATCCCATCTAAAAGGGATCTCAGTTAGATGAATAAATGGATACCCCGTGAACCGTCAGAGTAATCTAACAAAATGTGTGGCCCTGGGCTAGACCAGCATCTCAGCCTCGAGGGATCGCTCTGATAAGTCTTTGTGAAAACCGAAATAATACACTCGGTAGCCGACGTAATGGTCTAGTATACCATCAGGGGACTGGGCCGGGCAAGGGGAGGTGTAGTAATAATGCTACATATGCCTGAGACAAACACTCTCATGCATCAAGCGTTCTCCTTTTTGTCTGGAATGTCGGGCACCAGGTATTCTGACTACAAGATTAAAGTTGATTTTAGCTAACTTACCCCAGGTGTTCCTAGTCTTTACATTCTAAAGAATCGTATATACTGTATAATTTTATTAAAAGGCAGAATACCTGTTCTGTCAAAGCAGGTACTCGTGCAAGCTGACAGGTGGCATATGGCTTGTCACATAACCTGCAGACCAGCCCGTCTGCGCATGCGTATCCTGCTGAACAGCGTTCGTTTTCTCGCCGTGGATGATGTAAGCACCGCTGAGATCCCGGCTGGCAGCTGAGGCCTGGGGAACAGGAAAAACCTGCCGAACAAGGTTCGTTGTATACTCGAGGATGATGAAAGCAAACCTGACAAGGGAACAGAAGTTGTCATGAATAACTTCTCAAAACTTTGGCCGTATTTTCTGGCTTGGCTGTCCCCTTTTTGGCATTTTGATTTGTTACTTTTTTTTCCAGAAATCAGCCGCGTGGAGCAGATGAACGTCTTTCCTGCTATAGCTATTGTGATGGACCGTTTATTAAAATACACTTCGCAGTTTGAAGACTGAATTGCGTGTACAAATAATTAAATTGTATTGTAGCCTCTAGTCATTTTGGCCTCGCTTAATTAGGAACGAACCAGTGTTTTTAATTTGTGAGGCGGGGTTGGCAAATGCAAAAAAATAAAAAAAAATCCTGCAAAGCTTTGCAGAAGAAAAACAAATCGGCACAACGAAATGAAACAAAAACCCTACAAAATAGCTTTCAAAATTCATACGAAATATTTCAATTGTAGCGAAAAATTCAGTTACCCTCCTTCCCGGCTCAAAAATGAAATGGTTCACCCCAAACGAGTGTTGGTTCCTGAAGCTATAGGGTGGGAAATCTGTGCTCACTCAGTTGTTTGTAGCTCGAGTTGGTCGAATTGTAGAGTAAGCACTATTTTTGAATGGTACTGTTTTATCTAAGATCAACTGACCTGAACCCCTGGTTCACACGAGAGACCGCTTCCACACCCATAACCAGCAACGCATGGCTCACCATAGCGACGAGGTACGTGGAAGCATTTCTGAACTCCCGGATGACAACTAAATCCAGGCGCGCATGGCCTCGTGGCATGGCAGCGTTCTCCTTTCTCTCCAGGCCGCGCGCATCTCTGTATTCCCGCCTCACACGTGTTTGGCGCATGGCAGCGACAGAAAGCAGAGCACACATCACCGGCCTGTCCTTGGCCGTTTCCATGGGGACAAGAGAAGAACCAAAATCCTTCAATTCGCCAAAAACAGGTGGCAATCAAAAACATTGAAACATAATTCCAGCGATATGGTAATCTGAGCATCTAAAACTTGAAGGTGTCCAGAAGATATCTTCGAGTCCAGTTTACGATGTTCATTAATGCTGCGGATGGCTGGAAGGCGTCTCATCATTAAAAGCCATGTTTAGTTTTCATTAGTATTAACGACCTCTGTGAAGTGTTAACAGGTGGAGACCGTTAAACAGCTGTTGTGTATCACCAAACAAAACACGCTCATCAAGCACTTTCCACGGACTTAGGCTGCTGAGATATAATTTCACTTACGTTCTGAACCGGGAAGCCCTTTGGACAAGATACAGTCAAGTGGCCATTGCGTAAAACTGAAATAGCTTTTGGCGATGTCAAATTATCTGTCACCCTGCATGAGGTCATCTCCCTTTTCCACAAAAGCTTGCAATCGCAAAATATGGCAGTTTGTCTGATCGAAACTTTGTCCGAATTACATCTGTTTTATCTTCAATAGAAATGAAGACTGAAACTACTCATTAATCCGCTATTCTTCCACAGGTTTTATAAATTTGCTAAGAGTTTTTCATGTTAAATGCCTGTTAAAGGAGCAGTGTCACCTATTTTTTGTGTCACTTTGAATAGCCAAAAAGCACATTTGAGTTGATGGAATGGTCCAAATAATGATTCAGTTATGTTAGCAATAGCCCTACTAGTGGACAGAAATTAGTATTTTAAATTATCTTTGGCTGCGGATGGCTGAGATGGAATGGATTGCAACTTGAAACTGAAAACTGGCCAATTTTTTCAAGTTCTTTTTGTGCATTATAGAGAAGTCACTAAAAACTGTTTATAGTTTGTTCTCTCTCGGAGGAATCTGTCAGTATTTTCTCCCCAGTGCTCTAACAACAATTTCACGTTAGAAAATAGGTTCTTTGTCAAAATATTTGAGCTGGTTTGACAAAAATACAGCAAAATCGCCGTGAAAGTGCTCCTTTAACTAATTTCCTTTCAACTGTTGTAGAACAGCATACACGTTACTAAAGTGATAAAAATGCATAATTTATCTTTAATTTTTGAATTTTGTTTTTGCAAACTTAAACATAAATTCTTCTGAAAGTCGCAAAGAAGTTCAAGAGGGATTCTGATGAAATGCAAAGGAGGACAGT
This sequence comes from Pavona decussata, assembly GCF_977016875.1. Lineage (NCBI taxonomy): Eukaryota > Metazoa > Cnidaria > Anthozoa > Scleractinia > Agariciidae > Pavona > Pavona decussata. The sequence continues at coordinate 550,314 of NW_028145587.1, forward strand.
AGGTCAGAGGCAGTTTCGTTTAAGCAGGAACTGGATAAGGACCACACGCACATTTTTTAAGGCTCATCCTATGGAGGAAGCGCTCTTTGCTTAAGTCCTTGCCTTTCCCGTCAGCTCCAATAGCTCTCACCTGATACGAGTGAGAGTTAGAGCTATTCAGGTGTTCTTTATATATGGCCAGTGTGAAACCAACTTAAAGCGATCATATGTGGTCAGCAGAACTATTAATGTCCGTATAGATAGCTTAGTAACTGAATCCGCACTTCAAGTCAAAGCAACCATTTACCGTCAAACCCTGTTTCAAGATTGCGGAAAAGGCGAGATGAACAAAACGCAAACTGAAAAATAAAATCAATTTGCTGGAAATGGGAAAGGAGAGGGCTGCACAGTTTGTTCTAGGGTAATCGCGTTCAGTTTCGCATTCTCGCTAACTCGAAGCTAAGAACAGACAACGTCAAACGCGTCTGTTTGCCTATGTTTTGAACGCTTGAAAATGAGAGCACGTTTGCCCTGCTTGATTGGAAGACGTTCAACGAGTTTTTTTTTTTTTTTATCAAAATATTGAATTTACCGAATTTAAAACTAAAGCAAAGACGTAGATTATGAGAGCATCAAACCGCTCTGATCTTTGAAGAGTACGGGGATCTAAAAATCTAGAAAACGATAAAACGTGTCTACATTGATTAGTAGTAGTACCATTTTTTATTTCTTGATTGTTATATCAAAATTTTAATGTCTTCTAACATTTTATGCAATGCTGTGTGTATCTGTTTTGAACTGCCTCTAAAGTAGTTCAGTTAAAATTGTAAATAAAACTTCTAATATTCTGTACAAAGACTATACTATAACTGATCACTGTACTGTATTAGATCTAAAATACGCTGAGAGAGCTTAAACCACGGACAATGAGTAAATATTAAATAACACTGTACAAACTATTCCAATTGGTTTAAATACAATAAATATCATACAAGAGATCCTTAACGCGATAAATAAACTTGTTTCTTTTCTTTTTCAGCCAACCAGGACAAGACTACCAAATAGAAGTTCCTCCATGCACAACTTCACAGTTGAAAAAGCAGAGTGCTACTTATACATGTTTGTTATCTTTAGTTAACATTATGACTTTTTCTTTCCTCTCCTGCTATAGTATCGCCACAGAGGTTCAATTCGAAGAGGAAGGGGAGGTTGGAGAGATTGTACTCCAGACTACCACAAAGCACCCACTCCTCCCACTCCACTTCTTACAGATCCCCCACTAGATGCCCTTCCAACAGAACTGTCACTTTTAAGAGTCGGTAACGAGTTTGTTTTGGAGCTTCTCCGCTTGAGGAGTTTCTCATGTTCCTCTTTCAGTGTATTGAAGTCTCGCTTGAGATGAACAAAGTCTACAAAGGTGTGTTTTTCCGGAGTCTGTGATTTGAGTGCTGCTATCTCATTCAGCAGTCCCGTGATTCTGTTTTTGAGCAAGTCTCTCTCCTTGAACATGTGTTTCAACGCTTGTGCCGAATCCTGAAGATTGAACTCTACAAGTTTATTTTCTTTGTCTAGTTTATCAACCTCTTCTGTAAGAGTTGCATTTTTCCCTTCAATTTCTTGAATAAGTTCTTTAAGTCTGGCAATTTCTGCGGCTTGGTCTTGTTCCTCGGCTTTTGATGCCTGTGCTAGCTTGGTTTGCATTTCCAACACGGCTATCCTAGATTTCAATCTCTCCACCTCTGACGACAAGGACTCATTTTTGGTGCTGAAATCACGAACAGTTACTTCTAGGACAGCTTTCTCTTGTTTTAACTGCTCACTGCTGTGCGATAACGACTCGATAGTTGCTTTTGCTTCCTGAAGGGCTAAACTCATTTTCTGATTGAATAAAAGAAGAAAACAGTTTAAATTCAAACTGATTGTCAAATATAAGGCGAACGATATAAGGTTTAACACGTTCAAGCATAGTAAATAAAAGGCAATGGTTATGAAGCCTGACAAACTTCTTTGTTATATGTTTTGTTAGCATTTTTGGCCTTGACCGTGCACAAACCACAATAGATTTTGAAATGTCTTGGAGTAACTACCAATAGAACTTTCCTGTTAAGATATTCAGCTGTAGTGTGAATGTTAAAACAAAGGATTATGCACGGTCGCAGCCCTTCCAACATAAATAGCCCATTTCCGAGTTGTTGTGAACCTCACTATGAAAGCGAGGCTAAGTGCAAAACTTTTCATATGAAAATTAGTTTTGTTTGCATATGAATGAAAACTAATTTTCATAACAAAAACTTTGGACTTAGCCTCGCTTCCATAATGAGGTTCAGAGCAACTCGGAAATGGCCTATTGCAGAACCATTATTGTCATTACAAGGTTTTATAACCAGTCCCTCAATTAACTATGGTTCAAGAAAGCTAATGGAAACGTGATGTGATTGAAATCACCCTTGAACCTTTCAGGATGCCTTATTTAAACGTTGGGGGATATTATAAAGCTACACATACATGCAAAAGAAGAACAGATTCAACAACGTTCAAGAAAGCAACTGGAAAAGGCCACGTGATTGAAATCACCATTGATCCTTTCTACATGCCTTCACATTGGTAGATACAAGCTTCAATTCTCATTGTTGGAATTGTTTATTTCCAAGAGCACATCAATCTATATAACATTCAATAAAAAATTATTCTTAAAATTTTTTCTTGTTATTCTTTGCTCAATATTTTACAGTGTACTTACTGCAGCCTCATTTCCAGTTGTTTTCAAAGACTCTAGTTGTTCCTTTAGCGCTCTGTTCTCCTTGTCAAGAGCTTCATTCCTTTCTGTGAGCTGTTAATAATAATTATTATTTCATGAATCACACATTTTCTTTTGTTATTCAACATCCTTTATTTAACTTACATCCTTCATGAATATTAAACTAACTGAAACGAGGGATTTATACAGATAAATCCCTCATTTACATTAGCAGTACTGCGAGAAATGCACACATCAGGTTGCTTCTATTGTTCTCCGTTTCTCACCTAAGTGTGACGGTACTAGTTAGCCGGCGTTTGTCCCCTTGAACAAAGGAATAATTTCATGAAATAAGTCAGATAAATACCTCGAACGTCGGTATTAATCCATATACATCCCTCGGGCCTACGGCCCTCGAGATGTATATGGATTAATACCTCCGTTCTTGGTATTTATCTCTTACTTAAATGCTTTAAATTAGTAAACAAATGGGAAAAACTGTGACAAACCATACTAAGTTAGTGTTTACTTGAGAAATACAGTCCTTGAAAAATATGACAGTAATGCAATGTCCCAGATACAGTGTACACTGTACATGTAACTTTCAAGAGCAATATGCCAATGAAGAATTGTAAGGGGTCAATAGACGTGGGACTTTCCTGATCTTCTCATGTTCACCATTCAATATTTTGAGCAAGGAAGCCAGCTCTATATGAAGATCTCTCAAAGAACCTTATTTTCTTTAAACAATGCTTTTTAGCCTCAGTTCTCTATCAATATAAAGCTGAAATGTCCACCAAAAACAGATTTCAGGTTTTCCTGAGACAGCATTTTGAAGCTAAAAAAATTTAATAAATATATACAATTAAGATCCCATAATGTATATACATTACGCACGTTTGTAAAAATTCAGGAATGATAATTATACATGTATCTTAAAGGGAACCTCCACTCTGACAACAAATTGACGGTAAAGCATTGGAAAAAGTGTCTAAATTCTAAATTTTAGTCTAAACTGTAGAAATGACATTCAAGTATGTTAAAAGTTATATTTGATTATCAACTACTTTTGCTTTTAAATTTCCTGGGCGGAGCCATTTTGGATTTTATGATGTGCAGTGGTTGCTGCTATTGTTATTCAGCAGAAGTTCTTTTGTGTGAAACAATTGAGCAACCGTATTACGTCATGAAATCCAAGATGGCAGCGCCCGGGTAATTTCAAAACCAAACTATTCGAGAATCAAATTATTCATTTTTTGTCCAACACTGAAATTATTTCCATTTCATTCATTCATTTCAAAGTAGATTGTATTTTCAACTGAACTGTACCTGTTGCTTCTCTAAGACCCAGCTATTTTCAGCTTCAAGTTTTTCAGACACAACTCTCATAATCTGGCAAGGAAACAAGACAGCAAGGCTTACATACCACACAGAATTCCTACAGAAGTTTTATTTTGTGGATTGATTTTTGGTTTTACAGGTACAGTGGAACCTTGATTTAACAAAGTGCCAACTGAAGGGACTAGGGAAATTGAGGGTTCATTGTATCGAGGTTCTGTTCCACACATTTTAAAAGGCTGGGCTGAAGAATTTTGTTCATTATACCAAGGACTTTGTCATATAGAGGCTAGTTAAATGGAGGTTCCAAATGTAACTAAAGAGTATTGATTGATATGTATTTTCTTGAAAGATTGATACAAAAAGAGCAATACAACAACTTAGGAGTTACAGTTGGTGGATGAAGGGGAGAGGCCCCTCACCCACCAGAGAAGCTAAGGTCGAAACAGCCAGAATTCATTTGAACTTTCCTCAAGAGAATCCCCCCCCCCCCCACCCCCCGGTGTTTACTATGAGCCTGAGGCATTGGCCCTTAACCTTACACAAAGTTCTGGATCCACCACTGAATCACTGTGCACACCTTTCAATAAAATTAAACTGTGAACTACATGTTTGTTCATTTTCTAAGGCATCCATTATAAGGATGATTGAATTCATGAAGGAGCAGTGAAAGCAAAACCAATTGATTAAGTCTTGAAGTTCACAGTTTGCATCTTAATAAGTTAAAAGCCAGTTTAATGGTGTTGTCAAAGTAAATTGTCAAAATTTATTTTCATGGAACCAATTTTGTTAAATATAAGAAAATCTGCAAAATTAGGACTTGTTCACCAACAATAATTAATGAACTATCTCATTTTACATATTAATTAATAAAATTATAGTCTATTAAATAATTATCTTGTCAACCTGATACAGTAAGACTAATCTCATTACAATCAGGAACCCTGTTGTAGACATATTATTAACTGTTGTTGTGCTCCAGTTTACCTACCTCCACCTTGTGTTTTTCCGTTAAAGCAGCACAGGTTTCATCAATCTTTATCAAACAATCTCGCTGCATTTGCTGTAATTGTTCCTTGGAATCCTTGGCAATCTGATGAAGTTCCTTACAGTTTGACAAATCATTCTAAAACCAACAAAAATGAGTCTTATTTTTCTTGATCACAACCATGGCCAGCACGGTAAAAAATAAAATTACAGTTTTACTGCTGAGGTAACTTATCGTATAGTCAAGTGCTACATAAGTGAGCTGCTGTTACCTAAAGCCGAATAAAAGGGAAGAACTTTGCTATTCTTGATCTGACTTATAAATTGCTTTAATAAAAGATTTCAAATTGATAATTCTTCCAGGCAAGGGGTTTATATAAGCTGCAGACAGTTTTAAGACAACAAGCTTAGCTTTTTTACACAATTAACCTGGTTTGGCTGACAAGAAGGGCTTGCATGCAAGTGACATAAAATAGTTGAAAAGTACAAAAAATAATGCCAAATCATTATTAGTCATTATCTCTAGAGGAACCTTGGCAAAATAATGGAAACTAGTACGGAGACTGTACACATAAAGGTTTTCCTACAAACGGTGCATAATTATATCGCTTTTTCAGCCAATAAACAACAACAACAAAATGCTCCAGACCTGCCAAGGTTTTGAATTATGCACCCCACTTGCATCTACCGAATGAGTCTGTCTCAATTTGTTCTCCTAGTCCTCCTAGGAAACTGATTAAAATACTCTCACCATGTTGAAGATTGTAAGTCGGAAATGAACATACAGTGCAATAAGGCACTTTACATCGGACAGGGAATTAAATTAAATAACATCTAATATCAAGAGGCTTTTCGGATTTAATCAACTGAATTAAGACACTTAAATCACAGATAATCTTTCATTTGCCACTTTTCAGAATGAGACAAAGGAAATCAAAGTGCTTTGGTCTGATTTGATTTCATAAAGTAAACAGAAAACTAAATTAATTTAAAAATTAATTAAAAGTCAAAAACATTTTGTTTGCCTTGTGGAATCATTGTTTTAAAACTTCAGGATTATTAATATCAAGTCTGTTTGGCATATTACAAGTCTCTTTGACAAATCAACTCTTTTGTGTAAATTGGACCTGTGTTAGCACAAACAACTGACACACAACTCAGACCACTAACAAACAACAGTTGACTCAGTTAAACCAACTGTGAAAATGAGAAATGCTAATGGGTGCATGCAAAGAAAAGAAAGTAGATGAAAGCTTAAAATGCCTACAACAGTCATAGTTATTGGAAGAGTTGAATGACGAGATGCACAAGATGTTTTTGCATGTCATTCATAAGCAGTGAAGAAATTGTAAAGATTCAAATGAGTTGACTGTCTGGGGAGCAGCAGCTTAAAACACATTTTCTTGAGAGCTCATTCAAGAAAAGGTGCTTATTGGAGACTGGGCACTTAAAGGGGAAGTATCATGAACATTTGATGTCATTTCAAAACCCAAAAATGTTTGTCTGACAACAGAAACAAAAAACAATTGTCTAGTTTTGTTATAAATTATCACCCCAGTGTAATAAAACTGTCGATTAGTGCCCCTGGCCAGAGAAAGAGTAGGTCGGAATGGATTAAAACTTGAAAAATATTAGGCTAATGTTTTTCAAGTGTTCGCATTTTTGTTTCAAAACTGCGCTAAAACAGAGTACAAGTTGTTTCTGTCAAGAATTGGGTTGATTTCTCTACTCGCGTTGTTCTAGAATTATTTTGTAGCAAAGTGAAGGTCTTATTTCACCTTTTTGAACAAAAGAGGTCAAAAACCTCATGATACTTCCCCTTTAACAGGAAGAGGGGCCCTTTCTTTTTTACAGACATATTTGAGATTGTACAAACAACCAGTTGACCAAATCTGAGAAACTACTTTAACAACATTAAGAATGGGATCTACTCTTTTAGAGATTGAAGTGATTGTCATCTACAGTCGATCTCGTTTCCACAGGGTCTCTCTTCTTCCACTCCTCAAAAGTCTCTCATTTCTCTCTCACTCTAAGGGATGGGAATCTTGAGGAGAGACCCTGGGAACAATACAGTTTCGATGACTCTCTATTTCTCATACGGACACGTAATGGAAAGGAGGAAGGGGTCTTATGTGGCTGATGCAATTATTTCTGTGTCAATAAGGAGTTCTTTTGTGATATTATAAGGCTTAGGGCTGCTTATTATGGAAAGCTGGATGTTCTTCTGACACAAACACTCATTTTAAGGGACTGGGAAATAATCATGAGAATGGTGTACTTACTGGAAGATTAGGGTACTAAATCAAACCATTATGACCATGCAATAGATGTGAGGAAAAGTCATACTGTGTATTAAAATATTATTGGTCTTGAGGATAGTTCAAAGGGACAGGTTTCTCTTCCTTATTACAGGGAGTAATACTAAGGATAAGTCCCTTAATCTCTTAGAGGTGAACATTGCCTAGAGTGATTTAGGCCCAGTTTAGATGATGTACCTTTCATGCACTGTACCTTATGCAATTAAGTTGTTTAGCACAGACTGCAAGGTGATTTTGGCAGAGTACTTAATTCAGTCAAGTTTGGCGTGGGTGTGACCTTGGAGCGACAGCTGATTCAAATGGCATACTTTATCAACCAAATTTATCAAACCTTTTTTGTGTGTGTAAAAGTTTCATGCTTAACTGGCCATGCCTGGAGCCAATCAGAAGCCTTGTTTTAACGCTTGGCGCAGTTGAAAGGAATGCCATCTGAAACCATGTCTCTCCAGTATTGTATGGATTATGCAGCAAGTTCTCCTGTACCTAATTCAGACGCCATACCACTATCAAATCACAAACGTGCAATACACCGCTTGGTTCGGCGTGTGAACCCGGGGCCCTAAAACTTCCCCATAGCCAACCTTCTACTGCATGTGATTTCTCGGTTCAGTCAACTCTCGCGCTGCGGACACCTCGCTATAACGGAAAACCCGATAATACGGACAGCAGCTAAATACCCGGCAAAAATAAATTTCAGATGTTTGACTGAAATAAATTCCTGCTATTACGGACTCCGATCTCGCTAGCTATTAAGGACACTAACTCGTGGTCCTGAGGGTGTCCGCAAAAGGGAGTTGACTGTATATGTAAATTCAACTCTCTCCCTTTAATTGATTTTCCAATGTATACTCCGCGATATACGTATGTTATTTAGCTTATTTTGGCCTTATTTAAGGCTAGTGATATAAACTTTTTACAGCTGTCTGAAGAGATCTCACCCTCAGCTCTTCAGGAATTAAAATTTGGTTGACCTTTTAAGGAATCATTTGGAACCCTTACCCGTAATTTGTCAACTTCACGTTCCAGAAGATCACATCTGGCGGCTTTTGCCTGTTGTAGCTCCAGTTCAGCAATTCTAGCTTTCAAGAGATCGTTTTCAGAGTGTAAATCCTGCAAATGTAACAGAGTTTTTATATGCTTCCCTGTAAGCCGTCCATCTTGCTCCACTCTGTTCTCGTAACTTGCTCTCCGTTCCGACTTTGCTGTCATCGTCCGTGGCTAAAATACTAACAAGAATTTCCCTTTTTCCTCTACACTTTTGGTAATAGAAACACGGACAAATCAAGCCATAAAGCTATTTGACTTTTTACTGTTTGGCGTGCGAAATCTGTTATGAGGTTGTTTATTCGTCGGCAGGGAACTTGTATGCAAATGAGCGGTTTCCCCAGTCCCCTTCTGCAACCGTAGAAAACGCCTGGAAGAATTTTCCCGTACAACATGGGCGCTGAACATTTTGGAGAATTTAGCTCAATTATTTTTGCCCTTGTAATAGCAGCATTGATTAATGTGGTATTATTTACTCTATGGAAAGGATACAAAGAGAGCAAAGAACTAGAGGAGCGAAAACGATGGTGGAAAGAAGGTGTCATATACCACATCTATCCACGATCTTTCCAAGACTCTACTGGTGACGGTAATGGCGATTTGAAGGGGATAACGAATCGACTCGACTACTTCGAATTCTTGGGAATTAAGATCCTTTACTTAAGCCCCATCTTCAAATCACCCATGGTGGACAATGGCTATGATGTTTCAGACTTCAAAGACATTGATCCCATGTTTGGAGATTTGAGTGACTTTGATGAACTCCTGAAAGAGACTCACGCGAGGGGCATGAAACTGATCCTGGACTTTGTACCCAACCACACCTCAGATCAACACCCCTGGTTCCTTGAAAGTCGTTCCAGTAAACTCAGCCCTAAACGAGACTGGTACGTGTGGCTTGACCCTACCCCAGGGGGTGGTCCCCCTAATAACTGGGTCAGCGTGTTTGGCGGAAGTGCATGGAGTTATGATGCCAACACAGACCAGTACTACTTGCATCAGTTTTGTCCAGAACAGCCAGATCTCAACCTCAGGAATGCAGAAGTGCGTCAAGCTCTAATTGATGTTCTAACGTTCTGGCTTGATCGGGGTGTGGATGGGTTCAGGGTAGATGCTGTCCCTCACCTTGTTGAAGATTCCAGTTTTCAAGATGAACCCACAAAGGCGGAGTATGACCCCTTCCGCCCCCAGTATGACCACTTGGATCATATCTATACCAAAAACTTGAATGCCAATCACAAAATTGTGCAAGAGTGGCGAGCAGTTCTTGATAAGTACACAGATTCTTACAGAATCCTCATTGGAGAAATCCTCTCCGATCATCTCCAAGAGGTAATCAAGTATTATGGTGGAATGTTTAAGAATGAGTTTGACTTTCCTTTTAACTTTGGTTTTTTGGGGTTAAATGAATCCACTACTGCAGAAGAAGTTTATCAAGTGATCTCTGATTATCTTGGAGCTCTTCCTAGAGGTAAATGGCCAAACTGGGTTCTTGGCAACCATGATGTATCCAGGATAGGTAGTAAAGTCGGTGATGAATACTGCTGCGCATTAAATGTCCTCCTTCTTACTCTTCCTGGGACTGCTGTCACATACTATGGAGAGGAAATTGGAATGATGGATGCAGACGTCCCCCTGAAAAGTAGCAAAGACTTCCGAGATCCACAGAGGTCACCAATGCAGTGGAGTGATGGAAGAAATGCAGGGTTTTCTTCTGCAGTTAAGGCATGGTTGCCAGTTGCAAAGAACTTCAAAACACTCAATGTTGAGGTTCAGAGGACAGATCAGACCTCTGCTCTGCACCTTTACAGAGAATTGCTGAAGTTACGGAACGCAAATGAATGCTTCAAAGGGCTCAGTTTTAAAGTTGTTCATGTAAATACTTCAATTCTTGCCTACACAAGGTCAGACAGGCATTGCAAGTTTCTTGTAGTTGTTAACTTTGGACGTGATGGATGGAAGGGATCATTGAATGGCATTGCTGGTTCAGGGGTTGTTGAAATTGACAGTGAGATGAAGATGAAGAAGGGAATCAATGTGCAGTTCCATGAATTTGTACTCAAAAAAGCACAGGCTCTTGTTATAAGGATAAAGTAAAGACAGGAGGACATGGGGTTGAGGGAGGGGGGAGGTAGTTCAAGTTGATGCAACAAAATTGAGATAACTTTTTAAAAAACAAGATAGACATTTAATGTATTTTGTAGCATCAAACGGCTCGGGGGTGGGGTGGGGGTACCATTTTATAGTACCCTCAACCATCCCCATGAGTCTCCCTTGAATCTGTGTCTGTGCAAATACGGTCAATGAATGAGAAATCTAGGAGTATGCCAGACAAAGAAAAAGCTCTTTCAGACCTCTTGCTACAGTATCTAATACAGAAACTCATTACAGCTATTTAGTAGCAGCTATCTTCAGACTACAGAGTACCACTTTCTTGAATGAAATTTGTTTTCCTTGAGAGTTACAAGATAGCAGGAGATGTCTACTGTATTGCACCATTTGCTTACCCTGGGTACCAGAGCTTTTTTTTTTCTTGCACACTATGAAAACTTGGGATCAGCCGGAGGGGGATTAATGTTGTTACAAGCAGAAAAACTGCAAGAAAAAACTTCTGGTGCAGAGTGTTATGATTTACCATTCTTGATGATCTTTGGACATTTTTGCTGTATCAAATTAAATGCCAACCACAACACATGTCTCACAGGTTGAATACATGATTTGGCATGTAGAGACATTACAGTTGAGTAATGGTGCTGGCTTTGCAAAACTAGAGTGATATGAGGTGAAGATCAACGAATTAGCCGTCTTGACAATCAAATACAAAGAAAATTTGGCCCAGTAGAAAGCCAACGAACATGACATACTGAAAAAATGAACTTGTAACCAAACTTACTATTCAATGAAAATTAGAAAAATGTGCTTAAATGGAATTTCTGCTCTCAATCAAAATGAATGATGCGATGTATTTTTTTTTCATAACTCACATATGTAAGGTAATGCAGAGGCTCGATTTTGTAGTTTTTTCGTTTAACTTCTTTTGTTATCTTAATATATTTTTTTTGCGTCTCTTCTTTTCTTTTTCTCTATTACTTAGTTGTCTTTTTTTTTCTCTTTTAACTTAACAGAAAAGTACTTTGTAAAATTCAGATACTGTATAAGTGTAAGTAATTTATATAAGTGTAAGCAACCTAAGTGTATTAGTGTATCTGCGTATTTAAATAAAGCGTGTTAAATAAAAAAAAAAAAAAAAATACTGAAAAAAACTAAGTGATGCTCAAGCATGCCAGGGTTTGGAATAGAAGCCTTGATCATGCTTCTTCTGCTGTAACATCGAAGCAGAAAACATGTCAGAAAAAAATGTCTGCTGTTTCAGTTCTCCTGTTTATTTTACCTCTTGTTGTTTCTGTTATAAATAAAATGACTGTGGTCTAATCAAAGGGAAATCAAACTTATTGTCTTGCCTGTTTGTTTAATGATATAGTCAAAATACAGTCAACAAACCAGCAGAAATAAACTAGGAAAATATTGAATTCTCCCAACACAAACCGCAAAGTTGTAGAGTGCAGCGAAGCAAAAACACAGCCAAAGGCTAAAGTAGACTTTAGCCTTCAGTAGGTTACATGTTACATAGCTCTCTAAGCACTGATAAAAGAATAATATCAAAAGACATAGTTATACCAGGTATTTAAAGAAGAAATGCAGCATCTTGCAACAAAAAAAATGGCTGGACCCATCAGTATAAAAGGTGCAAGAGAATAACGATTTAGATTCTATTCGGCCTCGCAAAGATCTTAACAACAGCGGCTCTGCTACCACTGGAAGTACCGAGGTGAGCCAAACCAAAGCTACTGTATCTAAAAATAATCCTTCAAAGGGCATAGGAAGCATACTTGCTAAACAGAAACAACAGGAGGTCAAATAAACAGGCAAAAACCGCAGAGCTCATAACCCAACCTTTGAGATGAAAATCAACCGCACATAAAAATTTCATAGGTTTCTTTAGACCAGGTTCTATTCTTAGTAACCAATCACAGGGACTGTTACATTGGGAAGATTGAGGCTGTCATTAGGAGCCAATAAGTTATCTGGGCTAACGCAATTTAAACATACTGGTCATTGGTTCAGCATTATCAAAGCAGCGGCGCTCTGCTCCAGAGGTTTTTCGCCTGGGTCATAATAAAGACAGTAAGATGCTGCGACCGCCACTCAAGAAAAGCCCCTGGCACACAGTATACTTTTGCCATTCATAAATTTGGCAAAATAATTTTTAATTTCAATTTTATGTACAAGCATTCTATAACTTACATCTATAGGATTTCATTTTTTGCAGGGGAAGTTTCAGTTTACTGGTAATTATTCATTACTTTTTTTTTACTTTGTAAATAAGAATGTAGTTTGATGGGACATTTGGGAGCATTTTAAGATTTCATTTCCATGTTGTGGATAGCCAATAATCAGTAAGGACGTAAAAGGTGTACATGACTGAGTTCCATACTGTTTATGTTATTTCTCTCAATCGCCCTGGCTTCTTGTTGTCATGAACCTTTCGTTCAGCTATCCACTGATCTTGAGAACAAACAATGCATCATCCAGAACATAGAAGTCTCTATATAAGTCACCCTCACACAGATAAGGTACCCTCGTAAAAAGCTCAACAGTAAATCCACTTGGTTCAAACACATCTTTAACAAGACTGTCTACTTGCTCTTCCCATGTGGTTCCATTTAATGTTATGTACTCACTTGGTTGAACCATCTTTGTACCTGAGAAAAAAAAAAAAAAACATGGTAAAGGGTCATGTTGCTTTACATGTAGCTAGGCAAAAAGAGTGAACCAAATAAAATTGCATAATATCATCTGGTGGTTGACTTCTGGTATATGTAGAATTCAACATTGTATGAATCAAGGGGAAGTGTATCATATTTACTGCAGCTTTCATTGATACCTGTCTTCCATGTGGATTCTTGGCTTAACCCTTTCCCGACTAAGAGTGCCATATGGCACAAGACGCAATTATGAGCACAGTATTTGGTCAATTTGTGTGAAATTTGCACAACCAAAAGATCTTTGAAAATCTATAAATTGAAGGCATAAAATCATGCCCCCCTTCTATATGAGACTTGATTTACCACCCCTCAAACTTTTGGATTTTTTTTCCTTTGTACGTTAAGGGTCCAGTTGATATCTTACAACAAGCAATGCACTGAGAGCTGTACATTAAGCTATAGTTTAGGGGGATACCCAGTATGTACAACGAATAAGAAAATTTTCAATGTTTTTCTTCTTTCGTTTTGGACTTTTCTCACTCTCATATGTGAACTCCTCCATCTCTGTTGGTGTGATTTATAGCACACTCCAGAAAATACCTTTTAAATGGTATATCACATGTGGTCTCCCAGTTTACAGTAAGCGATTTAGAAAAATTCGCCATTTCCCTCGGACGGGAAAGGGTTAAAAGGCCATTTTTTCTAATCTAATAAACTTGTCCAAACCTACAGTATGTCACCTGTTGCTTGTAAATATTAAACTAGGCTCAGAGTTTAAGTGCACCTTTCCTTTCCATCACCAAGACTAGCTGCATGGGCTTCAAATTTGTTTCAATATTATTACGATGTCTCAGGGCAGAAGCAAGCTCTCTGACTTGCCCCCTCACTCCTGAATGTTTGGGAAATATAAACAGCCATTTGGAAAAGTGTAAATTAAAAGAGGGTTGTCCAATACACCCAAACTGAGTCCGCATTTTATAGGTAAGCATGTTACTGTGAAAGAATGAAACCAACAGCATACATTGCCGGATGAGGTGATGAAGTGGCCTGTGCGCACACACTTAGCCCCACCCCCTTTTTCTGGCTGGAAACTGAGACTCAGAAAGAACCCTTATTGAAATTTGTCCACAAAAGCGATTGACTAACCTGATTCTACACATGGTTTAAATGGCAGGACAACAGCTACAAGCAGTCGACCAGTGATTGGTTGAAGAGTGTGTTTAATGTCAGTGAGAAGTGTTAAAGGCTTGTCACATCTATCCAAGAGGTTAAGACAGGCAACCACGTCAAATTTCAAATCACTGTTCATCCATTCACTTTCATCTAGTAACCTGGAGAAAACACAGGGAGTCAGGACTCTTCAGTTATGCAAATGGTATTATTTTCAATTTTGTTTGACAGGAATGATGGCAACTAAGTTTGTACTGTTTTTTCTTTTAATCAGATTACTGAATAAAGTTCTGATTGTGAAGCAGCTCTTTTCATGCCATTGCAGTAACTTTTTATTACTACATATAGTGAATGCTCACTAGCAAAAAATTCAGAAATCATAGCAGTCATATGGTAGATCTATAGCAGATAAATGAACATAACAGTACTTCAGCTAGATAACAATTTAATTTGTTAATTAATACAGTTTTTAATTATTAAGAACATTTCAACATCATTTCATTACTTAACATCCCTCCTAAAAAACCAACATTTTAAAATATTTTCCCAATTTGATGACACTTAAATGTAAAAATGTAAAATAATGTAGTGGAGTTGCACTGTACCATGGGAATTTAACTGAAAAGGTTAAAAATCCCAAATGACAGGTGGCAGACTAGTTGTCTATTTACATTTACTGTCTATAAGAATAAAGACCTGTTATAGTCCATTGAAAACTGCTGTCGATTTGTGTGTGGTTTTTTTTAATAACCGGAGGAAAAAGTACAAGCAGAATTGACTATATTTTCTGTTGAGAAAGCGCACCTGTTACATCTGACGTCATTTTTATTTTTTGTATTCTTATGGACAATACGAGCCAATCAGGTTAGTGTATCTGGACTACCAAGAACAACCCCAGCCAGCGAATAGAGCGGGAGTTAAACCTGGGACCGCTGGATTACAAGTCCGGTGCCTAGTAACCCCTCAGCCACACCAACTCCCTAATAAAAAGTAATAAATAATAAAAGTGATCTAATAGTATTTTATTTCTCATTTATTTACAAAGTATTTTGATTTCAGTGACTTACGTGAATCCTTGGCCGCTCAGTCTCCATCTCATAGATGGTGACTGTTCCGTAACATACACTTCCTCAAAGTGCTGTTTTATAACACTAGTAACTTTGCCATCGCCGGCTCCCAGATCCAACAGACGTTTGGCCTTCCATGTGTCATCCACACCCATCAGTCTTTGAAACTGGGCATTGGAAAACACAAACATTGATCCACGATCCAAAATTCTGTATAAAAAATGATCAATGATTTGTTTTGAACTTCAAAACTGTTGTTGATATACTGTTATTTTTATAATTAATTTTATTATCCAACTACACTTTACATATTGATAGGTTATAGTATATTGTAGAATGTACTGTCTCCTGGAATAATGTGTAAAACAAATACAAATTTGACTTGAAATTTGTACAGTTAGTTGTTAATTTCTGTACTGTAAAAACCAAGGTTTTGTAGTTGTTCTTACAGTAAAAACAATGGTTTTATAATGCATGCTTGCTTGTCTTGTTTCAGGTTTTCCTCATGGTTTTCTTTGCTAGCTATCAGAAAAGATTTAGTTGGATAATAAATCTTTTGTTATGGTGTTTTAGTGTGCAGTACTTATCATTGTATTTTTTATGAATAAATTATTGTGCTGTATTTTGATGGACCTACAGGGCGAGCCAATCAAATCAATCAAACGAGACAAATACAAACAACAAACCAAAATACAGACAATTAAGCTGCTGCTTATTTAACAAGTAGCAAAAAGGGGATGTTAGACATGCACTTTCATTTGCAACTTATTTCTCAATGGCATTGCACATACATGTATGTTGCAAATTGCAGGAAAACCTGCCTCAATTTGACTGCACCTTTAGAAGATTTACAAGTGTTTTCTAACATAATGCAGTGATGATTTGGTGATAGCACACTTTTCTAATGTAATGCAGTGAGTAGTAATGATTGCATGGAAGTAGCTACTAGGTTTTAAATTGACAAATTATTTCAAATTTGCTTACCCATTGACTGTTGTAACAGAGAAAAAGTAACCAAAGAATCCTTTGAACAAAAGGTGTCCAATTTGTGAGAATACTGCATCAGCTTTTTTGTGACAGTTCTCCAGGAAAGCTTCTGTTTCATCATCCAAGGTACTCTCTACAAACTTTGCTTGTAACTCTTCTGACAGAGCTGAGTTTACACACTTGTACCACTGTAAATTAAAAATATGTGAAAAAATTTTAATTATCTTAAATTACAACATTTTCCTGGGCTAATGAAAAGATACATGTAGTTTGATGTTAACAGAATTTTCACAATTCTATAAATTATCATGTTCTAACGCCGTTTGAGAAATTCTAGTTGTGAAATTTCTTAGGAAAAAAGATTCTGTTGTAATATGCAATTTATTGATAAAAACGTGTTATTCTAGAAAATACCCATGGCTTCCCATGCATGGAAGGATTTTTTGGTTTGGACCCCCACCCACCCTAACCCTCTATGGGTGTCCAATTTCATCTCAAACTTATCTCTAACAAATTTGGCACTTGAACAGCTTCTTAAACCCTATACTGTATGAATGTCATTACATCCCATCCCTCAGAGACCCAATAATAATAATAATAATAATAATAATAATAATAATAGTAGGTGGTTTTCACCTCACACATCGTCACGCAAGTGAAAAAATATAATCCTCAACCATTCAATAGATAAAGTCAAGAAATTGATATGTTGTAATAGAGTGATACATAAACAACGTGTGAAAGCCACAGGGCTGTGCGATATCTCCTAATCGAGTTATTCGAGAAAATGTACCATGGAAAATTACAGAGTTTAGTATGGGACGCCATGTTGGTGCCCTGTCTGATGGGCACCAACATGGCGGCCGGAAACCAGCAAAAACATCTGGAGTTTACCTTGGCTATTTCAAAGCCTTTCTTCTCTCTGCTGAACTTTCACACATTGACATTAACGCTTCTATTACATGTTTGCTGATCAGACCTAAAAAAACACGAGGCGAATCGATTTTTTTCATGTACGTGACATGTTTAGAGCAGCAATCCTTCTGTCACGCACTGCGCAAAAATCTAAAATTCAAACTGCTCTATTTTCAAAACAAAGAATGCTATCCTGCTGAAAACAAGCAAGCCAATGGAAATTTAGATTTTCTTATATGTGATGAAGATAAAAACCCAAAATTGTGTTTAGTTATGAATTTCAGTTTTTTATGACGTCATGTGAAAACCAATAATAATAATAATAATAATAACAATAATAATGATGATCATGATGATGAGGGCAAGGGGGGGGGGGGGGGCAAAAAGGTTGAAACAGATGGAATTCTGCAAAGAAAAGTCGGCTTTCTTCGCCCAATTTGTTTCCTTCAAATTCCACTTTTTCCTTGCCCCCTACTGTCTGCCTCAGGCTCTCTGAGGATGGTGGCCCATCAGAACAAATGAATGAAGTGACACCCGATAGACTGCTAGATTCTCCTAATAAATTTCCTTGTTCTACCTTCTATGAACAGAGGAGAATTTAACATGAGATCAAGAATCACTAAGGGCTTTATTCCAACCAAACATTATGTCTGCACTCACTGATGTTTTGTCTGGTTCTTGCTGATAGTTTTCATCCTCTGCAAGCCGTTCTATCAACAGTCTTCCAGTTCTACTCCTCACATACTGACTGGTCCACATGTATTTATGACAGCCGCTATATACAGACAGTATAACTGTAAAGAGATAATAAATGAAAACATGTTCATGTGTACAACAGCTGTATCATATCAATATTCCTTGTCATGAATAAGTAGCCAAACACTTTCATTAAACCAGATTGAATTCTGGAAAATTTATTTCACTTGCCAAAAATTACTTGAGTAGCACTGTCTTTTTTACACCACACATTATACCTGTATTTGACTCCTACTTAGATTCTAGTTTTTCAAATAAAATTTTATGCAAGTACAATATTAAAATAACCGTTTATTTTTCAAATGCTCTCATATTGGATGAAACACATAACGTAGTACAAAATCAGATGACTGTTATCAGATTATAATGGTTGTCCGATTTGATACCCATCGCCCAATTTTTCCCACAAGAACACAGGCCCACTTCTGAAGGTTATGTATTTGACAGCCCATTTGGCTGAAGTTATTGGCTAGACATATGGTATAATAATTATACTGTACATTATTATTGTTATGTAGTAGACTGTTTACAGTCCCCCTATTTTTCCATGGGATTCTCGTGACTGCTACGCTTCGATATTTGCTGCCGCCATCTTGGTTTGTAAAAGCGAGCGCGATCTGGGGAGAGCGTCTAAACTACCGAGGGGAGGGGGAGTGGGGTTTAGTTGAGTGGGGGAGGGGAAGCGAAAAAATATTTTTCCTGCCGCCTCCGAATTCTGCTCCCCTCCCCTCGGTTGTTTAGATACTCTCTCCAGATCGCGCTCCCTTTCACAAACCAAGATGGCGGCAGCAAAAGCGTACCAGTCTTGAGAATCCCACGAAAAAATAGGGGGACTGTGAACAGTCTAGTTATGTACAAGCTTACATACCAAAGAATATGGCCAACTATGGCCCTAGTATTCACTTAGTTTTTTTGTCATCAAACCTTTACTTTAGAAATACAAATAACCACAAGGGTAAGTGATGTTGGTACCCAAAAAATATCATAACTTAAAGTAAGGTTAAGGGTGTATCAATGATCCAAGACCACTTGGATCATGGTGCATCAAAGGAACTGAGGAATCCACTCTGGCCAAGGATTTGTCGGTTCCTTTAATGCACCCAGATCCGAGTGATCTTGGATCATTGATCCTGATCTGGATCATCCAAAAGAAGCGCACCCTAAGCCTCATTGAACAAGCGAATAAAATGATTCATTTGCTGGGCTTTTGTGTACAACATACCAGATCAATGTAGCACCGTAAAACGTAAGCTAGCTTTAATTCCTTTGTTTAAGCCGATATACAAAGGAGTAAGTATTATAAGCTTATCTATAATCAATCAATCAATACCATTATTTATGCACGGTGAATTGGAAGATCGGAAGAAGCTTATAGAGCTGTATTTACATTTAAGCTCACATAGCCAGTGCACATGCATACATGACCCATACATGGAAGATTCGCACATCTGTCACGACCATTGCGTTATAATATGTTATTTTAAATAAAGAGATAGACTATTAAATTATTGATTTAGACATACCTAAGAAAAAGAAACGGATTACCACGGTGAAATTCAGGATGCCAATTATTTAAGACCTGTTTTCAACACAGACGACAACGAAATTCACAAACCTTTGTTCGGCAGCCATGGTGTTTTCAGGTTTAAATGGCCTGGCTACAAAGCTGGACCCGCGTCAGTGAAGGAAAGCTAAGAAACTGTTGTCTGAAGTCTTTGATAATTTCACGGTGGGAAAATCAAACTAAATACTCTTTGGTTAATTTAATAATTAGAAATTCGGCACATTTTCTTGTGAAAAAGAAAAAAAAAACTAACAAAATTATAAGAGAAGTTTGACGGAAAAAACGCGCCTTATTTCGACAAGGCCAGGCTACAAAGTTGAAAAGGAAGTCCGCTGACCGTTTGGTTACTCAATACTCTTGACATTGACAATTGGGTTGGAGTTGGGCGTTTGCGAAATGCAATATTGTTTTGGTTGTGTTTATTAGCTGATCACGGTGGTCTTTTGGAATTAATTTCCAATTCAAGGCGAGAGCTGTGATGTAGCGATCCTACTCCTTCAGATTCTCGACGTTGGTCTGGTTGTAGAGCTCTAAATATGGTATTTAAGTATGGCCAAAAGTGCACCGAACAGATCCAGTCGCAAGCACAGAAGTGTCTCGGCGAATCTACGAAAATCGACCAAGTTGTAATCAAAAGGCAACCGAGGTGCTATCACATCTCTTACACAGCTCTAATTTTCCTTATCATCGGACTGGTCATAGTTATTTTATGTCGCCGCTACATAAAAGACGTGCTGGAATGGTTACAGAATCTAGATGAATGGGCGGGAATGCTACTGTTTGTAATCATGTTCACGGTTGTCTCCTTTCCCGTGACATGGGGATACATTCTTCTAAACGTAGCAGCGGGGTATTTGTACGGTTTCGTGCTTGGATTTATGGTTGTTGTTATTTCTGTCCTGTGTGGCTTGTCGAGTGCTTTCATCGTTTGCAGGCGATATTTACGAGATTTCGTGCGCTCTAAACTGGAGTCCGACAACCTAAAAGCTATCATGCGTGTAGTTGAAGGCAAACGTGGTTTTAAAGTCATCGCCCTCACACGACTTACACCAGTACCGTTTGGCTTGCAAAATGGACTCTTCTCGGTAAGATTATACCATATTTCCTGTATTTTCTCACATGACGCTGATTTTTACAGTGTTTAACTGGGCTCATAGAAACTTGTTTTGAGTGGCTTTGTTTCTTTGTTGATTATCTCACTAAAACAGCTTGGAAAATTTATAGATTTATAAATTTATAGCCTGTCATCTTGCTCCTTTTCATCTTGAAATTTCTTACAAATTTTACAAGTGTTTACTTTCGAGTGAACATTTCATAGGATTATTTGATAGCTAAGTATAAACACTGTACTTTTGGTAATTATTCATGTGTGCATAATTTCGCACTTAAGTAAGGTTCACTTAATACCGCTTTAGATGCAGGTATTAATTTGCATTGAATATTGACTTTTATTAACAACTGGATGATTGGGATTGGATAATGCATTATCCAGAGTTTTGATTGGTTTAATGGCCATGGGATTAAATCAGCCATTATACCATGTCTGAAAAATAGTGGCCATTAAATTGTCATCTGACTAGACTCTTTTCATTACAAAATGAAATCAGCAAGGTCTAAAATTACTTATTGGTTGTATTTACAGAAAAAATTAATAATTATTATTCCACTTATGCTATGGAATGATTTTATCTAACTCATTGCTATACACCTTGTTGGTTGTCTATTATGATCGCATTTTTACTATGTGCTCATGTTGCTAGTATAAGGTGTGGAGCAACTGAATAGTTGTAAAACAAGCGCATAAAAATACCCAATTCCTAGTGGCTGTCACAACATTTTTTAACGGGGCACGGGAGGGGGCGAGGGCTTGGTTTGAGAACTCTGTGCTACAATGTAATAGTCAGAATAACAACACATTTTTTTGTTTATTTTGTCTTCCAGGTCACTAATGTCAGTACACCAAAATACGTAATTTCATCCACTGTTGGACTTTTGCCTACGCAAGCATTAAATGCATACATGGGATCCACATTTCGTTCTCTGGAGGATGTTGTATCGGATCAGTCAGGGGGTTATATTTTGCTTTTTGTCCAGTTTATTATCAGTATACTTTTGATGACATATGTAATTCGTCGTGCAAGAAAAGAGCTCAACAAGACTTGCGATGAAATGGAGCCAGACATTGAGGCAAATGGCCATGTGGTAACAGCCCTGCCGGAGAAATTTCAGCTTACAATAGCAAAGAATTTTGTCAGAGATTCTGATGTAGAAGCGCAGTTACAAGAAAAAGGTTACATAGATAGCAAAATGAAGAAAGGCCATCAGCGATCCAAATCTGCATCTGCTGTCTTGACTGCTATTAGTGAAAGTAACAAAGGTGCTCAAACTCCTTAATAGTGGCTCTTTTTAGGTTATAGTTAGAAGGGTGTCCTGTGGATTCTTGTGGTTAATATACCTAGCCTTTTGAATAATTTGTTGTAGACGTGTCTGCAGGACACTCAATTTTTAATTATGGCCAAAAGAGTGGGCAGCTGTCTCATATTAGTTAGGGAGGGGAATGCAGTATTTGGCAAATATTTTTGGGTTGGGCATAAGGTGTGTGATCAACAATCTTGTGTTCTTGAATCCATTATTATATTTTATTTTGTTACATTTTTAATTTTTTTAGCCAATTCTTTTGGAATCAGCATTCAAATAATTATTTTGGCTCGCCTATTCTATAAGTGCTGTTGGTTTCAGTTATAATTATAACCAACAGTTTTGTTTTGCAATGTCTGAAATTATTCTGGCAAACCTCTCTTGAAACAACCAATAACTTTAATTCAGCAGGTTCAAAGGTTTTTTTTGTGTGTGTGTTTTGTGGATTTCTACCATTTTGTTTGGCTTTGTGTTTGAGAGGTGAATAAGGTGTCTTATTATCCAACTGCACTTCACTATTATAGACTGCAAGCAGTCCCTTTCTGGATAGTCAAGGTCGCGCAGAAT
Source organism: Pavona decussata (assembly GCF_977016875.1). NCBI lineage: Eukaryota > Metazoa > Cnidaria > Anthozoa > Scleractinia > Agariciidae > Pavona > Pavona decussata. The sequence goes on from NW_028145587.1 coordinate 572,927, forward strand.
AGCCGAGCGCGAAAAAACTGGAGCGAACGAGCGGAGGGGGGACTTGGGGAGACTCTCTTCTCGTTTATTTCTCCTCGCACCAGTCTCGCTGCGCTCGACTGACCAGAAAGGGACTGCTTGCAGTCTATCACTATTACTGTGTGAAGGAACGATGCGAAATGAGTATGACTGTGATGCAGTACTTGTACTGTTCGTTAATTTTTACTGAAAAAAAAAAAACAGTTGTGATTATTCATACAGTCAAAATATAGTTGTCAAATGTTTTCATAACTTTGCTACCTACCATAAAAACTTCAGTTGGATAATAAATTTCTTATTAAATGTTTTGGTGTGTAGTATCACAGACTGTATATTTTTACTCGTCGTTTCTGTTTTGACTTGCCCATAACACAGTGCAACTCATCAAAATGTACAGACAACAACAACAACAACACGTTATTAACACAGACAATTACAAGCTGGTTAATATATACCTACCCGCAAATAGCTGAGGCTAGTCGAGGCAGTTAGGTATGTCTATACTAAACTAAATACAAATAAATTTGGTGTTTACAAATTGACTAAAATAAAAGTTAAATAAGTAGTAAACAAACAAGTGACTCAAACAGGATTTGCTAGCTGATAGAAATTAAAGGATTGTTACAAATTTACAAGCTTTTCATTATTTTAAGAATTGAAGAAGGTGTAAGGTAAGCATCTTTTTATTTTTAAAGTGTTGACTCTACACACCAAAACTAAGTGTTTGGTTTAGGCTTGGAAAATCGTTTGCATGCTTTTAAAATTATTTGACATTAATTGTACATACAAACTGACACTTTGCTACTACAAAGTGTTTATTTAAGGGAAAAAGGAATTATAACTGCTGTATTCAAGGATATTTTAAGATCACTGTGCTTTTCACCAACACCCTAATTGTGAAGTTTTTGAAACCTAACCAATGCCTTTGTTTCACACTGCTTTCAGTCATAATTTCAACACAACTGATTGGCTGACAGGCCCCTGAAAGTAGAAACAAGAGGTGGATATTAATATTAAGAAAATTTATCAGTCATGCACATCCCCAGTTAAACAGGCAAATGCCTGTGAAGTTTTGAACTTAGGGTTAAAAATCATAGCAAGTACCACAATGTAAGTTACAGTTGTACTTTCTTGATTAAATGCCGCATTCCAAGTCAACACCATTTCTGCAAGGATGGGTTTGCTTCTGTGGTGGTAGAATTGTGCTTTCAGATAAAAAAAAAATGCAAGACTATATGAGTTGTATGAAGGTCAAAGTATGAGGGTGTTAAAAGGGATTGAAAAATAATTTTTAATACTGTTGGAAACACTGGCTCTGAATAAATGCCAGATTCCATAAAACTGAGAATCAAATTAATAAACATGCAGTGGGCATTTTTAATTGATGAAAGACAGGTTTTTTTTTGTTTTTGTTTTTTTCATTGTTATTTTTTTGCTAAATATTTTCAGTGATAATTCCTGGCAGTATTTATGAACAAAATAATTATTTTTTACTTCACCCAACAACTGATCAGTTAACTGAGTTGTAATGTTTTTGAAATTTTTTATGGTATTATTGGTCATGTTATCATTTCTGCTTTGATATTATTTTAATGTTGTTATAATGGCAACTTACATGTATCTTATTATCAAAATCTTGAACTATTTAATGTGAAAAAATGAAAAACTTCCATACAATAAGATTAATGGACCTGGAAATTAAAGCTCCTTAAAACAAATAATATCTCCATACATGTACAAAATTACAACATTAGGATTGAAACAATTATTTAGTTGAAGGGTTTTTGGCAAGGCTTGCATAAGTTCCTTTTTTGTCTCAAAATTGAAATTGCTCCAGATAAGCCCTATTTTGACACAGACCAGTTATTATGTAAGATAATTATTTTCATTTTTGAGCAAAGTGCTAACGAAACAAATAAATAGCTTAATATTACTTTTCTTGAAAATGCAGGCGACCTATACAAAAGAGATACCAACACTTGACTGAACCAAGTCAAGCAAAGTATTGGTGGATCTTTGCTGATGTCATTGTTTACATTTTTCCTCAGTAGCATACGACTTAACTCATGGCCACGGAGAATTTCTCCGAAACCATTCGATGTATTGGGCTCAAATTTTCAGAGAAAACTGAAACTGTTATGCCCTTTCAACAATCAGAGATTTTATTTTAATTATTAGCGTCATCAGATAGTCACATATTTCTTTTAAGCATATGTTAATGTTGCAAAAAGTGTAAACAAAGATTCGCCTATTGGTGGTTGAACAAAAGAAATCATTCAATTGTTGGTATCTCCTTTGTGTGGGTGACTTGTGTTTTCTCAAACAGCAATATTAAGCTATTTCTTTATGAAGCATTTTGCTCAAAAATTCTATGCAACTAAGCTTCTGACATGGTTATCGTTCTGTGTGCCAAAATAGAGCTTATCTGAAGCAGTTTCGATTTCAACGCAAAAAGCAGCACTTATACTAGTCTTGCCAAAAGCCCTTCATTATTATTTTATTTGTTGCTTTTTCTGCCAAATTAAAACGGTTATCATCTTTTGTTAAAGGATGAGTAAAGCTTGTAAAATGTGTATACTATGTACTGCAAAAATTTTCAAAGGTACTGTAATCATAAAGTGACACAATTTGACAACATTGTTGGAAACCTTTTTTTGTGTGTGTATTATTAGCAAGCATGCATCTCTCCTTTACTCAGTTTGAGTGATTTTCATTTAACTCAAAAAGAAGTATTTTAAATTGCATTTCTTTGGTACGAAAAGCCACATAAGAATTTGTATTCAGCCGGCCAGTTCTCTTGATGAATTGTTTTTTCTTGTCAGTAATCTTTGAGAAATGTAACAAGCCAGCATTGAAGCCACAGCGAGGGGAGTTCTAATTTAGGAGAAGGGAGAGGAGCTTTTTTTTCCACTTCTCATTTTCCCTTCCATTTTGCTGATGTTCAAATTCCTCATTTGAGTCTGTTTTAAATGTGATGAAAATGCCTTCCATTCTCTCAACTATCTGATTTGCTTTGAGATTTTACCATAATACTATATCAAAAAGCAGTAAATGTTCTCTTTATGAATTGTTTTTTCTTGTCAGTAATCTATGAGAAATGTATCAAGCCAGCGTTGAAGGCACAGGGAGGGAAGTCGTAATTTAAATCTGAATTTATGTGATGCACTAGGGGAAGGGAGAGGAGCTTTTTTTTCCACTTCTCATTTTCCCTTCCACTGTCCTGTTGTTCAAATTCCTCATTTGAGTCTGTTTCAAATGTGATGTAGAAATAATAATTTATTATTAATTTTCAATAAATTATATTTGAGGTCAATCCAGTTCAAACAATTTCAACTTGACAATACAACATGGTATTAGTTTCCTTTTGCGTGCTGTTTCACTGGCAAGAGACATTTCCCAAGACAATTGTTAGGTTTTTTATTCTGTATAGGTTAGCCGTCTTATCTACTTTGGGACACTTGTACACATTTTGTTCGTTTGTTTGGTTGTTGTTGTGTTGGGGATTAAGTGTTGTGTGGGGATTGTAGAGCATTGCAAATAACAACATCTTAATATGAAATCAAATCAGGAAAATCAGGATAAACTTCTTTCGAGAAAACTTGACTATTGATTAATTCCTGAGTTTGTATAACAAAAATTAAACTTCATTGGGTGACAATATTACCAGTAAGCTTGTCACTTTTGCCCGTTAGAAATCAAACCGCTCAGTGACGGGTCAAAGGATGGCAACTATTTTTCTGGAGGAAAACAAGGCCTCGCTTTAAAAAAAAAATGGATTGATGAAGGGTAAACAAAGGAAAAATCACTGCTGCCTTCTTTCGTTCTTTCTGAATTTTCCTGTCGGTCCATGAGATCTCCTGGTACATTGTCCCAGTCAACTTCCGGTATGATGTAACGGAAATCCACCAAATCAACGTCACGCCATCTTTTTGTGGCTAGTCACCAAAGTTTGCAGCTGTTGGCATGAATAGACCCATTCGGCTGACGCAATGTTGTACCCAATTCAAATCCTCTGGGCATAAAACGTTTTGTTCTAAGTATTTCCATATCATTTAAATGTGAATGCTACATTATAATGCAAATGCAATAAACAAAGAATCTTAACCCCGGGGGATCTGAATTGGGTACAACATTGCGTTAGCCGAATGGGTCTATTATTTTTTCGCACTAATAGACAAGCCGATGCAACCATTGTGGTAGTCTTTGACGTCTTTGACATACCACGCATGCGCCGCGACTGACTTAAGCAAATAATTCGACTGAATACCTGGTAAAAACAACCCAGACCATGAAGTTTCTATTCAACGTATTGCTAAATTCAAATATAAGTCCCTCAGAAAATTCGGGCATTCAACGCATGCGCGACTGAGCGAGTAAAGCAAATGATTCTAATGCCAGGTAAAATAGCCCATGCAATGGAATATTGCCAAATTCCGAATATTAGCCCCAGCAAAATTACTGTTCACCTTCCACCCCTCTCCTCAACAGCCAGTTTGGTGGGGGGGGGGGGGGGGGGGGGCTACGATGAGCCGGCTTTCAAATCCGATACATATTTCATGTTATCATAACATTTGCTGAACGTTTTGTTTTGAATTTCTCCAAGAATTATATATTTATTGTTTGACCGAGCTCAAAAAGCTCGAAAGAGTGTTTCATCCGTTATGCAAACACCTCAAATTAGTTGGGTAATAGGTTATTACAGTAAGTTACTTTTGATTAGTACGCAACTCAAGTTAACTTAACTCAACTTAGCTTGCACTATAAACACTTTTTTTTAAATTAAAATTTATTGTTCAACTGAAGATGGTTTAGAAAAAATCGAAACATGTTTTGTTCTTTACAAGAATCGTAGAGGTGGATTCAGGAATTTTTGCTATTAGAGGGGTCTAAATGTTATCTTTCACTCAGGAGATACGAAGGAAAATGTCTCACAGAGGAATTAATACGTTAAACGAAGTTAATTCTGTACACCATTGCGTTTACTTTACGGGCAAGATTAAAATTTATTTCCAAGAAATCTTGAAAGCGCTTGCGTTACATTAAAGTTTCGATATGAAATACTTCGATCAGTATTGACGAAGAAACTGCACGCCAACCGGTTCAGCCAGTTTACTCTATTGTCAAACCGGTAGGTAATGTTTCGGTAGTTAATTCCTTCAGGACTGACACAGCAGCCTCTTCAACATTTTTCAATAGTTGCGTTAGAGCATCATGAGTGGCATCAAATGATCTACGACTGACCATGGCCGGACCTACCAACGGAATAAAATGAATGAATTTCTCAACGGCTGTCTTAGGTGCCAGGAATTCACTTAGTTCAGAAGCAGTTGTCAGACACACTTTAAGAACTTTGTCTTTGGTGGCCAGATGTAGCCTCGCAAATTCTGCCGATCCCATTTCAGGAAGACCAAGTTGGGATCGGTAAAACCTGAGTTCCTTCAGAATCAGAGCGGCATCAACGGCAAAGGATAATCCGGGTAACGGAACAAGCGCAGCGGCAGCAGATGCTGAAGCAACCATCCATATACGCCCTCTGAGAACATCTACTTTTCTTTGAAGAATATCACTTGACAACCTTGTAACATTTGAAGCATTGCCAAGAGACAAGGTCAGGCTTTCTCGTTGATATCTCGTCAATGCATCTAGGATGGCCTGAGTTGGTCGGGCAAAGTCCCATTTGTCAGGGTCATGATTGTTTATCAAAAATATATCCCTCTCATTACTCAGCAAGTCGCCCAGACTTTCTACACAGCTGCGTCGGATTTTCTCTAGCATTGCCTCCTCATTAAATGATCGCTTTCGCTTCTCAGCACGAACATTTTCGTCGATTTTTGTGCGAATGAACAAAAATGTCTTTTTAATCTCTCTAATTTTCTTGGCCAATTCCAAGTCGTTCTCGGTGAATCGGCTGGCTGTGAAGATGAGAAAAGTATGGTACTTCTCCAAGTTTACTTTCTCGCAGTATGTCTCCAGGTCAGGGTAGTTTGGGGTGCCTATACCTGGTAAATCCCAGAACTTTATGTTATGATTGGTCGGGTGATTATACGCAGTTGGCTCCGTAGTGCATTCAGTGACATTAACTTCAGCTGCCCCTTTATCATCTTCACAAAGTCTAGAAGAAAGCAAACACTTTTACTGTAAGTTTATTTAATTTCATCCCTTTGCGTCCTACAACTGACCGTTAACTGTCGCGGAAACTCATAAACATAGATTGAAATACGTGCCATTCTTAAGTGTTAATGAGCTGAACTAGTTTTTTTCATTTTGACTACAAGCATTCGGGTCTGTACTCAATTTGACTGATCATGATTGACCAGATTGACTGTTTGATTGATCTTTTGATTCAGTGTATGGTGGGCAGACAAACATTGGAAAATCGGTTTAGTCAGGGACGATCGATCGCCAGCGCGGATTCATTGCTGACTAATTCGTGAAAGGAGAACTTCGTGTAGTCCTCTGATTTTTTTTTTTTTGGTGATGGGGTACCGCTCGGTTGTCCAAAACTTGACCCTATTTTCAGACCAAAGTATGTTTTGGTCCAAACTGGTCCAACACCCGTTTTCAGGCTGGACTGTTGACTACCTCGTCCCAGGCCTCTCCAAGTCTCAGTCACTGAGATCTTCAATGTGTGAAACAAATAGATAAAACTCATTCTTTTTATGGTTTTCGTTTCGTTCGCTTAATGATTTTCCGTACGGAATACTAACTGTACTAAGAGTACTAAAGACAACTAGTTCAAACTGTCGAAAGTTTACTACAAGCACTGACAGTGCCAACTCGAACTCCCAAGGGAAAACAATAGTTAGAGTTGGTGAGGGTTCGAGTTAGCGGTGCTGGCGTTGAGGTTTACCGACCTAAGTTTTTTAAAATAAGGTTCGAGTTTATAGCTGATAGAAAACGATTGGGGTCAGTACTGTCGTTCCGGTTTTCAGTTTCGGAAGTCGAAAATGAAAGAAAAGAATTTTGGAAGAAACTTTCCCAAAATGCTTTCACTTTATGAAAAAGCGTTATTTTAATCTGACAGCTTTCACATTTTTCGAGTTAGCGGTGCTGGTGTTGAGGTTTACCGACCTAAGTTTTTTTAATTAAGGTTCGAGTTTATAGCTGATAGAAAACGACTGGGCCACTGTACTTCCGGTTTTCAGTTTCGGAAGTCGAAAATGAAAGAAAAGAATTTTGGAAGAAACTTCCCCAAAATGCTTTCACTTTATGGAAAAGCTTTATTTTAATCTGACAGCTTTCACATTTTTCCAATCAAAAAGTTATCTCCAGAACCAAACAAAGAGTTAAAAAAAAAAAAAAACAGGAATAAATAATCCTTGCAGAGTCGCCATCTTTCACAGAATCCAGAGGAAAACGTCTGGACCGTCACTGTCTGAAATCTGTTCACTGCACGCACACATACACGGCATATGTGGAAGGTCGTGGAACGTACCTTGGATCCATTTTAAATTTGTCGACTATCCCATTCAATTCTTCAATTTCAAGCGCCTGGCTCAGAAAACTGGCAAAACGATTAGCCTATAACTGACTACCAAAATAACAATTGACACCCAAAGCTTGCTATTGAAAGATCAGTATAAAATGAGTAATTGTTGTACCGTCTATATAAAATATAACACGTATATTCATCGGACTCGACCCAGAAATACGACAGTCTACCGAAAGGACAGTAGACCTTCAGTTGTTTTAGTCGGTGAAAATAAGTCAAGGCGCTTGATTGTCACAATATTTTAGAAAGATGTCTCGATGTACATACATTTGAGTCCGTACATCATTATAAAATATGAATATTTCGCTCTCAGTATTATTGTACTCACCCCCGTACTGTGTTTATAAAACTGGATTTTCCCGTCCCTGAGTCACCAGTGATTGCGATGTTCAGCTCGATTTCTCGCTTTTTCTGCAGTCTCTTACGAAAGAAGTCTTCCTCCATTTAGCCAAATCGCCGCCCGATCTACGCTCCCAGGATAACAAAACTCGATCGTCAGGTTATGAAGGTTATGATCAATCAATCAAATATTAATGTTGTAGCCGGAAGTGAGTGTTCTCACGCGTCGTCGTTTAATATTTTAAGCTTTGAACATGCGGACATGTAAAAATATTGTATACATGTAGCGGGACACTGCGATCAAACTAGACAACCTGATAAAGATATCTCATGATATATCATGGAAAGAGCATGATGTCATCTTCATGTGTCGATATCATGACATCATATCTTTCAACCTCGTTCCCAGAAGGGAAAAGCCCTGGGAAGAGCCGTGATTCTTGAAGAAGATACCGTAACGTCATCAACTTGCAAGATAAAATCTATTCTTGTTACAATTCGTATAAATTCGAAAGAGGCGATTTCTAGTCTGGTCTATTGTCACTCGACAGAACTTATCAAGAGCTGTTAAAGGAAACACCATGAAGCAGGAGCCCATGGGCTCCTGCCTGAAGTCTAGCGTATATCACATCATATGGATAGTAAGGCTTGCTGGAATGGTTGGAGACTACAAAACGGTCGTTTTTTCTCTTAATTTTTTTCTTGTTTTCTCTCGAATCAACCGAAAGGCGTAAAGCAGCGAAAGGGCGGATCCTCGACCGACCGCGAAGCGCGGGAGCCTCACAAGCGTGTGACGGCAGAGCATTTTTAGGGTCTCTCCCCAGTCCCACTCTTCCCCCTCATTTACGAGAGACCAACGCAAAGTGCGACTGTTTTGCAGTCTAAAATAGTTCCATTATGCTAGTAGTACAGCTTTAATCCGTAACAGTACAGTCGCAACGCAGCGCATAGCAAGTTTACATTTACGGTTACCACAAACAAACTTGCAGACTTGCGACCGCTAGTGTCGATGACCAAGCCAGTGTACTATTTCACTGTTTACCACAAAGGCTTACTTCTTCATTTAACTCATGCAGTATACGCATAATCAATAAGAAACATAGTTACTCACTGTTGATTGTCTGGTGTGAGCAAGTCGCATTACTAAATAAAGTAAGAGAGTGGTAAAGGGGTAAAATGGAAACTGGGATTTGACGTTTTTTCAATAGAAAAATGGGATTTGGTCATTTAATTTGGGCACTGGGGCAAAATTTAGACTGGTTACTGGGGTTTTAGCAAAATCTGGGCTGAGAACCGGGATCCCCTCCCCTTCGCCATTCAGTACCCTAATCTACACGTAATATGTGAGCGTTCTGAAACACAAAGTCACAAGGCACAAGATGTACAGTATCCACTATTTCAAGAAATGACAAGGGCTGATCACGTGAAAGTCAAATCTATATTTCCTTGTTAAGATGACAAAAATTTAAAACGACGTCTTGGAAGGAAATGGTTCTGGAACATGGTGCACCAGTCATGAATCAAGTAATGTTTCCCAAAGTGGAAAACGCTCGCAGTGATTTTGTTCTTGGATCTTTCTACCTCGGCTGGGGTCGACTTAAACTGCAAGCAGTCCCTTTCTGGATAGTCGAGGGGTCGCGTGAAATAGCCGAGCGCGAAAAAAAAAACTGGAGAGAACGAGTGGAGGATAGCTTGGGGAGAGTCAGGAAAAAAGAAAAAGGAAAAGAAAGGGATTCTTGTTTATTACTCCTCGCTCCAGTCTCGCTGCGCTGTGAGCGCACCCTCTCGACTGACCAGAAAGGGACTGCTTGCAGTCTAGGGTCGACTCGGAAATCTTCATAACAAAGGTCAACTATTGTGTCAAATCCTTCCCACTTCTATAGTAAGAAACGTTCATTTGATAGTAAACTAAACGTATGCCGTCTCGGTGGCTCCCTTTACTTTATTTTTGCAATTGAATCAGTTATATTTCCACAAAGAAAGAGTCACATTAGGTGACAGATATTCTCCAAACATTGAGCCAAAAGTGTGTAACCTAGCTTATTGAGTTCTGTTTCGTGTCCTAGTTTGGAGGTCTTTTCGTAAACTTCTACGAAGGTTACGATTATTATATTTTTGTACTTTTCACAATTTAGGCTAAGGCCATGCATACTGTGCCAACGATACGACTTGATTCTGAAGATGGCCTCCATCATCTTATCAGGCTTTCGGATTAATTTGCACTTGTTTTTAAATTTAAAAATTTAAAATTTACTGCAACACTGGCTAGGTTGAAATTTATTCACTTGCTGGTTAATTTTAAAAGAATTTCTGAATTACATTTTTTCTGTATAAATTACAATAATCAGAAAAGAAGTTAATGACATTTTAAGAAACGACTTCTAATTACGAAATGCAATCAACTAAAGTGGCCAATAACGTTCGTTCGGTAGACTGACTACAATCAAGCAGTTTTTAAGGTGTTGTACACTTGCTTCGAGATTTTGATTGGTTCCTTGTGTTGTGTGCGTCTGTTGTAAATGGCCAGAGTGATTACATTGGTTTTGCTTCAATAACTCTTAAATGAAAACCGGCCTAAAAGATAGCAATAAAAAATGCGAACTTTAATCGGTTTCCAAATTGTCGATTGACTTTAGGGCAGCTTCTCTCAGGACCGACAACGCCGACTCTTCCACCTTCTCCAAACAATGCGTAAGACCATAATATGTGGTAGCAAACGACATTCCACCGGCTATGGCCAACCCCACTAAGGGGATAAAACGGCTGAATTCCTCAATGGCTGCTTCGGTACCATAGGCGGCCATTAACCTGCTCACTTGAGCAGTAGTCGTCAAGCATATGTTGCGAACTTTCTCTTGGTTGATGACAGTAAGCTTTGCAAATTCAGCCGACCCTTCTTCAGGAAGACCAAGCTGGGATCTGTAAAAGCTGATTTCATTCATTATCAGACCGATATCAACTGCCACAGACAATCCAGGGATCGGAACAACCGCAGCGGCAGCAGACGCTGAAGCAACCATCCAAACACGCCCTCTGAGAACATCTACTTTTCTCTTCAAAATTTCAGTTGACAAAGTCGTCAGAATGCCCAGGGACAAGGTCAGACTCTCTCGCTGACATGCTGGTAATGCATCTAGAATGGCCTGGCTCAGTCGAGCAAAATCCCATTTGGTAGGGTAATGGTTGCTGATCAAAAATATGTCTTGCTCATTTCTCAACAGGTCGAGCAGGTTTTCTGAACAGTAGCACCGGATTTTCTCTAGCATGGCACCTTCACTGAATGCCCGCTTTCTCCTCTCCGCCCGAATATTTTCATCAATTTTTGTGCAAATGAAGAAAAATTTCTTTTCAATCGATCGAACTTTTTTAGCCAACTTCAAGTCGTTCTCGGTGAATCGGCTGGCTGTGAAGATGAGGAAGGTGTTGTACATCTCCAAGTTTACTTTCTCGCAGTATGTCTCCAGGTCAGGGTAGTTTGGGGTGCCTATTCCTGGTAAATCCCAAAACTTTATTTTAGGATTGGTCGGATGATCATATGCAGTTGGCACTCTGGTTGTCTCAGTAACACCAACTTTGGCTGCCTCGTCATCATCGTCTTTAAGTCTGGAGGGGGAAAAGCAATGATATGTTTATCCCAGGGTCGCAAACTTAGGCTGCGGCTGAGCTAAGCTTAAGTTATCGTGGACCATTTTGTGGAATAACCTGCAAGATGAGGTTGAGACTAGATCACCTCTTTTATCTTTTAGGTGTTCACTTTTTTCCGAATTATTATCACGAAACATTACTATTTATTTCTGTTGGTTTCGTTAGATTGGATTAGCGTCTATCTTGTGCAGGTTTAGTATTAACACGGCTCTCTGGAAGAGCATTTGTAATGAATCGGATATACCGTGTTCTTTAAATAAAGCTTCTAATGATGATGATGCTATTGATGATAATGATGATGATAATGATGATGATGATGATGATGATGATGATGATGATGATGATGATGATGATGATGATGATGATGATGCACTTGCAAGAAAATTGAGGGGTCAGGGTGTAACCGATCTATAGTCCAAATGAAGTACTGAAAAGCGAACGTCTCGGGGCGGCTTTCTTATTTCAGGAGCTGAAAGCTATACGCAAAAAAACCCCTGCAAATACCGAGCCTAATCAAAATATAACGACCGAAAATGTACTACTAATAAGTTAGTTATGCTCTGAGCCCTTAATTCAACTGCACATGCCCAGTCTATTGCTCTCTCAGCTTCGTTTTCCTAGTTGTCGTGGCGGCGTAATCGAATACGACATCCCTGCGTAGAAGTCGAGTCCCGGGTCGAGTCTCTCAATAAGTGCGATTTAAAGACTTAGAGCAGTTTTCGTGTGCTCTCTTTACAAGCTTAAGTTTGCGGAGGGCTTTGTTTTTGGGTTCTCGGCGCTTCGCTTTCGTGTCTTTGGTATTTTCCCTTTTTCTCCGATCTTTTTGTGTTTTCTTTGATATGGCACCTTATCAGGACAACTGGAGCCAGGATTTCGTTTCAGGTTGCAGTCAGCAGTAGACATGGCCTCCCACGTAGTCGTTTTTAGGGGACCCAGGGGACCCGAGGAGGAGGTAATACGAGTCCCCTAAAAACGACTGCGTGGGATGCTACAGTAGACACGATAAACTTCAAAATTGTTATGATATTGACTTTGCTGTTCTTTTGTCAAGAAGTTTTGGTAAGCTCATGTCAGTTCTTTTATTAGTTAATCGGTCATTTGGAGAAGGCCTTAGACTTCCTACGAATTGGCCCAAACGTCTCGGTCAAAACTGGAACCGCCAAGTCAATCCAACTGTTTTAGAGATTATCAAGCCATGAATTTCTCCATGAATTTCTCGGTCAATGTCAGCCGACTTAGGAAAACACTTGTTTATTTTAAGCGCATAAATTTTCTTTATTATATTGCTTCGTGTTTTCTTTCAAAATATTCAGTTTTAATAACGGCTTATGCGGACGACGTCCTGATTATAAACAACAGGCACCGACGCCGCGCATCCTAAAAGCGAAGTTTTATTGCACTTTAGTAAGCTATAAGTCTTTGTTGTTGTCGTTTTTCTTTTTTTTCTCTGTTTAAGGCGTTCTTTTGTCGATTTTCTTAGCTAAAACGCCAAGCCTCACTGCAAAAACTATTTTGTTTTGTGTGTGTTTATATGTGACTGTGATTTTTTATTTTAGCCACTGGTCTCGAAAATTTATTCCGCATGATATTTTGCATTTTGAATTGTGCGCTTATTTAAGCTCTTGGTCTCTCGCACGGGTCACGCATCTTGATCTATACTACATTTCTTCAAAATTTGTGCACTAAATGGAAGCTTTAAAACTTAGCTCTTTAAATGTAAGGGGTCTTGGAGAGGTTTTGAAACGAAAAGAAATTTTCAACTGGCATCGAAGCAAAAAGCTCTCGATTTGTATGCACGGAAAACAATATTCATTTGTGGACCGCTGAATGGGGATATAAAGCCCTTTTCAGCTGTTGCACAAGCAACAAAGCAGGCGCATGCATCCTTTTTAATAACAATTTTGATTTAGAAATCATGAAAACACGCTCAGATCCTAATGGGCGCTTCATTATCTGCGACATCAAAGCAAACGGTAAAATGATCACTCTTTGCAACCTTTACGCACCAAATGACGACAAACCTGATTTCTTCAGAGATATATCTACTTATCTACGCGAGTTTCAATGCGACGAGATAATTATAGGCGGAGACTTTAATTTAGTACTGGATATTACGAAGGACAAGAGAGGAGGCCGTCCCACCACACATAAGAATTCTCTTAAAGTGCACCTAACAGTAGATCTTTTTATTCGACGAAATAAATCTACTTTCTTTCTAAAGTGTTCCAGCGAAAAAATTTTTTGATTTGGTTGAATCCTCGATTTTTGGTGCTTCAGCGAAGGTTTGAAAATCGCGCCATTTTTGTTGCGCGGCCGTGTTTTGGCGGGGAATGGATCGAGCTGCTGTGACGTCACGCCAGGGACGCAGGATCTTTCGCTTTCCAGTCTTTCTACTCATGTTTTGCAATTACATCAGTGATTACATGACCTAATATGCCTTCCCGATGTGTTGTTGGAGGCTGTGGTAACGTACCAAATCTAGAAAAGGGGATAGGTCTCCATTTACTACCATATTATGGTGACGATCGTACCGTTGCCTTGAAGAGACGGAAACGATGGGTGGATTTTGCAAAACTCAAGCGAGCGAAGTGGGAACCGACGGAATATTCTCACATTTGCTCGGCTCATTTTGAGGAGGACTGTTTCACAAGACAGTTCCACAATTTACTTGGCCAAGTAAAACCATTCTGGCCACATTTAATAACAGATGAGATGGGATTCACTGTCTGGCCAAAAATTCATGCCGTTGGAGCCCCAGTCGATGTGCCTCAGTCTGACCGAAACAATAGGAAGGTGAGAAAATCTTCGATTCTTTGTATATTTTCCAATGTTGTGAAACCAATTTCTTCCCTTTATTCGATCCTTTCGTCTTACTTTCGTTTCTATAGGTCTTAAAACACTTGTAGTGTTTAGAAAAAGATGTATTGCTGATGCACTGTATATAAAAAGACGTTTTTAAGCTTCAAAACATTCAGAGGAAATGTCGCTGCGGGCGAATTTTTCGAAAGCGCTTAAAGACTTCATAAATTTGAAAAATTATTTTGACTTCAATTCGCTTGGCAGAATAAAAAGAAAGCATCCAGCAATTAACTAAATTGTTCTAGTATACAGATCAAACAGTGTTAGCGAAATAGAATCGGAATTATAAAAGAAATCGCCGAGCGCGCTGTTTGTATCCGCGCCTCGCTAAGGCAAAATTAATTCACAACAAACAGAATCGAATTATCACACTCGAAAATTCATATCTCTGCGAATTCGTGTTCAAATGGTTTCATTTTGGTCTCTTTCGAAAGCTTAAGACATGTACTGGATAGAAAAAGGAATATTCCTGATGCGATGTATAAAAGAAAGCTGATTTTAACCTTGTAAACACGAGAGGAAATGACACAACGGGTGAATTTTTCGAAAGCGCTCAAGACTTCGTAACTTTGAAGTATTACTTTGACTTCAATTTCTTTCGCCGAGTAAAAAGAAATCACCCAGTAAATAACTTCACTGTTCTAGTATACAGATCAAACAGTCTTAGCGAAGTAGAATCGAAATTGTAAAAGAAATCGCAGAGCGCGCTGTTTGTGTTCGTCCCTCGCGAACGCAAAATTAATATACAACAAACAGAACTATCACACTCGAGAATTCATATCTGCGAATTCGTGTCCAAATGGTTCATTTTGATCTCTTTCGAAAGCTTAACAATTGTAGTATTTAGAGAAGGATGTATTGCTGGTGCGCAGTATAAAGTGTTTTGTATCTGGCTGTCTATTCCGGGTCGGCACGCGGCTCATCCGTATTAAAACAGGTCTTGTTCGAGGTCGCTGTTATCAAATGGGTTTGCGCTTGCTGAAGCTTCTTGTCGATAATCGTCCATTTCGATTTCGGAGATGTAAATCATTTTGGAGTCATCCGAATCTTCTAAATCCTCCTCGATCTCGTCAGACTCCTCGGGCTCCTTGGACTCTTCTGATAACCGTAAAGAAGAAGACAAACACATTCTGAAATGGACTATGTGGAGTAAATCGCAAAGAAATAAACCGAAAAATAGACGTATTCGATATCGTGTGGTCCCTGGGGTGACGTCACAACCATCCTCGTCCCAGGCTTCCTAAAACACGGTGGTGCAACAACACAGTCCCAACTTCAAAAGCACATAGAAAATCGAGGATTCAACCAATTCAAAAATTTTTTTCGCTGGAACAGTTTAGAAAGAAAGTACATTTATTTCGCCGAATAAAAAGATCTGCTGTTAGGTGCACTTTAAAGAGGTTAAAGAAATTTGCGAGACCTGGGATGTTATTGATATATGGAGAACACTAAACCCAGAGGAAGAAAGATTCACTTGGCGTCAAAAGAACCCTAATATTCAATGCAGGCTTGATTTTTTCCTAGCGAGCCAGAGTTTAATGGGCAATATCAACACTGCAGACATTGTCCCTGGATATAAAACCGATCATTCAATGATAACTATGGAAATCACAACCAATTTTAACCCCAGGGGCCCAGGTCTCTGGAAATTAAACACATCTTTCCTGTCCGAAGACAATTATGTTAGCAAAATTAAAGATATTATTCAACAAACAAAAGATGAATATGCGAATGATCCTTATGTTGGTCCCTCTCTCCTATGGGAGATGATAAAATTAAAAGTGAGAGAAACATCACTAATTTATGCACGCCCGGCATAGTAAATCGAACCCAATCGAACTAAATTTCAATTGAACCCAATCGAACTCAATCGAACTCAATCCGTGGATTGAGTTCGATTGAGTTCGGCAATCGAACGAAATCGAACTCACCGAAAAGACAAAAAATCAATCGAACCCAATCGAACGTTCGATTTTCGAACTCGTGATTTGTGTAAAACAGGCTTTGAAAATCGCTAACCAGATCTTGGAAGCTCGAGTTACTTCAGTCCGGAGTGTAGCGCACATGTTTTTCGTAAACGAAGAAATTACGCAGAAATGGCTTCAGATGCGCTGGTTCAAGGTTCAAATACTGTGTGCCGTTGCCTGTGTCGCGGTTAGTAATTTGCTTGTATTTTTGCATAAAAGCAACCCTTCGATTTGTCACTCTGGAATTATAAGTTAGCTAAAAAAGGAAAGGGTACGACAATTTCGGAA
This sequence comes from Pavona decussata, assembly GCF_977016875.1. Classification (NCBI taxonomy): domain Eukaryota; kingdom Metazoa; phylum Cnidaria; class Anthozoa; order Scleractinia; family Agariciidae; genus Pavona; species Pavona decussata. The sequence continues at coordinate 589,535 of NW_028145587.1, forward strand.
TACGCCCGCGGGAATAATGACAGCTTTGTTCTGTTCTGTTCTGTTCTGTTCTCTTAACTGCCGTGAACAGTTTATAAATGAGGTTTCTGTTATTGCATAAATTGTAACAAAGCACAAGAAAAACCTGCTTTGATGGGCTTGCTTTGGGCTTGCTTTGTATAGGTTTACCAGAGCCAATCGAACTCAATCAATTAAATTGTGTTCGATTGAGTTCTGTTTCCGAACTCAATCGAACACAATCAGATGGATTGAGTTCGATTTAGTTCGATTTGTTCGATTGAATTCGATTTGTTCGGAAATCGAACTCACTGAAAGTCTGGTGTTCGATTTCGTTCGATTGCCGAACTCAATCGAACTCAATCCACGGATTGAGTTCGATTGAGTTCGATTGAGTTCGATTTTCGAACGTTCGATTTACTATGCCGGGATGCACGACAAAGGAAAAAAGAAAGGACCCATCAAGAAGAGGAAATTGAAAAGGATATAGCTTCGCTAGAAAGGGAACTGGAGGGTGAAAACATTAGTGAATTACAACGAGGAAAGGTCTTAGATATGCTGAAAATCAAAAAAGAGCAACAAGAAAACCTTTTAGAATATCGAACAAAAGGCGCCATTTTAAGATCACAGTGCCGATGGTACAATGAGGGTGAGAAAAATAACAAATATTTTCTCAATCTTGAGAAACGACACTATAAACAAGGAACAATAAACCAGCTCAAAACAGATAATGGCGACGTAATTACAACGGACAATAAAATCTTACATGAATGCTTCTCCTTTTATAAAAATTTGTACTCGACGCAGTTAACTGGCGTGCAGGATCCACACATAGCCAACCGCTTTTTTCCAAAAGAGAATAATGTACACCTATCGCAGGAAGAACAATTTTCGTGCGAGGGACTGCTAACAGAGAAAGAATGCTTTTCGTCCTTGAAGCAAATGGTGAACGGCAAAACTCCCGGAACAGACGGGCTACCGGTGGAGTTCTACAAAACTTTTTGGCATGATATTTCGGATGCTCTGATCGCTGCCCTTAACTTCGCATACGAGAACGGTCACCTGGCAATTACTCAGAGACGAGGGATTATAAAACTTATCCCAAAGAAAGAAGCAGACCTAAAAACCCTTAAAAATTGGCGACCTTTATCTTTACTAAATTGCGATTATAAAATAGCTGCGAAGTCAATTGCAAACAGAATCCAGTCAATTCTTCCGAAACTTGTCAATAACGATCAAACAGGATTTATTAAAGGAAGGTTCATTGGTGAAAACATACGACTGATTGACAGTGTCATAAATTACACCGCAAACAAAAACATTCCTGGTCTGATTTTGCTTTTAGATTTTGAAAAAGCATTTGACACACTAGAATGGCCTTTCATTGAAAAAACCTTACAACACTATGGCTTTGGTCCTTCAATCCAGAAATGGATTAAAACTCTCTATAATGATATTGAAAGCTGCGTAATAAACAACGGGTGGACGAGCGACTGCTTTAAAAAAGAAAGAGGCGTAAGGCAAGGCTGCCCCCTCTCCCCATATTTATTTGTTCTTTCGGTAGAAGTGTTAGCTAGCGCAATCCGAAGAGACCCGAATATAAAAGGCGTGTCAGTCGGCCAAAAAGAAATCAAATTAAGCCAATATGCAGATGATATCGATGGCACAAAGAGTGCACTAGAAAGTTCACTCGATGTTATTGGAAAATTTAGTAAAATATCTGGTCTTAAACTCAATAACAAAAAGACTGAAGCGTTATGGATAGGTTCAAAGGCGAGAAGTCCAGAGGTTTTATGTCCAGAGAAAGGTTTTAAATGGCAGCAAATAAAAATCAAAGCACTTGGAGTTTGGCTTTCAATAGACCCTGAAGAAACTGCGAATTTGAATTTCCAAGAAAAAACGGAAAAAGTTCTGAATTTACTAAGAAACTGGCAATACCGAAGACTAAGCCTACTAGGGAAAATCACGATATTAAAAAGTCTAATCGCTTCACAGCTGGTTCATATCCTTTCTCCCCTCCAAACAAATGACCAAGCTATTAGAAAAATAAACAATGCTTTCTATCTTTTCCTCTGGGATGGGAAACCAGATAAGATTAAAAGAAATATTATGATCAATGAGTACAATAACGGCGGCCTGAAAATGATTGATCTTTTCTCGTTTAATAAATCCTTGAAAACTATTTGGATCAAAAAATATCTCGATAAAACAAATTTAGGAAAATGGAAACTGGAACTCAGTAGATATGGTGGAGAGGCGGTGTTCCTAGGCAACCTGGACAAGACAGATACTAAGCGCTCTTTCCAAACTTCCGATACATTCATCAATGAGATATTGCAGATCTGGGCTGAGGTTAATCATACCGACAATATACTCTCCTTGCAACATTACAATGAGCAACCTCTCTGGAATAATTCTCTGATTAGAATTGATCGCAAACCTGCTTTTATTCGACAATGGCTCAAGGAAGGAATTTTGTCGATAGAGCACCTTAAGAAAAACCCAACCACATTCCTTTCCTATAAAGAGTTCCAAACCAAATATTCACTTAAACCCTGCTTTCTCGCTTTTAACGGAATCATCTCAACACTGAAATCCCTGAGGGAACGATTCAAAAACAATATAATCAATATTGAAAAAGAAGATGTCAAGCCTTTCAACAAATCATTCTTGGTGACGAAAAAACCCAGCAACTTAGTTTATAGAAACCTTGTAGCACTTAAGAGTGAGAAGCCGCTAAGTTCTCAAGCGAAATGGCAGAACGATTGTAAACTAGAAGATGAAATTGATTGGAAAAAAACTTTTCGACTGGCAAGAACGTGCACAAAAAGCACCAAGATTATTATTTTCCAATTTAAACTTCTCCATCGACGTCTTGCAACAAACTCCTTTCTATTTAAAATTTCAGCTAGGGATAACGATCGTTGCACTTTCTGTGGAGGAGAAACCGAAACTTTGCTTCATATTTT